>NC_031799.1:6668746-6968746 GCF_001522545.3 Parus major | reverse complement strand
TAAATGTGGACAGATGCAGACCTCTCTGCCCCTGCCAGCATGGTTGCATTGCCCCAACACATTGCCCTTTTCACTGCTGGATGACTGTTAGATCTGCTACATGAACAAGAGCACTGGCAGTGGCACCAGGAAGAAGAAGAGGAAATAGAAGAAGGACAAAATTCAGGAGAGGGAAGATGTGATCATGGCTTAACTGCCATGGTGAGATACTACAAGGGCTTAATGCAGTCAGCCCTGCTGACACCCAATTTGACCTAGAGACAGCAGAGTACAGTCTGTGCTGGGTCTGATCCAGAACAAAGCCTGCCAGATCAGAGTTAATCCTTGGAATACATTTCTGTCAGCAGCATAAACTTGAGTTGCACCACAGCTTTGCTTCACATGGCTACAGCTTCTTTTTCTGGCACTAGGAGCCCTTTGGATGTGTAGGGAGAGGGCAATAGTTTTCTGCTTCCCCAGCTCCAAAGAACAATTCCTCTCTGACAGGCCACTATGGCAGAAAAAATCTATTCCTTGGCACCGACAAAAGGCAGGTCAAGACGTGTATTCCTGCAGCAATTTTCTGCCTCATAAATTGCAGGTCTGATGGCTGCAAACCCATGTGAAGCACAAAAGCTATTCCCTTAGCAACGGGTGGTATATCAAGAGATCACAGTAGCTGGAGCTACCCCCACATGATGCTGTGTCTAGCCTCACCTGCACATTCCATTCAGAGATGGTGACACTTCTGACTGCCTCCAACCTTGCCACACAGGGCTGTCACCACGATGGGATTGTCATGGGGAATGTGTGATGCAAGCACAAGCAGCAGGTCATTTGCAGGGTCACTTTTGGAAGGATATTTATGCTGTCTGAGACACCATGAGGACCTCACTCAGCTCACTTGTTGTTACACCTGAGTGTTTGAAATCACATAAAGAATCACCAGCAAAGGTATCAGTAAAAACCAGATTTAATATTGAGCAACAGCATGACAAAGTTCATTGGCAAGATTCACTCCACTACTTACTGGACAGTTAAGGCACACCAAGGAAAAACAAGCAGCAACAAAACCAAACAAAATACAGCAAATCAAAACAGAAGCCAAGAACTATTTATGTGTGTGTGTGTGTGTGTCTGTGAGACAAAAGGAGAGTGAGGGCCAGGATAAAAAGTAGTATGGCCTAAAATCTTAACAGCACTACAGCACTCAACAGTATCTAGGCTTAATTTATAACTTAACCTTAATTTACGCCTCAAATTTAATTTATAATTTTACCGTAACAATTTAACAGAGGAATAGCGCTTAACTGTGTTTAACCTAATTTATAACTTAGAAATTAAACTTAGCAATTTAGAAAAAGAACAAACACTTAACAGTATTTAACTTAGCTTATAACTTCTGACTTTACTTACAGGCCTAACTTAGATATCAAAGGTTCTTAAACATCTAAGAAAGCAGCATTTCTCCCAGATTTGCCACAGCATTGTGCATGCACACAGACAGAAAGAGTCAGTGCAAGGAAGGTACTTGTGAAAAATTCCCCTCAAAGGTAGGGAAATATTCAGTTTGGGTGCCTTTGCACCTCCCCCAAGGATTGGGCCCCGAGGAGCAGGAGGGTTGTCCTAGGATTCTGTGCTGTCCAGTGATTCTCTGAGTACATGGAGAATGTGGCTGTCTCTGCGAGGCCCCACTCAGAGGGAGAGTGCTGATCACAGCCTGCTGGGGCCCAGGACAGCTCCAAGGGTCTCATTTTGGACCACTGCTTATGGGGTCTCAAGACTGTGGGCTTTAGTCATAACTACGACTAAGTTTCATCCCGGTTACAGTTTGGGTCGGCACTTTCTTAGGAAGTGTGAGAACAGGGATGTTTCTGCTATTCAGGGAAGAAAAACATTTTTTAAAATAAAAATATGTTTTAAATAATAAAAATTATTTTATTATACAATAATTCTGCTACTCAGGGAAGAAAGATAATTTCCAAGGCTGTTCATAAGGAAAACAGGATCTTGTTAGAGAGCAGCAATTCCTGGGAGCAGTCTGCTTCTAATAAGCTCAAGAAGAACTGAGCCCTGGTGCTATTTGCCAAGGCCTAATGAGCACTTCTGAGATGGCAGTGCAGCCTGGAAAAGGTGGGGGGATACACCACCATACCTGAATTTAGGTCTCATCACTGAGGGATTTAGGATCTGGCGTTGCCTCTTTCTAGGCATACACACAGTGCTGGCATAACTGGATCTGTTGCAGTTAAATTTCCCTAGAGATTGTGTCATGCAAAGCACTATCAGAGCATCTCATGAATCTGGGGGTTCTATAGCTTTGGATCATCTGATATGGGGAAAATTGTAGGGGTAATGCAATAAAGGTGGGATTGAACTTGCAGGCTATGACTGAAGTTTGGGCAATCAAATGCATTTCGGTGCCACTTGAAATGCTCCACAGTATCTGAAAAATCCCTGTGTGGCTGTCAGGCCTGACACAGGAGCTTCAGCAAACCCTGAGGAGCAGCTTCACAACTTTCTAAGGCAGCATTCAGCAGATTTGAGCATGATATCAATGACTCTGCTTGGGGTCCCATACTGTCTTCAACATTACATGCCTCAAAACTGATCTTCACCCACAAAACTGACAGGGTTTGGAAGGCCAGATCCCAGTGGTGGGGTGTGCAGTCTATGCTTCATTTATTTCTCTGGTCTTGGGATACATGATGAGTGTGTCTTTTTCAAAACTTCAGCTTTACCTTCATTTTCATCTTTATTTGCAATCTTTTTTGCCCTGAAATCAAGTGTGAGGTGATCCTCATAATGAGGTTTTTCATGAGCCAGTGAATGTAATTTTGGCATTCTTCATACTGAGATTTAAAATTCTTCCTGTTGACATTTTAAAGCTCTCTTTAAGACCATGCAGAGATCTGGATCCAAGCTGTACTCCTTAACCTTTCCCTCTATGTTCATGCAGAAGTTAAAAAATAAAGATGAAAAAAACTTCATTGAAAAATATTACACAAGGGATTTTTCTCTTGTATGTAACTGCCCTAGTCTTCCAATAATCTTATAATCCCTGTTTTAAATATCTGCCTTTCTTCTTTCACATTTGTTTTCATTTTCATTCTGTATCTACCTGATTATCATTTCCATACATTTCATATCACTGGGGCTGGAATTTCCCATGTCTTATCTGTATGGCATTAAAAAAAATAAAATCTCATTATACTGCATGATTAAATTATGTAAAATTCTTCTAATCTGTTTCCATAAAACCTAATGTCTCTGGGGCAGGCTCATTAAAATCTTGTGGTTTCCCAGATGGTTGCTTGGGGCCTAAGAGACACACAAGCACCAGACATTTGTCAGTATATCATCCCTATCAGGTACATTTGTAACATCCCAGATTTGAAGAAACAGGGCAGACTGATTACAGACCACATTTAGGGGCAATTTTGTTTGCATATATGTCACTGATAAGTTAAGAAACATTTTATTGGGGATATTCCTGTTGTAAAATTTTGATTTCATATAGCCAGGATATCTGTAGCCTGATCTCCTGACTTGCTGAAACCAGTGACTTTTTGGTTTGTATAACAGAGTAAGGGCCTATCTGTGAAAATGTATTCATTATCATACATTATCTTGGAGACAGCTCCTTGCCAGAATGTTTTTTGTCCCCACAACCAAGATGTTTGTTAGTGAATGAGAAATCCTGGTCCATATCCTTTTGCGATGAGTAGGTAGAAGCATGACAGAACCATAGAAAGAATTGTTAAGATTGAAAAGGACCTCCTAGATAATCAATTCCAACTTTCAACCCACCACCACCACACGTTCATCACCAAGCCATACTCTCAGGTGTCACATCCACACGTTTTTTGAACACCTGGAGGTATGATGGCTCCACCACTTCCCTGGGCAGCCTGTTCCAGGGCTTTACATTTCTTTTCAGTGCAAAAACTTTTCCCTATATTTAATCTAAACCTCTCCTGGCATTACTTGAGGCAATTTCTCCTTGTTCTGTCACTTGTTGCTTGGGAGAAGAGATTGGCCCAACCTGGTAACACTCTCCTGTCAGGGAGCTGTAGAGAGGGAGAAGCTCTCCCTTCAGTCCCCTTGTCTCCAGACTGAACAACCCAGCTCCCTCAGCTGCTCCTCGTCAAACCTGAGCTGCAGACCCTTCCCTTCTCTAATCCCTTCTCTGGAAATGTTCTAGCAGCTCAGTGTCTTTCTTGCAATGGGAGGCACAAAACCGATCACAGGATTTGAGGCACAAGTCACGGAAAGGTTTGATGACTTTTTGATGACTTGAAAGGTCATTCAGGTGACTTGGTGATTTCTACCTTCTTCTTTCCAATCTGTGCCTCTGAGGACAAACATCATCAAAGCCATTTTTCTTGTGGCATACACAGCTCTGGGCACGGGCCAACAGTGGCTGACCCTGGTTTCAGAGCTCCCCCATCACTGGTGAAACCAAGTGGGACCTAGTTGTGTGAGCACCTCTGTGCCACACAGGATAGCTCCTTTTGCTCTGGATCCTGGAGGCCAGCATGGTACCCCATACCCAGCCTGCTCACAGGACCTGAACCCATGTCTCTGTGTGGTGCTGTGTCACAAACTCCTCCAGCTGGAGCTGAGCCACCCCAGGCACCTCCATGCTGAGTGCTCTGGAGTTTGGATCTCTGTCCCTGTCATTCACTGTTTGCAGTTTCTCTATATTTTTCTGATGTTTGCTGTAGTATTGGAATGCAGAAGCACAGGAAGGTTTATGTTGAAGAGTCTTTAGAGATCATCTTGTTCCAACTTCTCTGCCATGGGCACGGATATCTTCCACAAGACCAGGCTTCTCAGAGCTTCATCCAGTCTGAATTCTTGAATGCTTGCAGGCATGGGGCATCCTCAACTTCTCTGGACAACCTGTTTCAGTACCTCACCATCCTCACAGTAAAGATATTTTTTTGGTAATATCTTATCTAAACCTACTCTCTTTCAGTTTGAAACATCCACAGTACTACAACATGTCAAACAGTGGTTTTGCCTGGAGGCCTGTCTTGCCTAGAGCAATGGACACATTTCCTCATGAATGTGTGAGAGAATGAAAGAACAACCAGACAAATACAATAACAGATTTTGCTTTCTGAAAGTGACTGATGATGAAAATATACCCAGACCAATGCAGGCTTTAAGCAAACATGACCTTAATGCTGTCACACTCATTTGTGAATACTTTATTTTATGATGCTTATCATCCAGTGACTAATGTTGGACTGGAAAGGGATGGGAAACATGAGCATCATTTGGAAAACTGGGATCATGTCTCCTTGTGCTGCAGGGCATGGGTTTCTGGGTTCTTCCTTATGCAATGTGTTATGCTTCACACTAAAAGGCAGGAAAGAGAAGACAGAAACTGGTGCTGGAAAACACTAACACCTGGGCTGACAGGAAATTATGTGTGCACACTCAGGAAAAGTCCTGCAACAGAAAAGGATGGCATTGATGGAGTAACGTCACACTACTGAGAGATGGAATGCCACAAATTGTTAGGAAGGTTCAGTCAGTTCCAGATCACTTCAGCTTAAGAAAAAGTGGTAAATGAGGTTGTCTGGATCTTCACACTTCAAAGATCTTCAGTGTAAACAGACAGTCTGCATCTGTGTAAATGTTCAAAGAAATGCCTGCTTTCAAATATTTCCCATCATGCAGAGAGTTTGTAGCCATAGCACAACCTCTTGTCTCAAGCCTGGTGGTAACAATTAATTTTTCTTTTTCTTGATTTGAGTGCATCTGTTTATTTCCAAGGCAGGTCTTACTCACCTGTGACTGCTGCTTTTTATGATAAAATCTTGTTTCCTGTTCGTGGGACTTGGTTAGTAATTGACTGAAGACAAAGAGAGGGTGGAAAACTGATAGAGTGATATTTTTCAGAAAAAAATGCAATCCAGGGCAAAAGTTAATGCCATTGCCAATTCATATCTCCTGTTTCCAAATACAGTTTGTTTTAAGGAAGCTTTCCATGCCAGAGGTGGGCAATGGGTGCAGCGAAGAGCCAGAGGGAAGGAGTAGATGAGTGGCTGAATAGATCTTTGTCATCCAAAATCGCCCAGATCAGCTTAGCACCTGCAATCTATCTGTGCCTTTTGTCTTTGGCTGGATCCTTTCCCCCTCCCCAAAAAATCAGACTTTTAAAAGGAATTTAGAGGTTTCCATTGTTTTCACTATTTCCTTCACAAATTCCTGCCACTTGTCCACTGCCTTCCCAGGACCTGGGACCTTCATCATCTGCTCCAGCTATATGTGAGGGAAGACTTTTCTTGCAGAAAGCAGGAAAGAATAAAGCCATCTAAACACATTAAAAGTTGGCAGGGCCTGGGTGTCAGGCCACTTTTTCAAGAGACAAGAGCAGATCCAGGTTACTTGAGAGCCTACTCAGACATGATTCCTGAAACACTGAATTCCTATTCCATTTTGAGTGTCCTAACCACTGACATGAACAATAAATATAATGTGTGGATATTACTACTGTATTAAAAGGCTTCACCTGATGTATTAATTGGGTTTTTTTGATACCAGACCATGGCTTAAAACTGGCAAATTGCTCTGCCTCAGCTGCCAGCCTGGAACTCTCTCAGCGAATGAGCTCTGCTGCTGGTGAAGTTGCACATTTGGAGAATTTCACTGAAGCAGAGGTTGAAATATGGATGTTTAATAGGAGGTGTGAATATCTAATAAGGATGCACTTTCTACATCATCCACCAATGGATTAAACAGGTGCTGTTTTCTTGAATGTTCAAAGATGACATTGCTGATGACTCATGCTGGAACAGGGAGTTCATTGAACACACTAATGTGCATGAAAATTTATCTTCCTTCAGGATATTTGAAAAGCAGTTGGATTCCTTGGCAATTATTCCAGCTGAAAAGGTAACTACTGCCAGGGTACCAACCATTCATCGATGTTAACGGCATAAATGGCACAGTGTCAAAGGTAAAATAAAATGTCCCTTGCACTCCTTTAAACATTTTGATCTTTTGAAAGATGAAGTTCCATCATTTGATAGTATTCAGCAATTTGATTCTGTGTATTTTCTCAGTAGTGTTGCTGCACAGGTGTGATAACATGTTAACTACCATATTTTTTAGCCACAGAACAAAGCATTTAAGCAGCAGTTTTATGTTATTATGTTCATATTATTTCTAGCCTTCAACTTCTCTTCCCTTGTTCACAAATTCTTAGCCAACAGAAACTCACACCTTAAGGGACTGACCTGGCTGTCTGGAAACTGAACCCTGAGGGTATTTTTAAATAAGGCAGATCCAGCACTGGCTGGAAGAGGGAGGGAGCCCCTGTCTGGGGAGAGGTGCAAGGAGAGAGCTCAGTGCAGCCACCTGGGAGCTGGCGTTGGCACCATGCCATGTCAAGTCAACATGGGAAATTAATGTGTGAAAATTGGCACCTTGTTACAGGAATGCTACTCTTCCAGACACACGGTAACTTCCTTGCTGACAAACTCTTGGCTCTGTGACTCCCATGAAGCCATGGGTGTGACTTTGCTCCCTTGAACCATCTGGGTGCCACCAGTCTTCCCTCCCTAGGTCCTGTCTCAAGCACTCCATCAGCAGTAGGTGGGGAGAGGCAATAAAATCCCCTCCTTTCTGGCCTAGAGTTATTTGGTGAAGCACTGCGGGGAGCACAGCTGAGGGGGTGCCTTGGGAAGCTCCATATCAGGAGTGGCAATTAGATTGATGCTGACCTACCACCACCTGCCTGGTTTATTAATTTGTGCAATCACAGCTAAGACAAACAACTGTCAAATTGGCCTGCTCTAGTGGAAGGTGAGAGGGGATTGGAACTAGATGGTCCTTAAGACCCCTTTCAACCCAAACTATTCTATGAAAACTTCCTTAGGCTATTATAGTCAGCAAGCACATGGTGAGGTTCCTCCTGCTCTCACCCTTTGGGACAGGTGCACCAACTCTTGCATGGAGTGGTTAGAGTGTTGTTTCCTTGCCTGGTTAACCAGAGTGGCAGTTTTTGCTGATCTCTATTCTGGAGAACAAAGAATCAGCTCAGAAAATGGGTGAGTTCGAGTCTTCTTCAATAGCTTTTTTTATGGGCTGGATGACTTCACCATTGAAATGCCATAACATGTTGTGGTTCTGTCTTCTTGCATCATGGTTAAATGGAGGTAAGGAGACACCTTTTCTCTTCTGCTCCCACAGAACCGGTGCCTGGGCTTTTGTAACACTGTTAGACTTGTTCTTTTACTGGAGGTATTAGAGCTGTTGGAGACATACAAGTTCCTGATGTCACAGATAGCCCCACGTTAGCTTAGCCCAAATGTTAGCCCAGTAAGGCTGGGAAGTTGGGCTGTCTTCTAAAGAGAAGAAGAAAAGGAGACACATTGTGGTTAAAAATAGCTGTGGTGAAGGTCCCTCCAGTCTTTTGCAGGAGCTGTGTCCTGGTAATGTGGGCAAGGGGTGACAGCCCTGCTGTGGCTGTCAGTACTCTGGGTGACGTTTTGTATGCCCCTGAGCACCCCAGCCTTGTGAACAGGGCTCCATCCTGACCAGCAATTTGTCTGCCATTGCAGAAAGGGCTTTGCTGGCTTTGGGCTGCTAGAAGGGGAACCCCTGTCACAGTGCTGCAGTGACTGTGAGGGACGAGGGCTGGCAGCCACTGTGAGCTTGCCTGGTTCCAGGGCTTGGTTGGATTTGCCCTTCACCCAGATACATCCTGTTCTTCTGGTTCCTTTTCAAGTGTTTCATCACAGGAAGAGGGTGCTCCTCTTGGCCCCAGCTGATCTCAGCATCAGAAGGTTTATCCTTAGCTCTGACCTCACTTCTTCCTTTTTAAAACCATCACTGTAATTCTCCCTTAGGAATCCTTCCTTTGAACCCTAGTTAGGACTGTACTCCAGTATCCCCTACAGGAACTGTTCACCCCAGTCCTTTCTAACCTTTACTTTCTTTGTCACACTTTTGCCACTTTTCTTTCTTTTTCAGAGCTTTCTGACCTGGGTTTTCAGCTGTGATGTAAATCTGATATATTATTTTCATGCTTTGAAGACATACCTTTATGTTTGGGCTCTTGGAGTGAGAAAAAATAGCATTAGGTTGTGGCATGAGGAATTCATACTGGATATTAAGAAAATTTCTTCACAGAAAGGGTTGTCAGGCACTGAAAGAGGCAGCCCAGGGAAGTTGTGGTGTCACCATCCCTGGAGGTATTTTAAAGATATGTAGATATTTCTTTTAGGAACATGGTTTATTGGTGGGCTTGGTACTATTGAGTGGATGGCTGGACTCAATGTTCTTAAAGGTATTTTCCAACCTAATCAATTCTCTGATTTTATGAAACCCACTGGAATTTTCTGCTACAACTCTGCAGGACACGTTCACATATATTTTTTTAGATGCTCTAGCCTAGATGGATATCTTTCTTCTGCTCATTATAGAATAATCTTCCTTTTAATTTTATTCCTTTTCATCTCCCCTTCTTACAATGCTGTTATCAGGGTCGGATTTTTAACTTGTCTCACAGATTTCTCTGACCTCCCCACTCTCTGTCTCACCTCCCTGAAGAGCATGACTGCTGTGTTATTATCCTTCTCTCCTTCTGGAAACATGGATACACTGCAGAAGACAGGCACTTCATGCACACTAAATTAAGAATCAATTTAGAAAGAGTCTTGAGAGAGAGCATCTAATCCATCTTTCAGCCCTGGAGCAGGATCCTATCAACTTAAATAGTTCCCTAATAAGTACTGGTCTAGTCTGTTTTTCCAAGCCACCCAAGATGTAGGATCCACACCTTCCCAGGCAATCAGCTTCACTATTGTCACTGTTTTAAAATTCCCCCAATGCCTAATATAAGCCCCGTATGATATTTTTTCCTATCCAGCCCTGCTTTTCTGTAGATATATATGATGTGACTGGGTGTCTCCTGAACACCATTATTGTTTTCACCTCCTCTAATAAGTCTTATTTTCCAGGTCTCTTATTGCTGCAGAGTGTGACTCCTCCTTGCTATGCTTGGTTTCTTCTCTAAAAGAGCACATGAAAAGGCTGCAGCTTCACACCCTCCCTCCATGAGAGGTGGGAAAAAGGTGAGTTCTATATAATTCAGTGAGACTAGTGTGGTCATGTTGTTCAGGGAAAGTCCCTCAGGCACTTCACTAATCATCTTAAATAAAGGGCATGAAATTAAAATCACCAGAGTCGGTCACATCTTCTCATCTTCCTATCTGTATCTGCAGTCCCATATGTAGTCAAATGGCAGAATCACCCCAGTCTAGGTACCCCAGCCTGCCTGGAGACATGGTTTTATTCTGTCTGAGGTTTAAGATCAATAAGAAATTAATTTTAGTCCTGAACAGGCTGCAGTCAGGACTTTGATTAAATTTTAACATAACTACTGCAGCATGAGACCATTTCTGAGCTGAAAAAGAATTTCAGGGTGAAGATATAATTCTCCCTTGTTTCCTTGTGATATCAGCTTTATTGACAATGGGAGACCAAGGCTCTTATCCAGTGTGATTCCCAAAGCACTGGGGGCTTAGCTAAGAAGTGGTCCCACAGATTACTCAATATATTGGGAACACTGTCCTTTGAAGAGGTCAATCTCAAACGGGAAGGAGGCATGAGGGCACTTTAGTTCTTCCTGTCTGTCAGTGCAAAAAGCCCTGGAGGGTCTGTGTCCAACATGGTGCAGGACAAGAGGATACCTTCAGGACAGGTTATGGTTTCAGTGGGGCAGCACATCCTTATAAAACCAGCACATGAGGCATGGAACCTGTGGACCAACAGCAAGTTGGTCACTGCTGCTTCTCATTAGCCCATCATGAGATGCCAGGGCATGGAAAACTGCAATAACCTTACCTAATCTGTGACCAGGCTGTCTTGCAACCACACTGATGCTTTGTCTATGCTGACTTGGTTTAATTTAAAGCCCAGAAGGACAACAGGAGACTTCCTTATCAACGTCCAAGTGTTTTATATCAAAATACAAACTCTGGAGTACTGGCTTTGCTGCTCTGACGTATTCAACCCCGAGAACCCTTGACTGAGCCCGTTCCAAGCTGTGCTTTGGCAGTCATTTTGCAAAATGAAGCAGCACTCTAGCCTGGAGAGGAAGCTCACTGCTTTGACACTGTCTGCTTTCTCTCTGTACTCCAGGCATGAGAGCTCCTGACTCTATGATGGAAATGTCGAAATGGGAAACCAGCCATCAAAAACTCAGCCACAGGGGAATTTCCTGGCTGATCCTTGCTACACTTTGCTTCTTTGGCTCTAATAGTGAGAGCACAACAGGATTTTTGCAATGGTCTCCTTTCTATAATTCATATGGACAGTGGAGGCTGAACATTGTTCGAAGTCTTTACCAGAGAATACCTGGCATCACTAGGAAAGCCAGTCTTACCCCACAGGAAGCACACTCTAAACAGGGGAAAAACAAGGAGCATCACTCATGTGAAGAAATAGGCAAAACCTGTGCTTTAAAAGAAAAAGTAAGCACTGGTGTTTGTGCTCAGCAGTATATATATTGTTCAAAAAACTTCCTCAACTTCTACTTCCCCAAAAGAACCCCTTTTCTTCCGTTTATAAAGCTGTTGTGGCACACAGTGCTTTGTGGGGAAAGACTTGGCAGCTCCCTGTGCTTACATCCCATCAGCATGAGAGTATCCCTTGGACTCAGCTTCCTCCTGGCTTTCCTGGACCCAGGTGAGTTTTTCACTGGGGTTATGAGACATGAAAGAGGTCTGGGAATGTGGTGCTTTATGTATAAGGTTATTCCTGCCGTCTGAGCCATAAACCCCCCTCATCTTGGGGGATTTGCACTGCAGAGGGGTAAGAGTGACCAGTTTTGAGGGCTCTTTGGTCCTGTAAGCCAATGTGCAGATGAAGGTATTGGCATTTACAACATGAGCTCACAGTCTGATTTTCTGTGGTGCTCACTGTGATAAAGCCAGGACAGCCACCAGAGTAACTCATGTTACCTTGAGGCTGCCAGACCTTTGGTAAGTTGAATCAATCTCCAGGCTCCTTTATTTTACTCATGTCCAGGGCTGTGTGACAGCCCATTTTGGACATAATGTCATCTCAGCCATCCTTCAGCTCTGCTCCAGAAAAGCACAGCTGTCTTGGAGGTCTTGGGTCACAGTTGATGCCATGGCCACTGCAAGGTGCTTTAGTTGGCACCTGGGTTTAGGGAAGTGACACATGCCCTGGACCTGTTAATCTACATGCTGGACCCTTATGGTTATGTGTCATGGAAGATGTTCTATTTGTCCTCTGTTGAAATACGTTATTCCTTTCTAAGTGTTTCCTGATGAGTATCTGATATTCTGGTCTGCCTAAAGTGTTCCAGCAGGTATCTGGTGAGGTGGTTTCACCTAATGCCTACACAGAGATGTATAAAGAGATAATGCTTACAAAGGAAGTCTCCAGTTTGTACAGAGTACAGCCAGTACCTGCTGGCAGCTCTTGCTCCCAAACCACTTGGGTGCCCTTATTCATTGCAAAGAGAGAATCTGAATCTAGGACACCAGAGTGCCTGCCAGGATGAAGGGGTTTGTAGGGCTGCTGTCATCAGCAGCTCCAGGCAAAGTCCAACACATATTGCACAATGGAACAGGAAAAATAAGAGAAGAGAAATGTGAAAAGTGCTGATTAGTGCTGAAATCAAATATCAGTGAAAGGGGAAGTGAGATCCCTTATGACTGCTGCTCAGGAATGTGTCCTCCTCTCCCCAGGGACCTGCCTCCAGTGTGAGATATGTCACAGCATGGGAAAAAGCTGCTCTGGTCCCAAGAAAACCTGCACTGGTGGTGAAGACACCTGTGGCATTATTCTGCATGAGGTCCTAATAGGTGAGACATCCTCTAAGCCAGTGTGGCTTTCAGAGTGGGGCTGGCTGGGGGACCTGTCTCTCTCCCCACTTCTATCACTGGTAGTATGGGCCATCCTTGGATTACCTGCTCATTTTGATTTTACTGACAGACTACCCAGAGATCAGGATAGTCTGGGATAGGAAAAGCTCTTTATTCCTCTATTTTTAGAAGCAGTTTTCTACTGGGAGGGTTTGGTTCTTGAGTTGTTGAGGGAAGGATCAAAACCTCATAGTGGAAGGAGACACTGGCTTTTAATCCTGGCTAAGGTGAGTAGTTGAGTCAGGAAGTTGAGAGACTGACCCATGATGTAAGCTACTGACATCTAGTACTGGGGGTGCCCTGGTAACACATGGAGAAAGAAGCTTGCCTGTCCTCAAGCAGGTATGGGGACACCATGCAACCATGCAGTGCCACCAGGGCTGAGCTATCACCTTATCATCATAATCACCATCCTCATCAATCAGTTTAGGCTGGAGGAAACCTTCAAGATCATTTGGTTTCAAACCCCCTGCTCTGGGCAGGGAGGCCTTCCACTAGACCAGGTTGCTTAGAACCCCATCCAACCTGTCCTAGAACACTGCCAGAGATGGGAGACATCCACAGCTTCTCCTGGCAACTTGTTCCAGTGTCTCACCACCCTCACTGTCAAGATTTTCTTCTTAATATCTAATCTTAGTCTACCTTTTTCAGTCTGAAGCCATTCCCTCCAGTCCTATTTGTGTCCTTGTAAAAAGCCCCTCACCAGCTCTCTTGTAGCTCCTTTAGGCACTGGAAGTTGATATAAGGTCACCTCGGAGCTTGCTCCTCTCCAGGCTGAACAACCCCAACTCTTTCAGCTTGTCCTCAAAGGAAATGTTGTTATCTAGTAACCATGTCCCCTGTTGTTGATAAGTCAAAGCTGGTGCTGAGCCCTGACACAGCTGGACACTCAGCAGTGTTAGAGGCATGGCCTCAGTCATTGCTCAGCCTTAGTGGTGTCGTTGTTGCCTTTTAGACTGGAGTCTGGCTCCTATCCTACCTGTGCTGGTGCTGGCAGCTCCAATGCCTGCCTTCTTCTGCTAGTGCACCTACCCTTCATCCTTCAAGGACTTCAGCAGACTCAGTTCAGCTGTTCTGCTCCCCTTCACACCTTTTGGGCTTGGCTGATGGGGTAGACCAGACTTGCTTGTGTCACGATGCTTGTGGCTGTGATGGGCTGTGCACTCTGCAGATTTTACACAGGCTGAGCAACCCTGTGCAGTGGGTCAGAGGCACGTGTCACACCATCATCTCTGCAGATGGGGTATCCTGGCTCACTGGTGATGCTTCTCAGCTCAGTCCCTCTCAGGTGATGTCCCTCTCAGGCCCTGGGACAGCTACCTAGAAGTTGGTACAGGAACTAATGGGAGGGGAAGGGAATTACTTTATGTTGAGCAACTTGGCTCTGCCTTCTGCTTCATGACAGGGGGAATGTCCATCTCTTCATCCATCAAGTCCTGCCTGCCATCCCACATCTGCCACCTTGGTCCTGTCACAGTGAACTATGGGAAGGTGAAAGCAAAGAGCCACTTGGTTTGCTGCACGGGCGATGACTGTCAGACCACCTCTGTGTCATGTAAACCCTTTATTTTCCTTATAACCTCTCCCTTTTCTGTCTGATCCATCCCATGGTGAGGCCTTCCAGCTAAGCCATCACCTGGGTTATTCCTCTGATTCCCTCACTGAAGCCAACTACAGCCCATGTTTTTCATTCCAGTGCCACCAGATAATGATGTGCCCAATGGATACCAGTGTCCTGCCTGCTACAGCGTGGACTCCTTTCAGTGTGGTAATGAAGTTGTAAACTGCACTGGATCTGAAGACCAATGTGTTGACCTTGCTGGGTTAATGAATGCTGGTAACTGCCTATTATTTGGGGCTGTTTTTCATCTTCTTAGTAAAATGGGAAAAACTAGTCTAAGATAAAGCACTACTGAGATAAAAATGGGCAAAAGGTGTGAAGTTAAAAAAAAGAGGAAGATACAAGGAACTTAAAGCTGAAAACTGAAAACTTCAAGCTGATCAAAGGGCAGGCATTATTTTTCTTTCCTTCTTCCCAATCATGTATGGATAATTGCTGGAATTACTGATAACATAGCGTAACTGAGATGAAGAGTGGAAATGGTTTCTTGGGGCAATCTGGTATAAAGGTGTATAATAAGCTTGACCAAGCCTCTGAACTAGCTAGGGTGTATGAGGGTGAATCCAGATCTAAGCCAGCTGTGAGCTCAGAGGAGGTTCAGATGGAGCTTTGCAGAAACACTGCTTTCCCATGGGGGAAGTCACTAGGGACAAGACACTGTTGCAGTGGTGCTTCTGCATGAAGAAAGCTGGGAATTGCTCCCCTGCCTTGAAGTCCAGCCTTTGAACAGCTCCATCAGAAATCTTTTCCCCACTCAGATCCTGTAATTAGAGAGAGGAAAGTAGACAGCAGTTTTTCTGGTCACCCTCCTTTCCACCTCTGCTGCAGGTAAATGACTTCCACCTTTCATGGCACACCTGTGTTCCAGCAGGCAGGAAAAAAACCATGGAAATAAAGGGCAGAAACACCAGCTGTGGAAGCAGACTGCAAAACAATTATCTTGTTTATATGGTTATGGATGAAGTTCCTTTGAGTTGATAATATTGCTTGGTGATGATGTGATGTCTGAAGATTCTTCCTATAGACTTTATTAATGTGCTGTCCAAACCCTGAATTAAATCATGTTTCACAGCGACAACATGAAGGAAAACAAGAATTTTCATAGTCACAGCAATGAAAATAGAGAGGCAAAATTAATTCAGTGTACCACTGAAATAAAACATAGTCTTGTCTTAACTTGATTGATCAGCCACTGTGAATGGAGAAGGCCTGTGCAGTGTGATAAACTGTGCAGAGAAAGCAGCGGTATAGGGGAGTACAGGAAGGTGAGGAACTAGTGAAGTGCCTTTATATGCTATTTGAATTTGAGATAAAATTGTCCAGCAAAGTATTCCACACATCCATAGCCTGCACAGCAGAGACATATGAAAAGCACCAGCAAAAGGAGAAACAGGAGCAAGAATATCTGAATGAGGAGTTAGGCAGTCAGCACCTGCTCAGGTCTCCTCCTGTGGTAAATGCTCCAGTGGTGGCAAAAGATAAGTTCAGGTTTCAGCAGACCTGTCAGTAGGTTTCCCTCTTGGTTTGGCTAAAATCCTATAAAGCCTTCGAGAATTAATTCCTCTTAATAAATGGCTCAGGCTGTATTGTCCTTGAGACTTCTCAACTCCATGTCAAACCTGACTGAGAGAAAGTCACCCAGTTTGAGTGTCCTGAGAGGGTCAGAGAAAGGAGGGGACAATGAATACCTGGTGTACTGTTACACAGTCCTGGCTTCTTTAGGAAGGCAAAGTTTGGCCAGAAGAATCTTTAAACATGAGAAAAAGAGCTACTTAAGACATTTTCACTTTTTAAATTTAAATGCTTAGAGTTTTTAAAAGTCATCTTTATTTAGCAGAAAAAAAGGAGACAAACCTTAAACCATTTTTATTTCAAGTCAACCAAGATGGCCTTGCTGTTTCATCAGCTTTGTTCAGGGGATGGGAACAGACAGGGCTGGTTGGTTTGGAACCAACTGGATATAATGAATAGGCAGTTCTTAGGTTGGAAATGGGGACTGCACTGACCAGGGTGGGAATAATCCAGTCAGGGACTGTATACCCTGATGCATGGCATGTATTTCTTGTATTTCTCCTGCATAGGTGGACTGTCTCTGAAAGCTGCCATGAAGGGTTGCACCACCATTTCTGAATGCAATATGGTAGGAGATGGAAAAAACAGCCTGGGGATGCTGGACATAAAGTTGAAACGGTTCCATTGCAGACCAGCATCTGCCATGTACAGCGTGGTGTTTGCTGGGGCTGCCCCTCCACACATGACCTTCCTTCCTATCCTGTCAGGATTCATCCTGGAGAAGGTACTTTTCTGACTGTCACTGGTGCTGGGTTGAGCAAAACCCACAGCAAACTCCAGCAGTGGTTTGCAACTTAGTCCTTTTTGCTGTACCTTCTTCTGTATGGGGATTTTATTTTCAGATTAGCCCTTCTTTTATATTTTCACAGAATAAAGACATCACTTACACTTCTTTTGTTTCCTTATTGATTTAATCTCATTTAAATCTTCATCAATTCAACTGTGGTTGCTTTTGTGTTGCATTGTCTCAGCGCTTTGTCCACACTGGGACCATATGAGACTGTGTGAGGTCTTCAAACCCTGCACAGGAAGTGGGAGCTCTCAAGACTGCCTGGAGTTTACATCCACTATCTCAGTGTAAGTGGCAACTTACAAAGCCACTTTTCCAGAATCTGAAAAGGACTGGAGATGAGTTCCTGAGAGGTTCACTCTGATTAGAAGGGTCACTTGCCCCTTTTTCCAGCCTCTGTATCCTATTTGTCTGAGTAGAAGGAGCCCCTCAGCTCAAAGGGCTGCTTGTGGCCCTGGGCCACAAAGAATATTTGCTTCAGAGTGTAGGACACTAAAATCAGCAACCTGCTTTTGGCAAGAAGTCACCTTACCAGGCACTCATGATTATCTGGAGTTTCATGATTATCTGGAATAAATGCTTTTTGGGAACATTTATTTTCATAAAATAGGTAGCTTTCCATGGTGACAGACCACTGGGAGTCCAAGGAAACTTCAGCTCAATGCTTATTTCCTTTCTGTTGGCTGAACTACACCCACAGCTTGTGTAGCCTTCCCACTTCCACATTTGCCAACCCCTGGCTATTCTGCTCCAGCCACCCTTTGCCTCATGGGTATCCTTGGGTTGGTATCACACAAAAGCAGGAAGAAAGACAGCTCATCAGGCAGCATTGCCATACCTGGGAGTTAGTACTGGCTGTGGGCTGAAGGATGGAGTGGTGAGAGCTCTGGGAGATGCCGAGGTGTACAGTGGAGGGGTGTCAGCATCTCACTGTGTGTCTGTTCCCAGACAAATGGCCCAGTTCAGAGTGGGACTATTAAGCAAAGTTCATGGTTGTGTCTGCCCCTAATAGCCCCAGCTCACAGTGCAAACCTGCATTTTGGGCATGGAGTTCCAGGGATCAAGCAATGCAATTTCATCTCCTATTTCAGTGCTAGTATAGCCTTGTTTGCTGGTACCAGACCAGAACATGTGGCAGTAGTGAGACGACTATGCCTACACGTGTATGCATGAATGTATATGTGATCAGCTTATAACTTGCAGCATGGTGACTGAATGTTCCTGCAGCTTTTGTCTCCCCAGATTTCCATTCTTCCCAAACAGGCTGAAAATCCTTTCTTCCTGGTACTGCCATCAAATTATTTGGGATAAAATGTCACACTATCTATTATTATAAAGGGGTGTGGGTCTGAGAGTGAAAATTAATTTTTGGGGTAGGGAGCAAACTAATAATATAGATTTAATGCAGGGAAAAAGCCTGGTTAGACTCAGTTAATTATTTGCAGAAGCTGTACAATTACAGCCTGGATGTTAGAGAAGGAACACAGCTCCCTCTTCATGGTGTACCAATACACTGATACTGCAGTGACCCACTCATTCAGCATTTTTCCAGATCTGATAAAATCCTGGAATTAAAAAAATTCTCTATCTATGTAAGTACATTATCCCTGAACACACCTCCTGCACGCTCACGTGGAACATTTCATTACTGTCCATGGCACTCCCGTGGCAGATCTCGATCCGCTTCGATGGCTCAACCCTTCACTTTCTGTTCATTCCACTACAGCCTGTGATGTTATCAGGGTGCTAAAGCTGAATGGATCTGTTCAGCCTGGTCAAGACTTGGGTGATACACATCCAGAGACCCATGGTGCTGGGGCACTATTTTGGGGAGGACAAGGGGGAGAACAGGCAGCAATATTTCTGATGAGGGTTGCGGTGCAGAAAGAAGAAGTGGCTTAATTTGGCCTCTAGCTCAATGTTGTGGCAAACAAAACTGTTGCAATCTGTGGCTGCATAAATGATGGAAAGTGAAAAAAAAAAGTGGAAACATCCTTGCATCTTTATGACTGATACCCTTGTGCTTGGTCTTGTTCCAACATCCACATTTTAAAATACTGTTACAAATGGAAAACATGAAATAAAACGCCTTACAGTGAAGGTCCTCAGGAGCATAAACGTGATTTTACTGAAAATAAAAGGCAGGGATATGCCTTGTTTATAGGCTGTTACCACACTTATGTGGAAGTGATAAGATCCTAAAGAGCTCTTTTATACTTGTTAGTGGAGCAATAACCTGAAAAAACCAAAGGAGAGAAAGTAACACCATCACTGTGCACAGAATGCAGCCATTAGACCAAAGGTTCATCAGCTTTTGATATCTGAAACCCAGAATGAAGACCTTTCAGAAATGGATGCAGACAGGTTAAAAACAGTTCAGGCAAAACTGGGAGAAATGTGATAGACTGCATGAAGGTGATAGGATGGTGAGCCTTTCTGATCTCAGATTCTGGCTTCTGAGGAGGTAGATCATGCTGAAGTGTGTTCAGATAAAAGCAACACAAAAGATGAAGAAAAAATGCCCTCATGATGCCAATGTACCAAACCAAATCAAACAGTGGCATCTCAGTATCTTGAGCAAGGAGAGATGAATGAGCAACACTTGCCTCTCAGTAACTGCAGGGTGTGACAGCAGAGGTGGGGGCATGTCCAGAGATCCCCCGTAAAGCCACCACTCTGGGAAACATGGGAAGCCCCACTGCTCACAGGGTTAAACTGAGGATATGCAGCAAGGAGCAGCCCTTGAGGTCATAGACATGTTGGGGAAGGGCAAGGAGAGATGTGGTCAGGACCCACCACTGTAAGTGGAATGACTCCTGCTGATTTTAATGGTCTCTAAACCAGGCCTTAGACACCAAAATGGGTTGTTTCCATCAGCTGCTTCTCCTTATAACATATACAAACCTTACTCCCACACAGGCGCGCACATGCAGACGAGTAAATACTTATACTTAAGATCCTCCCTTAGATCTTGCAGATACTTCAGCCACCAGAGACACAGACACTGACAGCTCTGCATGGCTGGAACTGCCTTCCTCACTCTCAACACCCACCGTGTCAACAACAGCCTTTATCTCCCCTTTTGTATAGCCAAGAGGGCTCAGACCACTGTCCTGGCTTCCCAGACAGTGGAAAATTGACCATGTCCTGCCATTCCCTCTCTCTCCTTTGAAATTTCGGCTCTTTCCCAAAATGCTGAGCCTGGTGAAATCCTGGTGGCAGACAGAAAACCCATAGGAGATCTGAAACAGGGAGATGGACATGAAGGAATTTTGCTCAACAGGCTGGTGGTTTTGTAGGTAGAGGGAAGGTGGGGATTTGGTGGACACAGCCCTGAGCTTGGTGGGTGGACTGGAAAGGACCAGAGCAGGAGAAGTCACGGAGAAGGGGCTGAATCTCCGTGCAGCCATACACCATCCAAGGCAGTTCTTATCAGATACTAAAACCCCTTGGCTCCTTCTTCCCAGCATAACTGGCTGAGAACATTTTTTCTCTTTTTTTCTCACATTTTGGGAAGTATTCCTGCCCCCAATTGTTTCACACCTGGAGCTCAGGACACCAGAACTCAGTTTATCTGACCAGAGCTTGGTCTGGGGTTGTATTTGCAGAGGAATGCAAAATTGTTTCAATGTTTAAATTTTTGTTTAATATAAATACTATGTTTATTTTATTGCTATAATTACTAAGGAAGTTTTTCCAGTACCTTGGATTAGCAGAGTCAGTGGATATTTTGGGGCTCCCACTTCTTCAAAGGCAAAATGAAGACAAACAGTCAACAAGAAGGCTTTACTGAAGACAGGGACATGTGTCTTGCTGCATACCAGAAACATACTTTTTTCCACCTTTTTAGGGAAAAGATAGGTGAGTCTTGAGCCATCTGACCAAATCTGGGCATCAGCAATGGGCAACTGTCTGCATCTGAATGTGTATTAAATTCACAGGATGGCTGAGTCAATAGTGCTCTTGGAGATCATCTTCTAATTAAACTGCACATTCCCATTTGTGACATCCACCACTGGCAGAGGCGCCTCCACCCCAGACACAAAGTGTTGGGTAGGAAGGATCCCAGCTCCAGGGTGATGTATTTTTCTTGGAGAACATATTTTACCTTAAAGCTGTGTAGCAGAGAGCAAATGCTCCACAGTTCAGGAGTAGGATAACCTTGTGTCAAAACCTGCATGGTCTCACCTCCTAACTCCTTGGACACCTCTACTGGATGAAAACATGCTGTTCCCAGATTTCCACAATATTTTCCCTTCTCTGCAGCTGTGAAGAACAGCATTTAGTACCCACTTCTATTGCTGACACACGGAAGAAGTACCTCTCCCTCCTCATACATATCTGAACTGTGGCGGGCTGTCTTACGATCAGAGAATTATTTAGGGTGGAAAAGACCTCTAGGATCACTGAGTTCTCTCATGTGTATGAGTGAACAAAATTTACCCCTGCATGTAACTTGGGAACACCTAATAAATCACTCCAAGCATACTTGTAAGGCTTACCAGTTACTAGGGCAAGAACTGATGTGCAGGTGGCTGGATGCTTGGATGCTGCCACTGCAGACACAGTTGTTTAGTTTTCAGATGTCACAGATAGCAGGAAGGGAAAGCTTCTTTTCACAGTTCACTGCATCCCTTGGTCACCCCTCATGTCAGATTTCATGTCCTAAAGAATTTTTCATGAATAAAATCTTGAACATCTTGCCCAGAAACTTGTGTTTCTGTGAATCCAGTGGTGGATTCAGATTTTAACCTCAGAAGAATCTGGTAGGGAGTATCAGATCATAGCACACTCTCCCAAGCAGGATTCTGCTGGAAATGGTGTGGCCTACTAGAGAGAAACCTGAAAACTATTGGCAGATGATTTCCAAAGGAGGAGCTGGTTGTGGGTTCTGTGGATGCTAAAGGGAGCTGTGAGGTTACAAGTCTAGGAAACTACCAAACCTTTTGTGGTGCCCAGATGAGAACCCTTCTCATAGAGCTGTTTGGATTCAAAGAGGCTGATGCAATTTGGGAAGTAGCTTGTCACAGCCTGTGCAAAAAAGTCTGATGGGAAAGCTGGACTCAGTGCAGGAGCTCTGGAGGGGTGGGAGGTGTAGCAGATAGTGTTGCAGGATGCTGAGCTATAGAATGAGTGAGAGGCTCAGGTTACACTTAAGAAGTCAGGGTTTTCATGAGTGGTTAAGTTCCCACAAAATGTAAAAGTGTGTGTAAAAGTGTCTGTAAAAGGATGGGTTTAAGAAATTTAATTAATTCAATTCCCTCCTCCTTTCTCTTTATTGTATTGCAGAGGCCATGACTGACTACTCATACAGTGACAGTGATCTGACACACAGCTTTGCTGGATGGAAGGTTTTGAGAAGTGTGATTCAGTCTCCTTGGTCTAGGACTGTAGCTGTGGTTTTATTTATCTGTCTTGTGCTCTCAAATCCCTATGGTTCACTCAGGAAATTTGCAGACATGAGCATGGGAAACTGTTTTTCTCCTAAAACGGGAGATGAAATTGTCATTGTTTGTATGATGGCAAAAGGGGCACCGTAAGAAATTAATTACAGTGCTATGAGATCCTTCAGATTACAGGAAGTGCTGATTATGATACTAATTATGTGCTAGAGTTACTATAAGCTGCCAAAACTGCTAACAAGTACCACAAGCCATGAGTCGCCCCAGACTGAATGCACATGGTGCTTAGGACACTAAGGACCTGTGGGAAATAAAAAGGCCATAGAATTATAAATCACAGAGTCACAAAGGCTGGAAAAGCCCTTCAAGACCATCAAGTACAACTTTTGAACTGAACACCACCACACCTGCTAAACTGTATATTGAAGTGCCACGTCTACTTCTGTACCTGGCAAGTAGACCTGCTCCCTGACCAACACCACCCAAGTGCTATCAAGTAATTAAACACTATCATTCCCCATTTCCAGCTTCTCTTCCTTCCAGTTTTGTGTAGAAACTCCTGCCTGTGGCCTCTGTTCCCTTTGCCTGGTGGGAAAGGCTGAGGGGTAAGCTGTCAGATGCTGCTGTGGAAAGTCTCTCTTTGCATCTTCATGGCTGATGTTCAGCCCTTGAAGAAAATTTGGTCAGTCTGGACCAAATCCAAGCTGTGCATCTGGCATATGTCTGTCTCAGTCCTTTTTCATGACGAAATTTTGGTGTTTCATGGCTAGTTAAACAACAAGAATGGTGACTCAGACTGCGCAAAGCGAGACTTTCAAGCATTTTAGGACCATCCTGAGCAGAAGGGGAAGGACTGGTGGGGGATAAGAAGTTACTGGACTCTGTGACGCACATTCCTGGTACACATCCATGCTCTCCCATACCTCCATCTGTGCTGGTTGTGGCAGTTCCTCTCTCTGCAGCCCATCTGCAGCACATGAGGAACTGCTCACCCACCCTTTTTGGATATTTAGAGGAAGATGTTGTCTGCCTGCTGGTCTGTGGGACACACTGGAGCTCTGCAGCTATTTCTGGCACAGGCTCTTCCTTTGCCTGCATCTAGATATTCTGCTGCCCAAGTCCTGGCTCAGGAGCAAACCCTGCCTGGCTAAGCTGCACTGCCATAGAACCTCTAAACCCACACCAGCTCAGCTTTTCAGCTCTCTGATGCCTCAACACAACCCACAGAAAAGTGTCAGAGAAAGAAGGCTGGCTGTAAATCCAGGCATTTGTGCTGGCTTAGGTTTTCTGATTAAAATGAGAGCTGGCTGGCAGCTCATCATGGGGAAATAATGGGCAGGAAACCTCTGAGAGTGACAACAAAGAGAAAAACAGATTTTATTTTTCTTCCTGAAAAGATGCTTTTTTTTTGTTATTGTTGGCAACTCTGTGGGAAAGTTCATGTCTCAGTTTCCCAACCTGTAACAAGGAGTAAGTCTTGCTCAAGAAGGATTCTTTAGGAAGACATAAGCTGGCACCAGAGCCACTTTTTTCCTCTGCATGATTGGCTTTTGGGTTTCAATAATGGCTGTCTTCCTTCATGAAGACATGAGAAAATTCATAAATGTAAATTGAGCTTTGATGCTTTAAACTGGGCTATTCATCTCTTAGCTGTTATGTAGACAGGCTACAGTGACAGAAATGAAAATGAGTGAAATAACTGGAAAAAATTCACTAGCAGGGGCAAATGCATGGTAAAATCTGGGGGAAAAAAAATCAAAATTTGGAACAAAAAAAAATCATCCTGTCAAGGAGAATAGTTTCTGATATGGACTTTGCAGTTTTGGTCTTGATGCCATGTGCTAAGAGTGCTAAATGTCCCTTCCCTATTCTTATTCTGCTTTTTGTGATTGTGCCCTGGATCAGCACAGCAAAAGACATGGTAAAAACTGGTAACTGCAGCAGATGCATAGGGTGGAGCTTTCTAACCTAATTTTGGCTATCTCCTCTTTCAGTATTTCAGAGTTGCTTTTCAAAGAAAAAGGTCCAAGAGCTTCAGGAAAAACCACAGTATCCCAGAAAAACAGAGATGGAGGAATCTCAGAAATCACCAGATATTGCACTCTTTTGCAGTGCTGCAAGTTGTAATTGTTTTAGTCTGGAACTTCTCCAGGAATTTGTCAGCTAGGAAAACCAGATTTCCTGGGGGACAGGGTGGTCTTTTGATGGGTTCACACAACACCTCTGGTGGAGATGCAATCTCTTGGCCCTGTTGCCCGATCCGAAGAAAACACAAACAACCGAAGTCGTTTATGC
This sequence comes from Parus major, assembly GCF_001522545.3. Classification (NCBI taxonomy): domain Eukaryota; kingdom Metazoa; phylum Chordata; class Aves; order Passeriformes; family Paridae; genus Parus; species Parus major. The sequence continues at coordinate 6,944,170 of NC_031799.1, read as the reverse complement.
GGTGCTTTGTTGAGGGCCCGGGAGCCTGTGGACTAGCGTCCAAAGACAGAGCCCCATTCCACAGAAAAATCACAGGGTTTTTATATGTTTTCTACATGATTTCTTCATCATCACAATTTCTTAATTTCTTTCAACAACTGGGAACAATAACCCCTCGAACCTTAAAGTTTGCCAAAAAGGAAAATCCCTAGACTATCTCCTAGCTACACTGCTTACATTGCAATATCTGCTATATAGTTCATCTGCGGGTTACATGTGGCCTACCAAGCCTTAGCATAACTACTACTAATGTCAACTAATACTAACTATTAACGTTTGTTACTATCTTAATAATACAGTTTATTGAATCAAAATGGCAACAGCCCTTCATGCAGATAAATTCCCCAGCCCAGATCTCACTGACTCACTCATGAGTGAGGAGATTTTCATTTCTCCTGGCAGTGTCCCTTTCCTGCTTAGGAACAGGCACAATTTAGCAGCAAGTCAGAGGCTGTATTTCAGCCTAGGTTTTATTACTGCATTTCTTTTCTCTTTCTCCCTTTCCCTCTCTGGCCTTTCTGACAATCACTCACACTTCCTTAAAAATAACTTGAAAGTGACTTTAATGAGATCAGAAGATATTTTCAAGGTTGCAGAAAGTGTGACCTCACACTTCCACTGTATCCATAATGGATACTGCAGGTTATCCTGTACTAAATCGCTGTGTAAAGTTCATAGTAGTGTCATTTGTCAGTATTTTAAAACCTAATTACCTGGTGAAACAAGGTGTTACATTTGCTTTTTCACTCTATTTGTCTCCTCTTCCCCCACTATGTCCCCAAAAGTATGACTTCTATCTTACTTTTCATCCAGTAGAAGATGCCCAAGATTTTAATTTGCTCACAGTTTTGTGAAAACTGGCAGCTGGACAGAGCAGAAAGATCTGTGTTATTGCTGCTCCCTGCTCCTTCCACACAACCCAGAGGCAGAGTTCTGCACAATATACATGCTGTTGACCAAGGAGCACTTATGTCCTGGGTAATGAAGCAATTCAGACACTGCTCCATGCCAGCCACAGAACAGACCCAAATCTTCAGCCAAGCTAGAAGCAGATTCTGGAAGGAGCTGCAGTATCAAGGTGGAGGAGATTGGAAATTGAACTGTAGGAAAGGTCATTTTATTAACTCCGTTGGTCACATAACAACTTATTTTTAACAGTGTCTTTTCCCCACAGGAATAATGTTTTCTTCTTCATGATTTCCAGATACAATTCTCATGTCTTTATCAGCTACAACAGCTGAATTCAGAGATGCATTTGGTGCAGGGAGTGCCATGTCAGGAATGACCACAGGTCACAGGGAGAAGCCATGGAAGGGGAGAAGCTGCTGCTTGGCAGGAGCTACAATGGGTTTGTAAGAAAACTGGAGGCAGGGGAGGAAGCTGGCTTCCACAGAAGGGTTGTAAATGTCCCCTCCACTATTGGAGATGATCCCACAATTCCTATTGTTGTTGTCTCTGACTCCCATTGGATTCACTGCTTACCCACATGCACTGCAAACTGAGGCAGGAGCACCAGCAAGAGGACAGTGTATACCTTTTGAAAGGACAACTTTGTGACTCTTTTTGGCATTGGATGCAGAGCTACTTTGAATATCTGGCTGCTTCTTTTGTACCTGAATGGCAGTTGAAGAGTTTGAGACATCTGCTCCAGCTCTGGATACTGGGCAGCTGGAAAATTATTTACCTTTGTTTGCTTTGTTTGTGTTTGTCCAGATGCTGCTGCACACCCTTGGAGGTTCCACTTATTTCCCCCTGAGGTACAGTGTGCCAGCAGAAGGCACATGGCTGTATTCCCTGTACAGCAAGTGAATTTTCCTTGCAAACCTCAGGTGTCTTGGTTGCTGTGGATCAGACTGGGGAAGTCATGGGCAGGATGTAAAGGCAAGAGGACAGTACATCCAGTGGGAAGGGAACAGTTCTCTTTGTTGTCACCAATAAAGTATGTGAGTCATCTCTTCCTACAAATACTTGTCTCGTGCTGCTGGCTGCTTTGCATGGCCCTCAGCTTAGTCGAATAACACAGGTTTGGATGCAGCTGCTGACCAAAAGAGTCTCTTCATCTGAGACTTCTTGCTAGGATATGTGGTAAGGATAAGGAGGTATTTCTAGAAAACCTGAAAATTATTTTCTCATGTTGCGAGATAGTATTGTGACTGAGAAAGACCTTGGAAACTGTCAAAGCCCAGTTCCTCTGTTGGGGGCAGGATAATTTTTGTCAAAATCTCACAATTTTATTACAAGTTTGGTTTTTTAGAAGTTTAGGTTTTAAATTTGATGTGGAAATAGGTGGAAACCTCTGCGTCTTTACATCTTTCTTGACTAATAGGGTTTCTAGGTTTTGAAAATAATTCAAAAATTATTTTGAAATCAGCAGGATGCCTCTATTTCTTAGCAGTCTGACTAGAGCTAGCCTCTAACAAAGACAACTCTTCTACATTTCATTCCCCATATTCCTATTCCCCTCCATCCACTTTAAAAAGGAGAGGCTGGAATTGTTTTCTCTTTGTCCTTGGGAAATCAGGACAGACTTTGGAAACCATAACATGTGGTAGAGATGACTGTAAGTCATATGAAGAACCCCCCTCCAAAATCTGAAACAATAAACTGCAACCCAGGTGACACTTTTCATTCTAGAACAATGTCTTATAAGTAAACACTTGGCTGGCTGTTGTGAGCTCATCTCAGTGAAGAACACTGTACTCTCCATATAATGAGGAGCCAGCTTATGAAAAGTGGAGGGGAAGGCTGACATTATTATAATTTTTTAAGCCTGAGAAGTTGAAAAGCTTTTTATTCCCACACTACACTTTCCAATCTCTAAGTGAAATGCTCTCAGAATGAACACTTGGGTAAAAATTTATTTCAGCTGAAGTTTGGCATAGGAAAATTTAAACGAAGTAACTTTGCTGGGTCAGCTTGACAATAAAATCCACACCAATTCAAGCCTCCACATCTTCTAACAAGCATCATTTCATCCTTTTCTTGTCTCTATTACTACTTATTGGCTGGGCTTCTTGCACAGCTAATAATGTCACTGTGATCTTTTCCTCTGACTGTATGTTGCAGTGAGTTTTGAGAGATAAGGATTTTCAGTGACAGTTTTGGGGCTTTTCAGCTGCTTTCAGTGATGCTCAGTCTGCCCCTTGCATAGACAGAGAGGTCACAAAGTTGGAGCAGGGAGTGGTCAGGAAATATTTGAGGATAACCTAACAAGGATAGGAGTGAAAAGCATGTTTCTCTCTACCTTTCCGAGCTGTGGCTCTTGTTGGAAATGTGTTTCTAGCCTCAGATGGAGTTCTTTGGTCAGAAATATGTTCTCACAGGTGACCCTAAACCCAAACCAATTATAGGTGGGTCAAAGACAGTGAGTCTAAGTTGTCCCACCCCCATTTGTAATTTCATCTCACAGCTCACTGAAAGATGCAAGAGTTTGTGGGAAAGATCAGTTTGGATAAATGAAGGGCTGAACTGACAACCCAAGAAGAGATGGGGGTCAGCTGCCATGTGGACAAAAAGTGGGATTAGATGATACTTGCTTAAAAAATTTGTTTGAAAATTCCCAGCAGGGGCACCTTGAATAGCTGCAACTCTTGTTATGACAGTAAGAGTTGTCCTGTGCATTCACACACAGTTAAACAGGCAGGATAGGTTTTGAGGGAAAAAGTTTGTGCAGGACTCACTCATATCTTCAAAGCCACAGTCTGGAAAGGATTTCTCAGCTCTGCTTTGCTTGTGCCTGGCAATGAGCTTGGGTTTCTGACAGTTTCTGTCATGCTATGCTTAAAATATTGTTGTGTGCCAAGATGAATATATTATATTCATACAGAGCCAAAAGTTTTATTAAAATCTTAACTTAATCAAGACATAATACATTTATTAGTCCAGTTGCAATGATACTAACACTCATAATCCAGATTAGTACAGAAAAATCCATATTAATTGTAATGCTCCTAAATCTGCTACAAAGAAAAACTGTGATATCTAATCCTCCTCTCCAGTGCTATCCTCACCTTCTGATGTCCCTGAGTCTTGTGGTTGGTGGCACCAGCCTCCTCAAGCAGACAGGTGGTGGTGGCTTTTCTCTGTGAGTTGTCAGTGTCCAGAGTTGTCACCAGGACAAGCACAAAATTCGTGGTGTTGCTCTTTGCTCCTGAGGTCTGCAGTCTGCTTGGGGCTATTTTTATGTTTTTTTCCCATTACACTCTTTCTCCTTCTTAGCAGTTTCCAGGTGAAGTTTAAAAGTTGCACAACAGCTTTCCCCAACCTCAATTAACCTAAAGGGCTCTTGTTATGCAGTGACTACCTATGCTTGCCATTTTACCCTATATGGTAACACAGAGATAATGCCAGAACAGGTTATACAGAAGTTATTTGACCACTGGCAATTGTTAATGTAAACAAAAAACAGCTTAGGTCAAGATAAGCCTGGATGCCAAAGCTTGTGTCTTTCACCAACAATTTCAAGAATTATATTTACTGGGCTATATCAGTGCTTTGACAGATGCAGACCTCCAAATATTTTGCATCCTATGGCAGCAGAATGAGACCCCCAAACACAAGAAGCCACCTAAGAAGAGCTTCCTAAGAAGAGGACCCTGCTTAGTGACACACCATTGTTGATGTGCTCAGGTGAAAGTCTCACCATTGCAGGTGGGATGAGAACTGGTGGGATATTTTTTTTGTCACAGGAGCTTTTGTCTATTGCTGGCTCTTTTTATCCTTTTTTCCATTGTATGTTTGTTCTGTTGAAGTTGTACTGTATCTGAGGGAAGGACCATGTTTGTTTCTCTTTCTTTTACTGACAACTGTGAATTTATTTTCAACCTTTAGTCTCTGGGACTGCTGGAGACAGTCAAAGCAGCTGATATTTCTGCAAAGGTTTTTGTAATGGGCAATGATGTTAAGCTTCCCTTGGGAATAATGAGAGGAGTCTCAGGGCTCTTTTCAATTCCAGAAGTAGTTTTCCCCCCTCTTCATTAACATGAAAAAATTAGCAAGATGAAAAAAAATTAAAAATCTCTTTTAATTTTTTTCTTTTTTTAAAAAAAAATACGTCATCCTGTGCCTTGTATTATGGTTGTCTACCTTGTGCTAGGCCTGCTGGTGGTCAGCTTAGAGATGCTGAGGTTGTCTGAGTGGGTGGGTGTGCACTTGCTTTTCCTCTGGTTGTCAGTCCTCCCGTTCCAAGGGCAGGAGAGGATGTCAGTCCCTCCCAAGGGCAGGGATGCTGCTGCCACCTCTTGGAGCTGGGAATAAGGGACTAGCCCAGCATGGGAAGCACTGTCATGGTGCACTGGAAGAGACCAGAGTGTGAGAAGCATGGGGTGGGCACCTCTTAATTTTGGTCATGCCTTTCACATGGTAAGCTGTGCTCTGGTGAAGGCCAAAGATCTGAAACAGATGTGAATTTTAGTCTTGCCTAGATCCTCAAACAGCACAACATCATCTAAATACGGGCATTTAATTTCCAAAGGATACTTTTTTCAATTCAGGATATAAATGGTGTGTGACGTGGCCCTCTGCAGTTTTCAGGGACAGCTGTACAGCTGTGTAATGAAAGTCATCTTTCTGAAGCTATAATTTCCTCTAAAATGCTATTAAAATTCTTCATTGCTGTATGCATTACTTTTATTATGATAAATGGAAGGATGGAAACCAGGTTGCTTTAAAGTCACACTAAGATCTGACCTGTTCTCTATGCAACTACAATCATTACTTTCTGTTCTTTGCTATCTTGGTTCTTAAGTGGTGCTTATCAGCATAATATCTAGGTGCTATCTAGGAATGCATTAAGCAACAGATGTTACATGTTGAGTTCCCATCCTGCTCATGGGAGAAAAATATGGATAATTATATTGTTCTGTTTAAAATGCTCATTGCAGCAAGTCAGTCTCTCCCCTGTTTTTTCACAAAGGCACACATGCAGACACAAATGTAGAAGTCTCCTTTTAAGCTTGTGGAGGTACACAAGGAGGCAGGGAGGTTTGTGATGGTTTTTAGTTATAGGAAAGTTTTGTTCCACAGATGTGGCTGCCCCCACCCCGACTCTTCCTCCTACAGAGGAGGACAGAGTTCAATACTCAAAGAAGAAACACCAAGGGCAGCCTCAGTCCTGAAGCCACAGGTTCCCCTAGGCAGTTTGGTCTCCTGCTACCAAGACCTTTGTAAACAGGGAGTGGAGGTGATTTTCTGCTCTCTGGGAATGTTGTGGCAGCTCATAGCAGCCCAGGATTCAGAGGGAGCCTGCCATATCCCAGGCTTATCCAGGCATTGATGTGTTGTGCTGCACAAACCATACCACAGTGAGTCTGGACACAGGGCTTTCCTGCTTCCCTGTCTTTCCTCAGACAGTCCCTCTTGTTTCCCCCCTGCTTTTTCCCCCGATTCCTCTGTTTTCACCCCTGCCTGTTTGGGGTGGTTGGAATGGGAGCCAAGCCAGAAGCTGTCCTGCTGTGAAGGTCCCTGCCTGCTGAGCCCAGCCCAGCCCAGGGCTCAGGGCAGGGACCCATCCTGCTGTAGAGATCCAGACAAGACCTCTGTGTTGAGGGTGTGTGATCTCTGCAGTCTGGCTGTTGGCTTCTACCTTGGTCTAAAGGCACCATCTCTGATTTAAAAGCCTTCCATGCCAGAGTCTTGATCTACAGATCACCAGCTTTTTGAATTTTTCAGGTGCTAAATGCTGGGGAACTGAGGCAGTGAACAGCAGCTCCTGAAGGCATGGGGCATATATAAACTTGCTGTATTAGTCACATTTGGTGTCCCTCCTTGGCATAAGGCTACAACACAATCATGATATCAGGTTGGTTGGAGAGAAGCTGCGGCAGGAATGCACAAAACATTTTTTCACAGGGGCTTTGTTTGCTCTCCAATCATCACCTGAAAAAGATACTTCATTAAAATATGTTTTACTGAAAGTGAGGAGAGACTGGACTGGACTGAGGTAGTAGGGCAGATAATTATAATGCAAGAGAGTGGCCCATAACACATTTTAGCCAATCATTTATAGAAACCATGGAAAGGAAATACAAATGCAGGAGAGGGACTACAACAGCCAATTTTGTGGCATTTTTTGTAAACAGCAATTGATTGATGCTCCAGTGACTCATTCACATGGCATTTTCCCAGATCTGATAATATCCTGGACTATGAGCAACTCTCCTATCTATGCAGATTTTTTTTTTCTTAAACATATTTCACGCACCTTTGTGCATAACATAACATCGTTATGTGAGTAATTGCGTATTGGAGATCTCTATCCTCTGTTTCTGTCCTTGCTTACGTTTGCCTGGGCTTATGATCCTATCATGTGCTGAAAGCTGAGCAGGACTGATCCGGCAGGACGGGTTAGAGCTTGAGAGGGAAACCTCTGATTAAACCTCTGAGTGCTGCAGCAAATGGTGACAGCATCTGTGAGGGATAAACTCCTTCCAGACAGGCTGGGTGGGACACTGCCCATGGGAACACCGCTTTCCTTACATACCTGTGGTTGTCAAAGTCAATCACCAGCTGATACAGTAGGATTTTTCCCAGGGATTTGCAGTTTTCTTGACAGTTATGGGTTTTCAGCAAACAAGAAGAAATTTAAGGTATCAAGACTGCTTTCATTAGGATCTATCTTCATTTCAATAAATAGATGGGTATTGAGTTAGCTGATATAAAGCTCAGAATAATGTAGACCCTGAGTTATGGGTTAGGGTCAGTCTGTTGAGAGCTTAAAGATGATCAGGCTTCATTAATCTCAGTTGCTCTGTGTTGATCAATCTTGCTATCCTGTTAGCAAGTGTGAATCAACAAATGCAAATTATGAACATGTTTTTTTCCTCAGTGCTGACAACCTAGAACATAACATGTTTTTGTCACTCCTGGATCATATCTTGCTTTATGCAGATGTTGATCAGGGCATGATGTCTTCCATCAGGCTATTGCCTATGGGTACGAGACACTGTGATGGATTATTTTGGCAGGGCTTCCAAATAAGTCAGAGTCCAAAAAGTATGGGGCAATAGTATGACAGAAATTACAGCTAACAAGGACTTATCCAAAACTCCTGAACAAACACACGCTTTGAGAGTCCAGCTGCAGCCCAATGAGGCCATGGTGAAGCCAGACATCTCTGTTCCCCCATACCACCCCATGTTATCAAAAAACATACTCTGTCCCACATAATTGCTGGTTGGAAAATTTCCCCATTGTTGCTTCAAAGGTGATTGACAGTGTGGGCTTTAAAAGAGGTCCCGTGAGTCCAGAGGATCTTGTTCATGTCCTAAATTTCCAGGATAGGCCATGGCAAACCCCATGGCACTTGCAAGGGACTGAGACCCTGCTCTGACACTCCTTTTCCCTGCTACACTACAGCTCCCATGTGGATCAGGGACTGGACTGACCAGGAGGGTGGAGGCTGCAAGCTCTCACCCCAGGCACAGAGGAGGGACTGTGGCCAGGGCTCCTGCAATGCTCCCAGGGCTCTAGCTTTTTTCCCCCAGGCCCCTTGCTGACAGTATTGTGTGAATGCAGTGTGGTGGTGTGGCATCCAAAGCTACCATCCCGTGGAGCTGAGCAGAAGAGAAAGCACAGGAGGGGAGATGTTCCTGAACAGGGCAGGAGGCAGGTGAATGGTGAGCAGGCTATGCTCTGGTAGCTTGCCTTCTCCTGAGAAGCACTGTACAAACAGCAAAGGCCATAAAATATGAGATGAACATGACAAAGTCAGTTATTTACTGCCCTAAGCATGATCGTTCCCCATGGTAAGTTTCCAAGTGCCTTTTGCTTCAAGTCTGCTTTTAAATGACGCACGTGATGTGGCCTTGTCCAGCTCCTGAAAGGAAAGAGAAAGGAGGCTCTACCACAGTGCAATAGATATCCCTCACCAAAAGCTTTTACTGTATCTAAAATGCCATTTAATTGCTGCATTGCTGTAGGCATTATAGCAAGTTCTCTGGTGAGCTGAGGAGTTGCTCTGCAGGCTTGACCTGTTAAGGGTATGAAGGATGGTCCCACTTGCCCCTCTGACCACTGACCTCACCAGTGGTTAAGTGGATGTCCTTGGCTGTCCTGGGACTGGAAGAGGTCATTTTCTGCACTGCACAGTGGAGAAAAGAGTAATGAGAAGGATGACCCAGCAGCTGGTGGCACTTCCATCAGTCAGCTGGAGCAGGTGTTTTAGCAAAGGTCACACAACAATGCTGTGTGTAGGTGCAAATGTCTCCTCTGCCCATCACAACCTGCGTCTGAACAAGGTGTTTTGGCCACTCCCTGGAGATGGGGAAATGAGCAGGCAGGAGAGTGGATGCTCAGGTCTCACACTGGTGAACAATAGAGCCAGGAATATATTTTTACCATTTTCATTTTCATGTCATCTCAGATCTGAGGAATTCAACAACAGCAGCTAGTAAATTCTGCTACCCTTCTGTTCCTCTGACTAAGTACTGAATTGGTGGACATGCCATTCCACTGGCACAGGTAGCCAGGCAGTGGTCACTGAGATGGGTTGGACTTGTGAAAAACATCCATGAACATGTGACAGGAGAAGAGTGTGTGAACAGAACAAATGTACTTCCGCAGAACTATTTTACAATCTTCAATGACTCACAGTTCAGGGACTACTTGTGATACATGGGTGTCCATGTTCCACAGCCATGGGTGGATTTTAACCTTCATGAATTTGTCTATCTTTAGATGTCTTTTTGGGACCTTCAGCATCCTGTGCCAAGGGCTTTTAAACACTCATTAACATAGCCTAGTGCATGAACAGCAGTTTGAGTTCATTCTGAGCAAAGTCATTCCAGCAGCCCCACATTTCCCAGCAGAGTCTTCACTGGGTGCTCCTGTAGGCGTGAGGTCCAGACAGGCACCTGCTGTGCCTAATGCCACAGTTTGGAACATGCACCAGCAATTGAGGTGCCAAATCACTACTCATATCTTCACAGACCTGTTAGAGTTTGTATCTTGTGGCAGAGCCTGGGGGCTGTGTTGTGGTCAGAGGCCGATCACATCAGGTCCTGCTCAAGGTAAGTCCTTGGAGCAGTGAACGGTTCACATCAGGAGTGAGGGACAGATCCTCTGCCATTCTCATAAGATTATATATTGATAATTTCATTTGATTTGATAATGAGGTTCCTATGAAGTCAAAATATAGAAAGTAGTGTGTAACAATTACTTCTTCACTAGGAAATGACTGTTAGAAATCTGTACATTTCAGTGTCTGTGTAAAAACCTAAGGACAAAATTTAGTAATTGCCATGAGTTAGGGATATCTGCACTCAGTGGTGACTTACATGTGGTGTCCTGTGCTTAGGGAAAAAACCTGCATGACAGTGCTATGCTTATTATGGGACAATTGATGAAGCTGCCACTTGTGTCATCCAGGACTTCTGCCGGGACATGACAGGAGCTAGGAAAACTGTCTCGTTTTCAGGGCCCATCAACAGGTAGATTTTCAGCTGCTCTGTGTTCCTCTGGGTCAATGTCTTTACATGCAGGAACTAAAAGAATGGGAATGGCCAGGAGCCCATCCAGATCCACACCTGGCCCCTCCTTCCTGTGCCTCAAAACAGCACAAGAGTCAAAAGGGGCTGAGGGATCATGAGAGTGGTGGGGCCTAGGTGTTGCTGGAGGAAACTTCTACTCACACTGAAATGCCTGTGGGCATCCTTGGAGCTCCAGAAGAGGCTGGGCAGTGTCTGAGGGGATTTGTGTGCATGCCTGCAAGGAATCTGTGGCATCTCCCCACAGCTGAGATACTGGGAGCTTATCGGGGTTTCTTCTGGATGCCTTCACGTCCGCCCCAGCAGCAGCCCTCTGGGCTGGGGTGGGCTGGCGCTGGGAAAGCTGACCCAGCCGTCTGCATCCTGGCCTTTCCCTCCCTGTGGAGAGACAAATCCCATGGGCAGGCATTGCTCAGCACTGGTGTGAGTCATGCCAGATGCTGTATGGTCTTCAGACACCCCCTGGCAGGTGTGATATGGGAGAGCACAGTCATGTTCTGGGGGAGATAGCTGGGTAATTCACTGATTACACATATGGGCAATGATTAGTGTCACCAGTCGGTTCCTCATCCCACAAAACATCTGGATAAGAAAAAATGGACGTTTTACAAGGGCCTGAAGGGATATGACAAGGGGGAATGGCCTTAAACTGGAGGAGGGCAGGTTTAGATTATATATTAAGAATAAATTCTGTGAGGGTCATGAGGCCCTGGCACAGGTTGCCCAGGGAAGCTGTGGCTGCCCCATCCCTGGAATTGTTCAAGGCTAGGTTGGAGGGGGATCTGAGCAGCTTGGTCTAGTGGAAGGTGTCCCTGCCTATGGCAGGGGATTGCAATGAGTTGGTATTTAAGGCCCCTTCAAGCTAAAATGTTCCATGATTCTGTGATTCTATGGTCTGCCTGTGGGTTTAGCATCATCTCTTGGAAGGCTTACTGGCACAACTTCCATGAGTGAAATGCATGGATGTAGTACACCCTTAAGGACCTGGTGGCTGTGAAGAACTGTGTGAAGTACTACTGGCTCAGCCTTGCTCTGCTTGCTTAGAAGCAGAGGGAGCAGGCCTGCCTGTGTGACTGTCACCAGGCCCTGCTCCGGTTTTGCTCTCTGTGAATATCAACACAAGCTTGAACTTCTTGGTGCTGCTCAGGCAGACGCTGGGCTGGTGTGTTTTGCAGAGCATCCTGCACTCCAGACAGGACTGCCTGGGGAAAGGATGAGGCAGAAGAGACAGTATGGGATGAAGTACCAGGGGTTTCAACAGTGGCATTGTTTGTAAGAGCAAACTCATTGCAAACTGGCTGGAGGGACACAGACATGCTGTGCTGTCTCTGGGTACAATCAGAGGCAGGAAAATGTTCAGAGCAGCGTGCTGGCTTCACCACACTCTGCAATTTCAAAACCTCTCTTACCTGACCCAGTGTCTCCTCCCCCAGCCTACAGCCTTTCCCCTTTAATCTCTCCTTTCAGAATGTGCGTGTTTGTGCTCCTCTGGGACAAAGACTGGCTGCTCTTATCTCCAGGGTGATGATGTCCTGTGAGCCCTGTGGTTTCCCCAGTTTCTACTTTATCTGTGGATTGAAAGCAGACCAGAGCAGTCAGCTCAAGGCTCAGAACCCAGAGTCTGCTGCTCTCTGCCTGGGTTTGGGCAGCCCCACAGCAGGGTCCCAGCACAGGCAGGCAGATGCTCTCGCACAGACAGGTATGCTGAGAGCATGGCCTTGAGCAGGTCAGGAGAACAAGATGGTCATGGAAATGAGGGATGATGGCAGGTGAGGAGCCAACATGACCTTGTTGGAAATCCCATGATTTTGGGGGACCAGTTCTGGTGCCCCAAACTTAAGAAGGATATGGAACTGCTAGAGAAAGTTCAGAGGAGACCACTACATTGATGAGAAGACTGGAGCACTTTCCCTACAAAGACAGGCTGAGAAGGTTGCGACTGCTCATCCTGGAGAAGAGAAGGTTGTGTGAAGACCTCATAGGAAACTTCCAATACCTGAAGGGGCCACAGGGAAGCCAGAGAGGGACCTTTTGTCAGGAGCTCTAGTGATAGGACAGGGAATAATAGATAAAAATTGAAAGAGGGGAAATGTAAGCTATATATTAGGAAAAATACTTTACTTTGAAGGTGGTTAGATACTGGAAGAAGTTTCCCAGGGAAGCTGTGGATGCCCCATCCCCGTCAGCATTCAAGGCCAGGTTGGATAGAGCTTGAGGAATCTGCCCATGGCAAGGGTGGATTGGGATTAGATATTCTTTAAGGACCCTTCTAATCCTTGACATTCTATGATTCTATGAGCTGATCTGTGCCTCCATTTCACTCTCTGTTAAATATTTGTGGGTAGGGGAGACTTTCCAGGTCTTTTCACAGATCCAAGCTGCTGGGTGCCTCAAAAACCATCATGCTTTGCTCCATCTAAGAATCACTTCATCCTGTCTCATAAGTCTGACAAGGGCAGGAGGAATGTGGCCCAGCACGTGGTGGAAGGGTTCCTGGTGACCAGGAGGGTTCCACGCTGTTGCGCAACAATGAGGCCAGGGCAACCCCTGGCAACCCTGTCACAGAGAACCCTGCTCTGCCCCTAAAGACATACAAAGCCTAGTAATTCTGCTCCTGCTGGCAGCATCACCTCATTGATTACCTCTGTCTGAGCAGCCCTGTAGCTGTAGCAGCCCTGTAACTGTAGCAGCCTGGGGCAGCACCTTGCCCAGGAGAAGACCCCACCCATGGACGACCACATCTCTCCATCTGACCCTCCCACTTGTGTCCATCATGACAGGAGCAGGTGTGGTTTCATGGAAGAGCCGTATGTGCAGGTGATGACCTTTTGGCTGGCTTCAGGGCAAGGGACAATGGGTGAGCTGAAAGACTGTGGAGGCCAGTATCCTGGGAATGGAGAGGGGAATGGCAGTACAGACAGCAAAGACATCTGATGAGAGACATGTGGAGTGTGTGAGACTCTCTTGGTGCCTGCCACACATAAAAAAGGAGACAGACCATGAGTGTTGAACATGAGACCATAGGGAGCAGGTGCTCTAGGTTATGTTAAACAGGATCTATCCAGACAGTGAAGGTCACACCAGTGTTGTTATGATCTCTCTGACTGGGTCTTGCTTTCTGAAGGGCACTGGAGATATTTTGGTGCCCTGTTCATTTGGTCTGATTGAGGAACAAACTGTTCTTGCCTGCAGTGAGCAGCTCCTCTGTTCAGCTGTCTGCTTATGCTTGTCTTTGGCCTCTGGGGAGAAAATGCTTCACCAGCAGGACTGAAGTGAATGGAGTAGCAGTGTTCCACCTGCTGATTAGCCCAGTTAAGAGATAAATGAGCTCCTGGGTGCATAGGAAGCATGTGCAGTGTCAGATTGAGTCAGAGAAGTTATTCCTTGCAGAATGCCCTGGAGTGCTTGGGGAGTCATTCTTCCCAGGGCTCTTCTCGCAGCACCCAGGGGCATTGTTCTCCTGGTTCTTCATTGCCATGGGTATCAACACCAGAACTGTTAGTGGATCTCGCCAAATCTTTCCTTTCCAAATGGAGACTTTTATTAGTAGTGCAGAAAGCACACCTGTGTTGAGGAGGAAAATGGGTTTGGTTTAGCAGGTGGCTACTTAATGTGCAGTGGAAAACATGGCAAAATCATTGTAGGGGCGATGTTGAGTGAAGTTCCAACCTGTGAGGATATCAGAAGGCTGTATGGAGCTGAGCATGAGCAGCCAATGCTCTTCTAACAAACCTTATAGGAACACTTTAAGTGATAACACCCACAAGAAGTAAGTTAGCTCATGACTGTGATGGGCTAACGCTGCACATGAACAAATGGCTTTGAGAATTTGGCTGAAAATTAGAGGAAAGTGTCTAATCTTCAGAGCAGCAAATTCTGGTAAGAGTTCAACAGAAGGAGTTGGGGAACAATCATCTACCATGAAAATGCAGAGTGGCCAGGTCACCAAAGGGCAGGTATGGTGTGGCTGACTGTGTCAGAAGGGGACTGTATTTAGTGACCCCAGAGATCCTCGTCAGCCCTGAGGGTAAGTGAAACCAAGCAAGTACAAACAGATTGCTGTTGAGAAACCAGAAGATATTTGCAATCCAGCCCTTGGCTGACTCACTCAGCTTTCACTTGCTCAAGATCACCATGTCTGGATGCAGGGAGAAGGAGCAGTCCAGCCCACCTGGCACTTGTGGGGGTGCACGTTGGAGCCCATGACTCCATGTCTGTGTGCAGACACTGGAGGGAAAGTGCCAGTATCTAGCATGATTCATATGTTAGGCCTCAGGTGCTTATTTTGGGTGAGGAAGAATTGCCCTTTGGAGCTGCCTGTTTTTCTCTGCTTGTAATAAACTCAGGCACAGGCTCACACACTTTGGGTTTGTGTACTTGCAGAGCAGATGTGTGCTGACCTATGTGACCTTTGGAAAGGTGATGGTTTTGTTATTTTTACAGCCCTTGAACAGTAGCAGGTCACTTTAATATCTAAAAATGGTCAGCAGAACCCCAAAATTAAAGGATTCTCACATTTTCAGCAGCCAACAGAGGAGCCCTTCTGAATATCTTAAAGGGAGAAATTAATGTCTCAGTGCCATCTTGTGGAATGATCTGTACAAAAAGACAATCTCCTAGAAGGGTGCTGGAAATTTACATGATTTGGTGTTAATATTGGGAATTATGTTGCAAACTTAATCACCAAACCAAAGATTTCTATTGCAAACTGGGATTGTGTTTTTCCCTGAGAAGACTGTAAGTCTATGGGAACCCAGTGTTCCAGAAAGTATCTGTCCATTTTTCAGCCCAAATCAGAATCATAGAACCCTGAATCCAGGAGACAAAGCCTATCAAATACCTAGCAGCTTCACTGTTTGCCCAGAAGGAAGGAATCCACCTGGAAGGCTCCCTGAGATTTAGGGGAAAATAAAAGTTGTAGGTCCAGTTGTGGATGTTACTGATCCACTCATACCTTATCCATCTGAGAAAGACTCAGATGTGAGATCTCCAGCACAAGGACACAAGGATCTCAGGTGACATGTAATGTCACCTGGAAATCACCATGTGCAGAAGAAACCTGAGGGTCTTGTCACCACCCCAACCTGGTGCTCCAGGAGCCATGGCTCCTGCTCCACCAATAAATATTTGCATGGCAGAGAATGCAGTGACCTAGAAAGATTTATTCTGTGCTATAGCACAGGTCATAGACCCACAGGACAAAAACCTTCCCACCTAGAAAAATGATATAGAAACACCCTTGCAATCAATATGATTATCATCCATCATAGTTAAATGATCCTCAGTATCAGAGACAGACTAGTAATTTACTGCATATTTAGCCAGGCGTGCACTGAGGTCAATAGCTAATCTGTCACTGGAGGAGGGATTACCCCAGTCCATAAAACTCTCCCTGCCACAAGACATACAATCATCTATGGAGCGAAGAGGAGAATCAGCTTCCCAGGTTCTTCCAATACAGCTGTTGAGTGCCCTGTGGGTGAAAGAAAAGCTCATGAAATTTTGCCATGCAGTAGAGGAGAGTGAAGCAAGGCCAGGGCCAGAATGAACAGAGCACTGTGTCCTCATCAGGGCAGCTGCTGATACCTCTTCAGGGCTGTTCCCTCCAGAGCCACACTGAGAAACTGCAGCAGGTTGAGAGGGAGGCGAAGAAAACCAGCAAAGAACCAGAAAAGGCTCAAGGAAAAAGGTCTTGAGTGTTCAGTGGATGTAAGTTTTTTCATGATTAATCAAAGGTATTAAAACCTTTTCACCGTGGAAAGGTAAGAGAGCCTGGTGAGCAGGGAGATAGGCAGAGGGAATGAGGAGATGGAGGAGGAATCAGAACAGCAATGGTTCTGATCTGGCAGCCGGGTAAGAAGCCAGGAAGATCTCTTGAGACCATTGCTGCAATTGGTTTCTCCTTGCCCTATATGAGAGGACAGACAGGGCAGCTGGTGCAAGGCTCTCCATGAATGTGATGGCACCTGCAGACACAGGTACATTCAACAAGAGCAAATATTCCACCTGAAGCAATTCATTGTGCTCTTCCCAGCTGCACACAGCAGAGCACACCAGCTCCAGGCAGAGCATCCTTGCTGCAGAAGAAGCATCCAAATAATCCTGCACAGGCAAATGGTCCCAATTCAATCTGTTTAAAAAACCAGAACCAAACCATCAGTCAATGGGTTACAATGCAGAGCACAGCCAAAATTCCTCTTCAGTTCCTGCAGAAAAGGTTAAGGAGAAAGAAAGGCTTCAGGAGCACATCAAGGCTATTGAAAGTTCCACTGTTCTGGGGTTAGGCTCTCCTGGGCAGAGGCACAGTGTCACCAATGCCCTCCTAACAGAAATATTGCATCCCTACCATACAGCTTTTATAGGATGGTATATGGGGGAGGGGGGGAAGGGGGGAAGACTTTGAAGCTAGCTGCTGCGTTATTGGCTTGTTCATTGTTAACCAAGGGAGGGAAGGTGTCTGAGGGTGAGGAAAGGGTGCCAAGTTTCAAAGGGTAACCTGGTTCAGTGCAATGAAGTGTGCCGTCACAACAGGAGCACAAAAGCAGCCTTGAGAAGGCGAGGATGACAATATTGGAGAAGACTAGGAAGGTGTTCAGGATTCGTAACAGTACCATAAGAGAGATGCTGGCAGAAGCACTGGGAATGTTCATCCTCATGGTAAGGAGTCTGTGCATGTGTGTGCGTGTGTGTGTGAATGTTTAGCCATTTAAGGCAGAGATTTGTAAGGTCAGTGGTTTCCTGCCACATCCTCAGGGTTGCCTAGTGCTCATCCCTCTGCTCACCCCTCTGCTTTAGTGGGGTGGCAGTTTCCCTGCAGGCAGACCATCTGCCAAAAACCTTCTGGAGCAAAAAAGTAACACAGGGAAAGGGTGATGGATGCTGGGAGAAAGTGAAGTAGGTCGGGATAGAATTAAAATATCACAGAATCATTTGGGTTGGGAAAGACCTTTCAGAGTTCAAGCATTAACCCAGCACTGTGGAGGCACCACTAAACCATGTCCCTAAGTGCCACATCTGTGTGCCTTTTAAATACCTCCAAGGTATTATATATATTTAATATCTGTAAACCTACCGTTTCCCTGGGCAGCCTATTTCAATGCTTGAAACCCCACTGGTGAACAGAATTTTCGTAATATCCAATCTAATCCTCCCCTGGCACAATTTGAGGTAATTTCCTTTTGCCCTGTCACTTTTTACACGGGAGAAGAGAGCAGCGCCCCCCGGCTACACCCTCCCATCAGGGAGCTGGAGAGAGTGATCAGGTCCTCCCTGAGCCTCCTTTTCTCCCGGCTCAACATTCCAAGCTCCTCCACCTGCTCCTCATCAGACTTGTGCTCCTGTCGACCCTTCCCCAGCTCCACTGCCGTTCTCTGGATATGCTGCTGTTTCAGTTCTCTTCTAGGAGGAAACTGAGGAAAAGTTTGGGAATTACATCAAAGAGTAGTGTCTATAATGCTTGTGCCACACCCCCTGGAAGATCCCATACAGTGAATGGAGGCTTTTCCTCCTGCTGTGCCAGAGGTGTGGTGTAGTTTGGGGGGGTGGGGTGGGGTAAGGTGAGGGGGGGAACTGAACAGGTCGAGGGAACAGATCCGGACTCTTCTATCACTGACAGCTGCTGCAAAATAAAAACAGCGTTCATCCACCTTCCCCTCGGGGTTGCCAGAGTAATGAACTTTCTGGAGAAGTTCTCCAGGACCACAACCCACCATTAGGAAATGCAATTACAGGGTGTGAAGCATGCCAGCATTTCACTTTTGATTCTCTTGCTGCCAATCGAACAGTGCTTATGTAAATCATACATAAACTGCCCCCTTGCCTGAGGGTTCTGTTTCACAAAGAAGTAATTAAGTGGGTTTGACCTCCTGGACTGCTTCAAAAATGTTTGGGTAGAGGATTAGGAAGTTTTTGCAGTCACTGTGGGGGGCTGGTAGAGGTGAAGTATCCACTGGGACCAGAGACTATGAGTGTTTGATCAACAGAGCAGAATGAGATCCTCTGAAAGGGCCCCATATCTATCTGTGCCAGTCTGGTACACCTGGACTTAAGCCTGGGCTGAGACACTTTAGACTGGACAGAGGCTAGCATGCAAAGGCTGGGCATAACCTAAATAACTTGCATTTGGAGATTTAAAGAGGAAGAAATTAAGATTTGTGTAAGCATAGGGACCTTTTGACACAGCTTTCTGTACCAAGAAAGGC
The DNA here is from genome assembly GCF_001522545.3 of Parus major. Taxonomy (NCBI): domain Eukaryota; kingdom Metazoa; phylum Chordata; class Aves; order Passeriformes; family Paridae; genus Parus; species Parus major. The sequence goes on along the minus strand of NC_031799.1, from coordinate 6,925,446 downwards.
GCTCATTTCCAAGGGCAACAGCTCCCTGTGCTGTGCGTGGTTGCTTTTTATCATGTAATTTTGCACATCCAGCTCTTTGAATTTCACTCCCAGGTAGTTTTGCACCCATAGTAAGTCAGAGTACAGACATCTATGACTCCTCTGCAGCAGCTTAGCAAACCATTTTACTTTTTCCCTTCTCTGTAATTTGGTGGTAGAAGTTCCCAGGTGATAAAGAACAGCTTCAGGGTTGTCGTGGCAGGGAAGCAGTATGAGGTGGACTCTTTACTCTGCACTCTGAACAAGGCAGATTTTTCAGCCTGCAGTTCACACTGGCTCTTCCTTCACTGATCCATGCAAGGGAAGAAAGAAAAGGAGGGCACTGCACATGTGCCCCAACAAGAAAAGCAGCATCCAGCATCAGAATAAAGCATCCAGCACACAACTCTTCAGAAGCACCTCGGCCCTCAGTGCAACAGGCAGTGGTCTGGATGCACCTCCAGGATGCCTGAATGGCTGTTATTTGGACAATAACACTCCCAGAGCCTCTCAGCTTAATGGACAGGCAATATGGGTAAGAGGAACCAGGCAGCAGGACTAAGTAGAGCAAGGACTAGGGAAGAAGGAATTAAAAGAAATGGTGTTTTGGAACTGTGAGGATACAGGAAGAAAACACAAGTTTGTATCTGTGCTGAAAAACAGATTCTGTGTTCTATCTTGTGGGGCTTTTTCAGTGCTGTTTATGCACAGTCATGTCTCCTCCCCTGCAACCCAGTCTCTGCACCTATGTGCTCTCCTGCAAAACCTGTGCCTTACATATTTGTTGTCTCTTGTATCTGGCTTTGGAAAAATCACAGATGAGTATATAGAATTCGTGTAATTTGCAGTTGTTAAGGGGACATCACAAACTGTTTCTGGGGAGTTTCGCTGAGGCAGAGTGAGAAGGGCTCACACTGTGGGGGCTGTAGCTCTGTGCAGAGAAGAATGTGGTCTGTGCCTACAAGAGAGATAAGAGCAGCATCTCTGGGGACCAGGGTGATGTCTGGAAACAATGAGGGTAAGCAGACACGTGAGATAAAATCTGGATGCAGGCAGAATAGCCAGAACACAGTTCAACAGCACAAGCCAAAGCAGAAGTTTATGTGTTGGAGAATATACTGACTTTCTTGTCTTTGAAATACATGTTACCTTGGATAAACATCAATGCAGTCCAAGGAACAGGATACACCTTCCAAACCCTCAGTGGTTTAGGAGACAGAAACCTCAAGAGATGCCTTGTCCTTCTCCAGATTTCAGCGTTAAGAGCATGCAAAGAACTGCTTTTTCCACTCTTACCACATCAAAAGCATGAAATAGAATTCTCTCAGGACAGAGCAATGATTTGAATATGTGCTTTCCTGCTGGAATGTTTACCTTTAGTTTGGTTTGTTTTTTTTCCACTGGTTCTCCTTTGGCCACTAAAAAAAACACTGAAGCTTTGGCTGTTTCCAAACTGAAAATATATGTGTTGGACAGCAAAGTTAAACCAGAATTTCCTTTCTTGTCTTTAGCTGGAATGTTACCAAAATTAGAGTTGAGTTTGGCAAATAGCTGTGTGCTGCCCAAACCACATATTTAGTCAATAAATTGCACACCAGGAAAAGAAGGACAGTAAGAATTTGCACACCCTCCTTCCATCCATCTTTGAGGTTATGTCCCAGTGGTCCATGGTGATGCTCCCCCAGTTCATGTCCCTGGTTTCAGGCAGAGGCAGCTGCAGTGTGTCTGTGTGAATGACCCCCACTGAGCCCCAGCTCTTGGTGTGTGTTTGGGGTTTGTCTATCCATACCCAGCTGTAATCAGAGTGCCTAGTTTTGTTTGATGGGTACCAATCTCAGGTATCACTTCAATTTTTGCAGGGCAAAGTTGCTCTCTGTCTTCTGACCATGGTCACCTTAGAGATTTCCTGTCTTTGGGAGCTCATTACTTTTGCAGAAAAAATAGCAAAGAACCCAATCTACTACAGCAACAATACTTTTAACTCTCCTTTCTTTTGTTTTACACAGGTTTTTGGCTTATCTTCTGTGGCACAAGTGGTATTGGGAAAAGGAAACAGTGGTCAGTATCTGAGCATCAATATGGCATTTGGGATTGGTGTTACCTTGGGTATCTATGCGGCTGGAGGAGTATCTGGTGAGTAGCACTTAGACATATCCATGTTCCATAAAGGCCATGTGAATTGTGGACAGGAGTGGAGGGGTGTGTTATGGCGTTGGAAGTGCCCTCACCTGAAAAAAAGCAGTCCTAGAGTCCCTAGACAAGCAAAGCAGGAGAGGCCAGGGATGAGGCATGCACAGCATACATACAGAATACTGACCCCAAACTTGTGTTCTGAGCTGTGGCTAGGCAAATGGGACAGGGAGAGGGAAGTTTGGCCAGCCCCTTCTGTTGTGGCCAACAGAGCCAGGTTTCAGCAGCTCCCCCATTTGGGACATTCCAGCATGGCCCAAGGAGACAGGGAGCTCCCAAAACCTGCTGTTGATACGACCACGGGGAAGTAAATAATTTATTGCAAAGGAGAGCTTACTGCTGATGCTGCAAAAGGAATGGTATGCAAATTTTCTCCCTATCACTTACACCCATGCACAAATGCCCCACATGAACTCAGGAAGTGGTGTCTGGGGACCATGGGGTGGCATCCCTCAAATGACAGCACTACCTTTGCCTTCTGCAATTTCTGCATTCATTTGCACCAAAAGAAAACTTTAAGGGCCCTAATGGGCAGAAAATTAAAGCAACTCCTTGCTCTTGAACTGTTGGACTAGACAGAGGTCCAAACCTGGGGCTGGCTTGGAAAGGAAGAATTTTCCACGTGAGCAGTCAGGAGCAGTTAGCTCTTGATTTTCTTGTCCTTTTGGAGCTGGTGGAAACAGCCTGGGGAAAGTGGACTGAGGAAAGTATGTCCTGTAGTCCCAAGTGACTTGTGAGAAGGAGCTGATCTGTTGAGGGCAGAGGGCAGTACAGAAGGGATCTCAGCTCCGCCAGCAAGAGTATCATTACAAAACAAATTTCATACCTTCCTGACATAGTAATTTAGCTTCATCTGTGTGACAAGATGCTTTTTATGATCTTTGAAAGAGCTGGCCATACCCACAAAAGAGCAGAGGGTCTAAGAAGTGATCTGCCCCCATTCCAGTTGTGGTTGTTTGACTGTAGCAGGTGGTACATGCACTTCCACTTCACTCTGTCCTGTTTGATGAAATGTCTGCATCTTACCCCTTTTGGAGTCTGGAGTAGAAGATGGTCATGAAGACTGGAATATTTACTGACCCTCAAAGTTGGTACCTATTAGGCAGGAAAAATAAATATTTTCTTTAGACTCCTGGGGACACAAGGCCTGGAGAACACATGTGGTTTTCACCAAGGGCATGAGACCCAGACTCATTCAGTCTTCAAAAGCACCATTGTGATACCAGCCTTCTCCAAAGAAAGTGTCCCATCAAAACACAGGTTCTCATCTACCTGCAGCTACTCAAAATCTGCTGAAGTACGGGCTCTATTTAAGCTCAGCAGGGAGAAGCTCATTGAGAGTCTCATAGGGAAACTCATGCCATCACAAGAGAGGTATATCTGACGGGTGAGGTGACCTATTCTCTGGAGGAAGCGTGTGGTCTACAGAATTCTTAGAAGGCTAGCTAGGAGCTCTTTGACCAGCATGCCTCATCTGTCGAGAGAGAAAGGTGTTTCTAGAGGACATGAAGTATAGAAAGGTTCGAATATTAAACAGGGCAACTGGAGGTTCATGAGGCACAGCCTTTATTTTGGAGTTTTCTACCCTTTTTTAAAAGTTGTTCTGATCCAGGTTACCCTGATTGGTTGAAGGAGCAACACCTCCCTCATCCCATTGGTGGGACAAGAGAGAAAACACTCTCAGAACATCTGTGTCTTGTTTTGGGAAAGTAAAACCTTATTGACACCAACAGTACTTGAGAAAGACAGTCCCCAAAAGACTTTCCCTTGGGAAAAATCAGCCCCTGAGAGCTTGAAATTCTCTCAGGTTCAGAAATCATGTCCACATCTCACCCTTTCTTCCTATTAAAAAAAAAAAGAAAAAAAAGAAAAACGAGAAAGATGCTTAACGCCTGCTCGTAGAGGGACTGTCTGAGCGATCACTCGCATTTTCTGCATCTGTGTCATCACTTGAAGGTTCCTCCACTTGATGACCTTCATTCTGGTCATGGCCTGTGGTTTGCCTGTTGGCTCAGTTCTGCCTTTGTGATTGCAGGTCAGGATGGACACACTTTGTAGGTACCCAGTGCACCCCAGTATCTGTGGATACACATGCATACCCATGATCCGAAGCCATAAGTTCAAATGGGCCTTCCCACTGCTTGGTGGTTAAATTTCACACCTGAACTTTCGCTCAGGGCTGATGTGTCTCTCCTGAAGCCTGTAAAGTAAGGCGATACTTCAAGATGACCGGGTTATTTGAATTCTGTGGCACCGTAAGGTGATTTATCATATACAAAGGTTTTGCCAATCGACTTTGCAGGGTTTCATCCTGCAACCCCTGTTTTTGTTTTTGAAGAACATGCTTCAGAGTACCATGAGCACGTTCAACAATGGCTTGGCCCATTGGAGAATGCTGAATGCCGAATGCCAAATTTGTGTGAAACCCCACAATTGCATAAACTGCTGCACTTTCTGTGAGGTGTAAGCAGGGCCATAACTGGTTCTCACAGTAGAAGGTATCTCGAGCATGGCAAAAGCCTGCCTCCAATGGGCAATGACATCGCACGTTTTAACTCCAGTGTGAGCAAAAGCCCACATTGCAGAGGAGAAAGTGTCAACAGACACATACTTGTCAGCATGCACATACTTGACCCTCCTGAATTCAGCAATTTGGGTAACATCTGTTTGCCAAATTTCCTAGGCCTTGAGACCTCTGGGGTGTACGCCTGTTGGTAAAGGCGGATCAAGTGCGCCTTGAATTCATCACAGGAATTGACAATGTCACTAGCCTCAGCTGGAGTCAAATGAAGCTGCTTTGGCAATGTATGTGCATTTTGATGAAAGAATCCATGCGATGCTCTGGCCTATGCTAGCACATCAGGCTGAGGTGCTACCCATGCAGGGTTAGCCAATTTGTCAGCCCTGGCATCATCTTATGCTATGAAATCTGGCAGATTGGTAAAGCTTGTAACTTGCTGTTGAACCAAATCTTGAAAGCTGACTGCATTTTCTTTTTGGAGGGACCATTGAGTTTCCCAGATGTGTTCATCTCCACGCCCCTGTAAGGGAGGCATGGGACACTGTGCGCCCTCCGTCACAGTGGTCTGCATTAAAAATCTGTCCTGATCCAAACTCCCCAAGCCGCCAGTACATCCCACCCCCAGAGATTAGCAGTAGCTGTGGTGACATAAGTCCAAACCATAACAGACTGTCCCTCTGAGCTCGTGATCAGCACAGGCTGCTGGCTGACAAAACATTTGGCCATTCCCCTCAATCCTGTGACAGTTGACTCCTCAGGATCCAGAGGCCACTCCGGAGGCCACACAGAGGAGGCCAGGATGGTGACACTGGCACCTGTGTCAATCAGGCCTTGCAGGTGGATCTCTGGTGGGGTGGCGCCACGGAGGCACAGGGTACTCCACATCTCAGGCCTTTTGTCAGTCAGGGTTGCAGTCCAGTACACCTGAGGTGGTCCAGTTGATTCAAAGCAAACGAACCCTCGACACCGGTCCGCAGCCCTGGAAACAGGACTTGAAAGGCACAAGTTGAGCAATGTGTGTTTTCTCGGTAATGGTGAGGGGAGGGGTGGGCATGAAAACCATAGCAGAAATCTGTCCCAAATAATCAGCAAGTCCCAGATGCACAATGATGCCCTGAAGGGTGGCACTTGACCTTCCCATTAGGAGGGCACTTTTACCCTCCCCCAAGGGTCCAAAGGCATCCGAAGGAACTCTATGCACTTTGCAAGAGTTCAGGACTACTGCTGCTGCTATACACACATCAAGTCCAGCTGAGTCATGGGTGCTGGCCACAAGCTGGCTGAGTAAGCCTGCATCAGCTTCAGGACCTGGGAAAAGGCTTATGTCTGAGCGCGTTTCTCTGAGGCGCTCAGCTTTGCGTTTCCTTGATCTGCGAAAGGCTGGCCCTTAGCATCAAACTTTGCTGTGCTCTGCAATGTGCAAACTTTGAAAACTTTGTGCTCTGCAGCATGGTTTGGCTTTCCACGTACCACGCAGAAACAAGGGAGCTTTCCCTTTGTGCTTCTGTTTCCCCTGCTTTTTGGTGGCTTGTGCTGTCTCTTGCTTCTGCTGCTTACCCTTTGGCCCTTTCATGGATGCTGGTAAGGCAGTAGCCAAGGCAACCATTTTATAATCTGTGGTGCCTACAAGGCCACAACCCTGAACCATCTCTGGTGAAGATGGATCACCTGGGAGAGCCTCTATTATCCTCCTGCAGTCATCACTGGCATTGCTTCTTGCCAACTGTGTGACCAGTAGCCTTCTCAAGTCAGGGTTGTCCACCTGCTTCTCCAAAGATGCAGAGAGTTTTTCAACAAACTGCATATAAGGTTCCTTTGTCCCTTGGACTACAATAGCGAACTTCTGCTTTGGAGCTGACAACTCTATGGTTTTAATCAGAGCTGCAATGCCTGTCTTCTGGCATTGATCCAGCATCTGTAGGTGGAATGTAACCTGGAAATCAAGGTCAGAAAAATTTCCAACCCCTGTCAACAGATCACTTCTAACCTCATACCTAGGGTCATGGTGAGACAACTATTACATCCTATTTTATAGGATGTAATACTACAGCTGCTTTCGTGGCCAGCTGACTCCAATTGGCTTCAAAGACTTCAAACTGGACAGACTGAAATAACACTTGAGCAAGGTGCTTAATGTTATTAATGTCAGTGACTCAGAGTTAATAATGCAAATCATCCGCATTATCTCCTGAGGCCCCAGTCCGTATTTTGCAACCTTGTCTCTAACGCGCATCACAGCTTTAGTGGATATAACTTGATGCGTATTAGGCAGCCCTGTTTGAGGATTTTCCTTTACCACCGGAAAAGCATGAAGGCCTCCTTGTGAGGTCATAGTATCTCTTTGATCTTGCCCCTTAGATGTCACAGGAGCACAGACAGGCACCTGGCTGGAGCTTGCGTCTGCTGTACCAGACTGTTCTTGGCAGAATCTGAAAAATCAGGAAAACTATCTCCAGTTCCCCCTAATCATTCAAGGAGCTCCCAATCTCCCATCTCCAAGGCTTTTTCTTTGACCTTGTCCCAAAACCGTCTGGGATCTCTGGGATGCACTGTGACCTGGCATGGGGGAAATGTCCAATGGGCGCTGGAGTTGGGACCGTCTCCACGTCCTCCACTCCGAGCAGAGACTTGCCCCGAAGAGCCAGCTTCACTGCGAGCCCCTTTGATAAATAAGGGAGGTTCAGACGCCTCTGCTCCGACACCCACGGTACCCGGGGAGGTGGCCCCTATGGCGCCAGCCGCCGGATCTGGGGCAGCTCTGGCGTTCGAGTTCTGCTTGCAGGAGGGACGGGGCACCGGGAAGGCGGTGGAGCTCACAAGAGCTGTGGCGCCGTTCCTGTGGGCAGCGTCACCCCTGGCAGCCCCTAGCGCCGCCACGCTGGCAGGGGGGGCCCGGGGGAGCCTGGGTCCAACAGAGGACCTGTGCTGGCTGCGGTGGCCGGTGTGCCGCTTGCGGGGGGGCTGCAGGGGATCGCAGTGCTGGCCGAGCCGCCGTGCTGTCCACAGCCAGGCCAGGGCCGGCGCCTCCGCCTGCGATGGGAGCGGAGCCCGTCCCGTCAGCGCCTGTGGGCGCGGCGGCCGGACCTGGGCCACTGTTGCCGCTTGGGCCGCACCGCTGGCCCTTTCTGAGTGAAGGGGCAGCGGCGAAACAGTCCACGCAGGTTAGAGCGGGGCCACACCATCTCCTTCGGGCATTAAATCGATCAATTGCCTGACTGCGCCGGCCGGAGCCGGTGCAGACGCGGTGAGGCCGCCCCCCAGTTGTGCTTGGGGAGCGGATGAAATCCCGCCATTCCCTGTGCCCGCGGCGTCTGCCTGAGGGAAAGGGACCAGAGCAGGAATGCCACAGTTCATGAACACCACAGAGAGGGGTCCTAGCGGCCCTGCCGCCACTGCCGGTGGATCAGAGGCCACTTGTGCGCCCTCCATCGTAGGAAACGCTTGGAGGATTCTTGCTTCCTCTCCATCCCGCGGTTTCCCGAGCCCCGGGCGACGGGTGGATTTCACTAATCGAATCTTCTGCTTCCCCCTCCCGCCGGTCACCCATCCCGTGTGACTCGGACAAAAGAGCATCCACCCGCAGGCGGGACCCGCAAGGGGATGGGGTTGGGGAAAATACTCCCTCTAGGCAGTTCTGGTCCAAGTTCGATGCTGTCTCCCGTGAGTTATGCACCAGCAGAGCGGCTTCTGGATCAGACCAGTCTCCTCCTTCGGACCCAACCTCTTGAGACGTCGCAAGACAAGGCTCTGGAGCTCACGGCTTCTATTACAATCATGAATCTCTTCCAAGGGAGGAGCAGTTTTGCTTTCTTACCAACAGCACCTGTTGGTATCACATCACCTAAGCTCTGCCAACGATATTTCAACAGTGCATCAGCGGCAGTTGGAAAAAATCCATGTTCTTTCCCCCATAAATACAAAGCATTAATATCTGCTTCAAAAGTGTCCAGATCCTGTCTGTAGAGAATGTCCAACCATAAATCCAGGACTATTTCCTCCTCTGGGGCTAAAGCAGCCACTGGCATGCTTTCAGATCACTGGGAAGAATTCTCCAGCAAAAGGAAAAAATGGCAGGCAGAAGCCACTGGACTGAACCCCGTTTCTCTAGGGTGGGTGGGGGTGATTTTAGCTCTCCTCAGTTGCCATAGTCTTGATGCTGAATTCCCGTTGGGCACCAGACGTTGCTACAAGACATGAAGTATAGAATGAAGGGTTCGAATATTACACACAGCAACCAGAGGCTCATGAGGCAAAGCCTTTATTTCAGGGTTTACTACCCTTTCTTATAAGGTGTTCCGATCCAGGTTACCCTGACTGGTTGAAGGAACAACACCTCCCTCATCCCATTGGTGGGACAAGAGAGAAAACACTCAGAACATCTGTGTCTTGTTTTGTGAGAGTAAAACCTTATTGACACCAACAGTCCTTAAGAAAGACAGTTCCCAAAGACTTTCCCTTGGGAACAATCAGCCCCTGAGAGCTTGAAATTCTCTCAGGTTCAGAAATTGTATCCACAGAAAGGTTCATTGTGCGTCTGTGCAGGAGTAAGACCCTGACCTGAGAGATTCTTGCTGTTCTAGGTCAGTGTCTGGCTGATTGCTGTGGGGAACGGGGCATAGAACCAAAGAATAATTTGGGTTGGAAGAGACCTTTCAAGTTCATCCAGTCCAACTGGCCTGCAATGAGCAGAAACATCATCTAGTGCAGGTTGCTCAGAGCCCTGTCCAATCTGGCTTTGAATGTTTCTAGGGATGGTGCATCTACCACATCACATGTTCCAAAACAGTTCCATCAGTGTTGAGGCCTCTCTTTTTCTGTGATTTTTGCAGGAGCTCATCTGAATGCCGCCATCACCATTACACAATGCGTTTTAGGGAATATCTCCTGGACAACACTTACAGCTTATATAATCGGCCAGTTCCTGGGTTCCTTTATGGCAGCAGCCACCGTCTTTGCTGTCTACTATGGTAGGGTTGTGTCTTTCATCACAGAGGTTGCTGTAAGGATAATTTGAGTCAGCTCATAGTGTTGTCAATGTATGTCCTTTTACAGTACCCAGCAAGATTTCTGGATGAGGAAGGCAAGTTCCTGGCTTGTGGGACAGACCACAGCTCAAGTTTAGAGCAGGTCCCAGATATACCTCTGGAAAGGATATAGAGCTCCTGGAGAGCTGGGCATTCCCACTTCCAAGAGCTGTCTTCAGCAGAACAGTAGCTGCATTTTGTCAGCATTTTGTTTTCAGGTCTGCAGGGGCTTTATTTACATGAACTACCATGAATTAGGTGCCTCTGGAGCTCTGGGGGCCTCTGATGCTCTGTGGAACACAGGTTTGCAGCCATGGGGGGTTTTGAGTTGTGAGCAGAGGATCCACTACCCGTTGCCCCTAGCATGTCTTGGTCTCTGAGGGCCAGAGGGTTGGAGGCCTCCAGTGTATCCAGACAATCCAGGCTACCCTGGGCTCCTGGAGCAGGGATAGGGATCTGGCAGGTGTAAGGAAGTGACTTCAAACCAAAGTCTGTGCAAAACAGATATTGATGAGATCATGCTCTGTGAGGAGTGTGTCACCTCCATCACATCTTCTACTGCTTCCCTTCTCCCTGATGTCTGCAACAGGTGGACTTGTGTGTGTGTCCTGTGGGATGAATGCTGTGCTAACTTCCATAATTACCACTTCTCCTAGATGCTATTTATGACTACACCCAAGGAAACCTTACAGTGTCAGGACCAACTGCTACAGCGATGATCTTCTCTACTTACCCTGCTCCCAATGTATCCTTGCAGGGAGCCTTCTTCACAGAGGTCAGTGGGAATGGCCGTGGTGTGCTAGGAGAAGGTGGGTGGTTACAGGTGCTGCTGCAGGGCTGCTACAGGTCCCCACAGCTCTACATGCACAGACACAGCCACTACCTCTTTTCCCAAGGAGCCCAGCATCCAGGCAGGCACCTGAAAGGTAAGATCCAAATCACCTTGGTGACTTGGGCAAGCCTAAAAGGTTTGGCCTAAAGCCTAATACATGTAGGCTGTTCCACAGCTTGGTTCAGGGGCTCTCCAGACACCTTCCCTGCCTGCCATGCATGCAGTGAGAAGTGAGAAGCTGAGCTATATCACTGGCCATCTCCTCTGGGTTCAGGGCTGAACTGTTCCTTCCCTATTTGGATTCTATACCCTGCTCCTTGGCAGCTGTGCTGCCCCACCCCAGCACAGAGAGCCTGGGACTGTCTCCACATCTGGCACAGCCTGGACTGAACCTCTGTGTTTGATCAGATCCATTGAGACTGTGTGCAGTAGATTCCCAGCTTACAGCACTGTGTCCAGATGCCCAGAAATAGGAAAGGGATTCTTCAGGGGATGAGGGGCACTGAGACACCAGAGAAGGAAGATTCACTTCCAAGGCAAATCTTTGGAAGCCTGTGATTTGGACTCCTTCCTGCCTGGGCATGACAAAGAGGATGGTGGAAGAGCCTAGAGGTGGGGAGTGGATCCCCTGAGCCTCCTGTGGACCAGGCAATGTCCTTGATCCACAAGAAAGCAAATTAGAATTACAGTGCCTTTCCAAAAGCTGCAGTTTCTGGTTTTGCTGGTGTCTGTGCAAGCAGTTCAAGTCTCTCCAGCTACATTTTCTGAAGCATAAAGAGTCATGTGTCATCACCTCTATCAACACTGTGCTTCCTGATGTCCTGGGCACTGCAAATCTATAAATGCCAACTATGTAGTCACTGATGGGAAATTCAGTTTCCTAGGTGAGAATCTGATATCTGCAATCAGGCTGTACAAAACATCACTTCCTCTAGGGACGATCAAGTTTGTCTCGTGAGCAGTTTGTTATGGCTCTGCCTCTGTCAGATAGAATGTACATAAAATAACCCCTTTCCCTGACTTGAAAGATAGAGATGACATTGATGAGGAATTTGTATCAGTCTCGGTGATGAGGTTTTTGCTGAGAAAAGAATTTTCTTCAGTCCACTTGTGAGGAGGGAGTAATATTTGGGTCCCTCCTACCTTGATTAGACCATGAATTTCATCTGCTTTCATTCTGGGAAGTCTTTCCTGCTCTCCTGAGCAGGATCTTCCAACCTTCCCCATTCTCTATCCTGACCCTTTTCTGTTCCTGCAGTTTACAGCGACAGTTATGCTGATCCTGGGTGTTCTAGTCATCCATGATGAGAAAAACAACGCGGCCATCAAAGGCGCTCAGCCCATGCTCACGGGTATGCTGGTCCTGGGCATTGGTCTGGGAATGGGGCTGAACACAGGCTATGCCATAAACCCCTCCAGGGACCTGCCCCCCCGGATCTTCACGGCAATTGCTGGCTGGGGAACAGCCGTCTTCACGTGAGTGAATGTTTTGTTCTTAGCTTGCTCCACTTGCCAGGGGAGGAGATAAGCACAAGATAAAATGTGTCATGAAGCCTTTTTACTTTGGACCAAGTGATGGTATCAGTACAGAGTGTGAGGGTTGTGCTTACAGGAGCCTTGTTCATTATGTACACAAAATTTGGAGTACACTTATTCTCTGGCATGGGATTCACCTTGACACTCAGATACCTCAGTTTGGGCACAAAATTGTCTGCCTGTTCACTGGAGATCCAGCCGGCTTTTGCAGTGAGCAGAAAGCCAGAATGCAGGTCACCTGCATGCAGGTGGATTGCTGAACAGGTTGCCTAAATTTTGAGTCTGAATTTGGACAAGAAACCTTGGCCTACTCTATCTAGTAAGATGGTGTCATGTTATGGCTTTTCCTCTGGTGAGATCATTACCAGTCTCCTGTCCCAGATGCCCATTTTCTTTAAATTCCCAGAAAATATATTTGAGAGCTTTGTAGAGAGTCACAGATTTTATTGGAAGCGGGGAGGCAAAATGCTTATAACATTCTGAGAGTCCAACTCATTGAGACCACACAGCCCATTTCTTTAGGAGAACAAGAAACCTGCAGTGTGGAGCTACCTTTACATGCTGATGGGGAAAATGACCTTCCCTCCAGCAGTTATGTGGGGGGACAGAAAATTCATCTAAGCCAATTGTAGGCTTAGTGGCTGCAGTGAGACAGACTCTGCTCACACAGCTCACTCCTTCCCCAGCAGGATGTGGCAGGGCAGTGGTTCCAGTCTAGCTCACCAGCTGCCTCTTCTGTGTTTCATTTTAGGGCTGACCATTCCTGGTGGTGGGTCCCAGTCACAGCTCCAATTCTGGGATGTCTTTTTGGTGTTTTCATCTACAAACTCTGCATTGACTTTCACAACCACCCTGGCCATGAAACTGAGCACGAGAAAGAACAGGCAGTCATGGAGACTTCAAGACTGTGACAGCCATGTGCTGTGATGACACATGTGAAGGGCACAGCTGTTTGTCCACCTTTTTGGTGGACAGATGAGGGACTAGATTTCAGTAAACCTACTCTGCTTAAACAGACAAATTTGGTATCTAAGATATTGAGCAGACCTGTGTAGGGGTAGACCTGACTGTGACCTGAAGAAATGGTTTAATCTCTCTGTGAAAAAATTTACAAAAAACACCAATCACAAAAACCAAAAAGCCCCAAAACAAAACTCAACCCCCAAACAATCATCATATTCTGAAGAAAAACAAAGCAGAGCTACAAGTCTCCAGATATGTATCTATACATATAAATCAAAATACAGGCATCAACAGTGGCAGATACATGATTTAGTTAATTAACATAGAAATATTCATCTGGAATATTCCTTGGTAAGAGGCACCAGTGGCCTAGGCTTGCTTAATGTTCATATTTGTCACCCTAACAAACACCTAGTTTGGAACAGCACAAAAGAGAGAACAAGGACAATCTAAAATAGAAACATGAACCTGTCGAGTTGTTTGGTTTTCTTTATGCTTTTTTTTTTGTTGTTGTTTTTGTTTTTTATTTTTTGATTTGAACATTCAGGAAGCATTACAAATTTACTAAACTAAACTACAGGGTCTCCTGAATCCTGCCACAGTTCTTCTGGAACACGCTGGCATCAAAGAACCATGAGTGTACTGACACTAGAGTTGAGCTGCACCAACTACCACCACAAGAAAGTGGCTTCTTTGTCTACGTCAAGAACAGACGTAGTTCTGTGACAGCGTCTCCAAAAACCTGAACAAACTGCCCTCCCCCTTACTTTTTTTCTACTCTGAATGCATGAGAAATGTAAGAGGTTGCCCCTCTGCTGCAGGAATTCTGCTACCTCCAGCTGAATGAGGAAGTGAGCCTGCAACAGCCTTTTAAGTTTGAGGTGTCACTGGATTAAAAGCAGAACACTATCAGAAGCTGGCTGTTCCCACGAGGGTGACAAAAGTCTTACCTTTTCTAGCAAGTGCTTACACAAGTATGGTACATATGTCGAGCACACGACTGCAGTCCCTAGGCTGGGTGCCATGAATAAACAACATGGACATCTCCAAGAATAGGAAGAGACTGGAAGGGCTGGAAATGGCTGGTTTCAATGATCATTCCCATCCCAATATTAAAAGTGTAACTGAGGTATTGGTAGGGCATGGGGTGGGGTTGGGTGGGAAGTACTGATGTGTGCTTTCTCATTAGAGCTCACTTTTTATCAGTAGAGGAGCTGCAGCAGATCTTCACGTGTCTCAAGATGCACATGGGCTTGAGAGGGTGCATTAGAGGATTTCTTGTCATCTGGGGATGGCAGAGTGGCTGCCAGGCAATGCAGCAATGGCATTTGAAAGTGGGCCCTTGGCAGTGCTGGAAGCAGCAAAACACACCTGAGCAGGGGTTGATGGCTACAGAGATTTTGTATAGTGACTGCAGGACAGAAGTAGAACAGCTGCCACACAGTTCAGTCTTTTGGCCTATGCAAAATAAACTGGAAATTTCTGAGTAGCTCAAGAGGGATTAGCTAAAAGCACTGCAACCCATCCCTTCTCAGTGAGATATTCTCTAATGCATTAAAAAAATACCCCAAACAATCCATCCTGAACGCTGCTCTTCCCATACATCCTTTGCATCCCATGTCCATGTACTCCCCAAAGCACTTTCAAATTCCCAATCAATTTGGAGTAAAATATTAAAATATTTATTAAAATACTATTAAGCACTTACAGGATGGCTTTGTCTTTCTGAAGGCCATACAAATACTCATGAAAACCTCACAACATCCCTGTGAGGTAAGTTTGTCTTGTGTAATTATTGGTGGTTTCAAAAATTAGAGATGATGCTGTTTAAATAATCAATACTTACTTGAAGACAGTGGTTCTGATATCCATATTCAGGCACAAAATGTGTTGGGTGCTACCATGATTCCAGCATATTTGGAAGACAGAATAGCGTAGAAAAGTAATGGAAACAAACAGGAGTAACTGAAAACCAGCACTGAATGGGTTAAAGTGCAGTTCTAACCTGAAAATTTACAGTAGAGAAAACAGCATCAGGGGCTTCTAAGGCTGTAGGATCTCAGTGGCCCCTGGTGAGATCCTCCCAACTGAAAAGTGTCTGTTTCAATGGCCAGCTTTGCAAATGAATGTGTGACAAACTGAGGGGTCCTCCTGGCTGATGGGACTAAACACCATTGACTCTCTGCTCAGCAGCTCCCACAAAAGGGAGGCAACAAAGGATCTTGCAGCTTCTGGCTTCAGGATTGTTTCAAATCATGTCACCATTTGAAAAGATACAGCACAAAGGCCAAAAAGTGGTCTGGGCTGCACAAGTGGCTCAGTTAATGCAGAGATATGGAAGTCACAAGTCCCATTGTACTTTGAATCTCAGAGCAGAAGTTGGGTGAAGCACAGTGAAGTGATGGGTTTGATTCTATCTGGAGTGAAAGATACTTCTGTGTTCAGTGGTTTGCAGCCTGCTCCCACAGCATGCAAGGTCAGGACAGTTTTTTTTTCAAGGGACATGGCAGAAAATCTTCACACCCTCTACTTCAGCATGGGTCTGTTAAAGTTACAGTGAACTACATTTGCTTTCATTTCACTGCTACATTTCAACTTTCTTGTAGTACAGGAACAAAAACTTCCCTACAGAGCAGTGACATCAAAGGTTTCTTCATGCCTTCTGAAAAGTACATGCTTCAAGTAGCAGAAGGGAATGCAATTGGTGTATCAAATTTGTTTTTTTCTAAGAGCCTCCAGGAACTACATTAACATTGTGGCTATATTTCATGCAAGTGCTGCAATGTGTTTTCCATGGGCACATCTATTCATGCACAAGGAACTTGGTCTGAACCACTGAGACTCTGCAGCAGAAAACATCAAAGCTTATTGCAAATATTGTCCAGGGTCAGATTTGGTGGGCTCACTTCCTTGAAGAATTCCCAGCTAGTGAGGATGTTTTGGCAGAGGTCATGTTTGTTTGACTCTTTTGGGAGCCTGGTGGCTGTGAAGGTGGTTTCTTCTTGAGCACTGGAGTTTTGTTCTTACTTTTAAAAACTTTATTGGGGTCCAGCTTGTTCACAAAGGAATCAGCTTCTTCAGACAGGAGTGCTGTGTTGATGGTTATGGGTTTATACATGTTAAACCATTGCTGAAAGGCAGGATGGTGGGGAAAGAACAGGTTAAATTCAAACTGCAGTTAGATAATTCTACCTTGCTCCCCATCTTCCCCAACACATGATCTTAATCCTATGCCACTTATCAGTTAGCAGTTTACATGACATGGAAGAGTGCTTGTGATAAGGATACACAAGGCACGGGTACAGCCCTGGTCCTGGAATTGCATTCCAGATAGGGAAGAGGTGATCCAGACACAACCCTAACACCACGTTTCCTGCAGTGTAACTCCTATGAAAAGCAAATCCTGATTTACAGGAGGAAAAGCAAAAGGAAAGGATGAAACTAAACAACATTTATTTAGATTCAGATAAGCAGAAACTATTAAAAATCCTTTGGAATTTAAATGTGCTTATAAACTGAAAACCAACTAGCTGAATTTCTCAGAACCTTCCTCCCTCTCTTCATACATAAAATAATGATTTTTTTTTAACTCCTTACACAAAGAATTTTGTGTTTGTTTGTCTTATTGTTTCTGATTTTCTATCTAGAAGTAACTACAATGATTTGGTTTTTTGGTTGCAACAGATACCACGTTACGCCCTACAGTTCTCAACTCTTTATTTATTTGTATCATTTTTTCATTAAAAAATTCAGGAAATAAAACTGTAGTAGTTATGGTATTGGAAATCACAATGAAACCATCAGGAAAGTGTTGAACAAGATAAACAGAAGATCAATACCAAAATATAGATAATCATCTATTAATGTAGTGCTTAAGAAACATCTTTAATATACCCCCTTGAAAACCTTTAAAAATTTTAATGGTTAATGAACTAGGAGGATTTTAACCATCATGGGCTGCAAATGATTAGGGAATATATAAATGATTCCTCTTAAGGTTTGTAAATATACTGAACATAATAAGATATTTATAGCAGGGAACTTAGAGAAAGGCAGAGCATGGTGCCACGTACACAGCCTTGACTGATAAAGTCCAGTGCAGTGGAACAGGGAAGGTATCAGGAATGAGAAGAACCAAATTCTACAGCCACTGTTTGATGGGAAGTCAGGAGTGATTTTAGTAATTCTGATGTGCACACAGGACAAGGGAATCTCATGCTGATAAGACAACTGTCATGTCTAGGTGAAGTGCGGGACACTTATATCCCAACAGGCCATGCCAAGGTGCACTGACAATGTGCTGGCTTATGAGCTGTGTTCAGTAGGACCATCAGCTTCATTGCCTGACCTCTCACAGGATGGAGGCAGAGATAGGGCTGAAGGCCCAGTCAAACACAGAAGAACTGCAGAAGCCTCTAACAGCAGGATGTTGGCATGGCAGAATAGTAATTTTAATAATAATAAGTGATTGGAATGCTCACAAGGCTTTATGTAGAGGTCTTCTGTAGCTACCTCTAGGACTTTAAATTGCCCTTTTTGGGGCATAATTTTTATCAAGGCCCAACTGCTGAGAGAAAAGCAGGGTTAACACAATATTAGTGAATGCAAATTACTGTGAAACAAATGACTGTTAACAAGTTACAGAGAAAAACTTGTGGTCCCTTCTGTGGCTCACCAGGGAGGCCCCCTTGAGCCCACAGACAGCTTGCCAAAAGGTGGGAAGATGTTTTTCCAGTCTATACTTATGCAAAATACTGACAGATTGGGTGCTGCTGTCCTACCTTGGCCTGGGGGCTGACCCCATAGCTGGTGAAGGCATACTGCCACTGTGGGAGACCCAGGTGGGTGATGAGCAGGCGGTAGTAGGCTGTGAAGGTCTTGGTGAGGAAATGCCAATACAGAGCTCTGTCCAGGAACCAGATCTCTGTGTCTGGGGAGACCACTGGAATAAAACAAGCACAAATTACACTGTTGCTTTGCAATATTAATATTAACCCCTGGCCATTGTCAGGTGGGAGACACAACACACTCATCAGAAGGGCTGTTTTATGTACATCCAGACTTGTTCCAGCCCAGGTGCAGAATACAGAACTTGTCTTTGTTAAACTTCATATGGTTGGTGGTTACACATCTCCCTAATTAGTTGAGGTCTCTTTGCAGGGCTTTCCAGGGAGCCATCAGCTTCTCCCAATTCAGTATAATGAACAAACTCAGAACCTTCCAGTCCTGTGTTCAAGCTGTTCGAAGAGCACTGGGCCCAAGATGGAGCCCTGCAGAACCCCACAAGTGTCAGCCTGATGTGATGACTATTTACTATTTAGCCCTGTTTACCATAACCTTTTGTGTCCTACCCATCAGCCAGTGTTCACCCACTGCATGGAGTATTTGACTAGCTGTGTGCTGGACAATGAATGCAATGCTGTTCCTTCACAACCTGGGAGTGACACGCTACATGGAACATTCTTGGACATCAGCAACTTTGTGGTATATGTTCAAAGTACAATTATGGCAAACATTTATCTGCCCCACAAAGTAAAAAGCAACTAACTCAATTGTTAGTCATCTGGTTTACTGAACAGAGTCCAGAGTCTGGAAGTCATGGGAGTGTGTGCTGCCAACAAAAACACATTTTGCAAAATCTTACTACAGTGATCAAATATTTCTCTGGCATCCTTTGTAGCATAAAAAGAAGTTATTTTCTTGGGAGATTGAGATGCTGAACACTGTCATTTAAACAGGCTGCCCCTGTGTTGACATGGATACCTGTAACCAGTGCTCCCTTCCCTTGCCCAGGTAATCCACAGCAAGTGCTGAAATCACTAACACTGGGAGCCAAGAGGACAAGAACTGTAGCTACACCCAATGAAAGACACGAGAGATCAACCCAAGATTTTTCTTAAGAACCTGTATACTGGAATTGCACAACCCTACACAGTAAACACACATCTAGTGACCTGTGCACTGTGTCAGCTGACAGCTATTTTACAAGTGCCTTAGGTGTTTCACTACTCTCTTACTGGTAACAGGTATCTCTGTATCTGTCAGAACAAACAGCTCAGCTTCCATTTCTCACCTTCCAATTAACCCTCCCTTCCACATTTTGCCTAGTTAGCACCTGGAGGCTCAGCACAAGGTGGAAGATCCAGTCTAACTCTCTCTCAGATTTTTTTTACCATCTACACTTCGTTTCTAAGCAGAGTTATACCCTTTCTCATCAAAATGTAACTGGTTTGTTCCAAGACATGCAAATAGTTGTATTAGTGGAGCTCTGTATTATTTCAACACAACTCTTTATAGGTCACATGTAAATACTTCCCTGTTTCTATGCATGCAGAAATCATAAGTTATAACTCAGACTCCAACATGAAAAGGAGTGAAAACGTTAGAGCTATTTAAGATTTAACTCCTGACTTCAGTGGAGACAAGAAATCCCAGTAAAAGTTTCACCTACAAATTGCAAAGAAGATCAGAAATACAAGACAACTCTCTACATGTGGCCTCCAGATACAATCCATAACAGGAGGTAACAAACTTCTTTTTTCAGTCTTACCTGGTTCAGCATGCTTATAAACAAGACACACTTTCCCATTGCCATTGCATGGGTCTAATTCAAAGATAAGACTACGAGAATCAAAGTGTGGCTTCTCGGGTTTGTCTCCATTACCTGAAACCAAGGAAAAAAAATTATGAAACATGTTTGGAAAACTGACTGTGTCCCAGTTGCAAAGGGTCAATCTGTTTTATACATTAATAAATCAGCCGACGAAGAACTGAATCAAAATATTACATTTATACTTCTTGGAAATGATGTATTAATTATGTTTAAAATAAAACTAAACAAAAAAAAATAGTGAGGAAAATTTTCATCTCTATTAGGAAAACAAACCACAGAGTCAAAATCAGATGGCTGAAAATAGATGAGCTGACTTCTAGTTCCCCCCTGCCATTAAGCAATACAAGGTTTACAGATGTCATTTCTGAGGTTTGGCTAATCTTTTCTTAAAGTTCCCCAGTCTTAGAGAAGATACAGTCTCTAGGCACTCAACCCAAATCCATCACTTATCACTTAGAAGTTTTCCTCATGGATCCTGAATCTTCCTGCTACAATTGAAGCCCATTATTTCTGTTGTATATATGATTCCTTTTTTTGTCCTGATTTACTTTTTTCTAAGGAGGACAGGGAGAACAATTTATTCTTTTTCTCTTGGGACAAGACTTTAATGAAATTGCAGAGATACATATTTCTCCATACATTCCAGTGTGACACCAGCATCCTTCTCAACAACTACATCTGATTTTTATTCAACTTGTGACCCTCAACCATTACTGAGCATTTCTACAACACAGTCTTGGGACTGTGTAGCTCTAAGTTCCTGCAGAATGCAATTTTGAAAACTAAATCTGATGGGGAAGAAATGGGATGTACAAAAGCTGTACTCTTCAGAAGAATTTTCCATGAAAGTCAGGATGAGAACTTCTGTGGGGATGTAATTTTTTCACAGTGTACCTTATAAATGCACCAATGAAGGTTTAAGCCAATAAATAGAAGCAAAATTTGGTGCATTTCATTACAATGGCTAGATGATCAGGACTGCACCCAAACTGGAATGTCCAAAAATACTTTCAGTCACATTTAGAAGCTAGAAGAGCTTATAGAGATGCAGAGACAAGACTGAAATCATATAGCATTCTTTTAAGACATTGGTGTGACACCTGGCTGTGTTCTTATCCTCTTGATTTTTCCAACTTGATTGTGAGAGCTCTGACAAAATGAGTGGGCTTTCTTTGTCTTTTTTATTCTCTCCAAATAGCAGCATTCCCAGCATTTTTGGGCAGCATGGAACACGTGCTCCAGGGTAACCTCATAGTTACATGTGTGTACCAGTTACTTTTCCAATACCAGCTGTCTTTTCACTACCAAAACAAAACCTGTTGCCTTTTGTTCATGTAACACCATGAGCACACAAAAAACTTTGGAAGTGTAAACAGGGAAAAGGCAAAACAAGCTCAAAGAGGATGCAAATAACACTAATCCTTATGACATTTACTGCATACAGATCTACCTGCCAAGGCTGCAATAAGATACATAATAGATCCAGCCCAGGATCACAGAATCACACATCAACAGAATGACAAAATGGTTTGGATTGGAAGTGGACCCTGAAGATCATCTTGTTCCAACTGCCCTGACATGGACAGGGACATTCTTGTTGCATTACTTGGTTGCTAGACCAAGTAATCCCCATCTACCTTGAGTAACCTTTTATGTTACTGTAGAATGGAAGGGACATTAAATATCATCTTGTTCCAATTCCCTTACCATTGGGGATAACAGAGGTGCTAAGAGAATTTTGTTTGCTCAGCCTGGAAAAGAGAAAGCTTCAGGGTGACCTAATTGTGGTCTTCCAGTACCTGGAATGGAGCCTACAAAAAAGACGAAGAGCGACTTTTTACAATATGTAGTGACAGGGCAAGGGGGAGTGGCTTCACACACAGAAGGCAGATTTACATCAGATATTAGGAAAAAATTCTTTACTGTGAGGGTGATGATGCACTAGCACAGACTGCCCAGAGAAACTGTGGATGCCTCAACCCTGGAAGTGTTTAAGGCTATGCTGGATAGAGCTCTGAGCAACCTGGTCTGGTGGAAAGTGTTTTGGTCCACTTATCTTGTGCTATATCCTAACATTAACAGAACAAAAGGGATGAGATAGCAGGTTTTCTAGCCTGGTAACAGTGCCTTACCTTCCTCGTCTGTGTCATCTTCCAGGTCAGCAAGAGTTGGAGCACTAGGCAGAGTGTACATAGAGGAACCCCCAAGCCGACACAGCTTCGAGACACTGTTAATCACCATGGAGCCCAGGGGCATTGGGGTATCTGCAACAAGACCCATCATTAATCACATCCAGTATCTGCAGTAAGACTGATCATTAATCATATCCAATGTCAGGAAAGCATGGGAGGTATTTCTTTTCCTCCAGACATCAACCTCTGTGGGGTGAAGAGATGGTTATACCCAGCAGGCCTGGACATTAAATAAGACTCTACAGGAGCAAAAATGAGGCTTTTTTCAAATACAGACGCCCACTTACATGTGATGCAATACTGTCTCAGAGCTGTAAATGTATGAGAATACACTGCTGGCAAGGACTGTGCTGCAGCTGTTAGCTCAGTCCTGTGAAAAATTAAAAATCCTGGCTACAGGATCTCAGCTACAGCCTCTTCCTCAAATCTCTTTTCCCTGCTGCTGCTATTCCTACCAGAAACCACCCCACACACACAGCTTACTGGGAAGCTTGTCCTCTTCCACTCATGTACCTGTTTAGGGTACATCCTCTTGGTTCTCACTTCCACAGAGGATTTTTCAGTGCATCAACATGTGGGTGCTCCTGAAAGAATCCTACAGGACTTGTCACTTGTCCATGTTTCTGAGGACTCAGACTGTTAGCAGACATCAAGGGAGCTAGCACCCTGTTTGGCTACATCCCACTGTGATGGGTCTCAGAAGGCACTGCTGGATGTTTGCTCAAACAAGAGAGTTGTATCAGCAGCCTTGGTCTCCCTGCACTAGTGAGCCCTGAAAACAAGACTCCTCAGAGGTCATAACACAGCAAGTCCCATTTGAAACATGATAGGAGTCACTGCAGGTGCTAAAGCACTGATGTAAACTGCCTCTGAAATGTCATTCCACTTCCTGAGGAAGGCCCTGCATTTCATACCCTTCTCCAGAAGAAAGCAGTGTCCACAGCCCAGTTTAAGATTGGGCAGTGAGAGCCAGGATAACAGCTCCAGACTGAACAAACTACTTGATTTTTACTGAAAAAGGATGGAAAATGACGCTTGGGATGTAACTGATGGAAAGCAGAATCAGGCTCCAACATGTACATGCACATTTTAATGAGAAAGAAACATTATCAGAGGGTGACTTTTCCTACAGATTTATGATGGGATAATGAGCTACAGCTATTTCTCTCTCCATGAAGTACAGAGGGAGTTAAGGTATAAGGTTTAAATGACACACCTAAATCTGAGTGTCAACAGATGGCCAGTGTATTACAGAACAGTATTTATGTCACGAATAGTTTCTTGCCAGTGTTCAGCATATGCATGTCTTCTGTGGGAGGCCCATACATGCAAGCAGTAGATTCTGCCCTGAGAGATGTATACTGATTGTGCAGAAAGTAAGCTTGAAATTAAAGAGGTTCTGCAAAGGAAGGACTGGCTGCAATGAATTGAGCTTGTCAGTGGAGGGAAACACAGGAACTCACCATCGGTC
This sequence comes from Parus major, assembly GCF_001522545.3. Taxonomy (NCBI): domain Eukaryota; kingdom Metazoa; phylum Chordata; class Aves; order Passeriformes; family Paridae; genus Parus; species Parus major. Next base: position 6,902,086 of record NC_031799.1, on the reverse strand, counting down.
TTCACACTCCAAGTCATCTGGAAGCCATCGGTCATCAGATAGAAGTTCTTTAAATCCTCAGGTAATACACAGGAGTTTTTCTGCAAATCATAATCAAAGTGTAATGGGAAAATCCAGAATATACCTCAAACCCCAAGAACAACTGAAAATTGGTACAGAAATATTTTCCACCAAGTTTTTTGCTTAATTCAAAGGTGACTCAAATCAGTTCAAACATCTCATTCTAAAGCCTTGAGAGAAAACTGCATGTTTCTTGGGACTCTGACAGTCTTAACAAAGGTAGGTTGGGGAAATTTCACAATGAGCATTTAGTCACCACAAAATTATTACAGCATTGTTCCCAAACTGAGACATCATATTACCTTTTGAGATTAACAGCCACTCCAAATTCACATAAATCAGAACAATCAGCTTTTTCATATATATGGCTTAAAAGAGTGAGTTTTGCTTTAAGTGGAATCAGACTAAACTTACCTGTTCCACTAAAGCATGTACAATATTAGCACAATGACTCTCTTCTTCTGAGGAATTTCAGCTCCAAGTAGGTGAAAGAAGCATAGACTCAAAATAGACCACACATACTCAAGTAGATTTGATGTTTCACTTAACGAAAAGTATGTCTGCAAATGTGTGCAAAGCCAGGCTCACAAACCTGCTGGTCTGGCTTCATCCCTCCAAACTTCAGTGCATGGCTTGGGCTCCTAAGACTGCTTCCTTCTGAGCTGCCAGTGAAAGAAGCAACCCCAGTGAGCTTGAATTTCTAGGAACCAGAACACTTCGCCTATACCTCTATTGGTTGTGGAAGGAGTCTTTCTTATCTTAGACTCTTCAGTAAAATACAAATGCAAATACAATGAAGGAAGGATAAGGGCTTGATCTTCAGAGCAAAAGAAACCCAATGAGCTGTAAGCATTTGTAGACCCTGCTGCTGGGGAAAGGACTGGCTGCAGAGCAGTGACCCTCTGCTCTTGCTGAAGTGTCAAGTACATAAAATCAAAAAGGATGGAAGCCTGACATTTTAATAACACAAGCAACAAGCATGACTAAAGGAGTTACCTGTTGGTCTGTTTGTAACTGTTTTAGGGAAAAAACCAGATTGACTCCCATGAGTTGAAATTTAAAATAGTCACACTCATGACTTCAAAAGAATCAGACCTCAAAACTCAGGAGAGTGTCCCATGGTGGAGGTTCCACAGTCTGTGCATACTGACTTGTCCAAGGGCTGCACCACTCTCCCTGTGGAAAAGTTTCATTAAATAAAGACAGAATATTCTAGTAAGCAGTAGCTAAGAAAAAGGAAGATGCACATATAGTTCAAGTATGTCTCCTTCACTTCGGGCATGAATTTTTAACATCTCAAGAGAAGAGAGATGTATCTGTCCAGCAAGAGCAACCTGCCAGCTGTGCATCCAGCTGCAATGCTGGCCTCTAGTCATCAGCTGCTGGCTGAGGAAGGGAAGGTGCTGGTCTCATCCTGTCCACATGTCCTCCCTTCCCTAGAACGAGAACAGCCTTTCTGACTGTTAAAGTCTTATTCATAGACACTTTCTTTGGGTTGCTACAGTCTCTGTCCCCCAAAATGGGGTTTACACACTATGTAGGTCCCCCTAATCTGCCCACAACCTTGCACTTGTTAACTTTCTTTTAAAGCACATCCATTAATATTGATTGACTGCTCCTGACGAGTCCCAGACACTAATGGCTTTGCAGCTTGCAATAGGGCAGGTCACTTACTTCCTCACAAGCAGCCTGGTCACTAGCTCAGAGCTTTCCTAATCCAGATAGAGAAAATCTTCAGGGTCCACAGGTCTTAAAGCAGATAACCTGACACTGCAGAGGCTGTTTTGAGAAGAATTTACCATCCTACGACAAGAGTCTGCTGATGGCTGAGGACCTGGTGGTAAGTTTAAAGTGATCAGTAAACCACATGGACATAGCTGAAGTTCTTCAAATGCCTTTAACAAACACACCTTCTTCTGTGGTTCTGCTCAGTCCTAAATATTTATAATTTCATGCTGTACTTTCATCACTTGCAGTTTCAAGCTGTACCTGTAAGCACAGTGACTATGGCTAAAACTATGAAGAAAGAAAGTATGACAGACATGCTACAAAGCCTCAGGATAGTACAAAAGTTTACATAACACTTTGAATACATTTCAAATCCCCCAATTATAACTAATTCATTGCAGCAGTAAAAACATGTATGTGAATGAGTATCCTGGCTTCAATGGGTGTTATTCTCCAAGCAGGAGAACCAGATCCACTGGGATGACAAACCCTAAGATTTTAAAACTTCCATTTTAAATCCTGCTACAACTTAGGCACAGACCAATTTCACAGATATAGCTAAGACAAGAGAAAAATCACATCTGAATAGGTTTTCTGCTCTGAATCCTCCTTTTGAAAAAGATCAACAGGTGCATGTTTTTCCAGATGGCTGCTCTCTGAATTTATTTCAGGATTCTCTAAACCATGTCCCTCTGCATGAGTTTCCAAATGATGGTGCAAAATATATGGGTAGAAAATGCAGTACCAGAGCAGGTCTGGGGTGTATAGGAAAAGGCCTGTAAATAGAAAGCTTCATTAACATCCATTTCTCTCATCCGATGAAAAGGATTTATTATATGTCATATTGTGCTTCGACACATGACCATATGATATTAGAACAGTAATCTCCTGACAGCAGTCAGGGAAACAAGCCACTATATATTAAAAATGGCAATATCAAACTCAGTATTCCTCCTGCTCAACTGGTAGTTCTCAGGGTTGTGTTCTCCAGCCCCATAAAATACATTGTTCCTAAATAACATGTCAGAATTGGCTTAACCACAGCACTGGCAAGCAGCTATTTTCATTCCAGTTATCTGGTTACACTCATCAGCTCATAAAACAAAATATCCCAAGTGCTTAATATGGTGTGTAAGGTTTATTCCTTTTGTTTGTTTTCTATAATATCTCCAAATAGTCTCCTAAGAAAGCACAGCCCATTGAGTACACAGAAAAATATTAGAATCTGATTTTTGTTGTCAGGACCTGATTACAACTGCATCCAAAACTAAGAACCCTGACATGTGGTAATTCACTTGAAACACTGTTGAAACAATGCTTCTCAAACAAATATACTAAAGAAACAGCATTCAAAACATACAGCTCTAGAGACCTCTAAAAACATTAATGAGTTTTATCCAGCTTATGGGGAGAGAAAGAAGGCATTAATGAAACTTCTCAGGGCTTCCAAGTATCAGACCACATCAGCAGCCACCTTTCTCTCTCCCTAATGTCCTGCAGTTTCATGGCTGGTTTTTCCTTGCTTCCAGTGAATGCTGATGTTAATTTATGTAACATATTGAGATGCCTTTGTTTCACCTTTAATAAATCTAACCTGTGGGGCTCCCAGGAGATCACCTTGATTTTCTGGGGTTGGAGTAGACTTGATTCCCTGCTGCAGAGAACAGGATTTTAAAGTTCTCTTGAGGATATTGTTGTGCAGCTAGTTTTTCAATATGTTACAAAGCTTAACAAGAGGGGGAACACCGTGTAAGAAGCACTACCTCCCCAAATTCCTCCAGTCTGTTCCCCATTATGCAGCCTGAAGAAACTTAGCTTTCCTCACGATGCTGGCCCTGATAAATCCACTTCCCCATCTCTCTCACAATCACAGCCAAAAGGCAAGCTCAAGGTGAGTAGATCCTGTGCTCATGGGGACCAGAGCAGGCTTGGGTAATGCTAAGGGAGGACAAAAAGGATGCCAAGAAGGACTGTTGAAGGTGTACACCCTGCATGCATATTTGGAGTAAAAAAAAAGATGTAGCAGAAGTGAGCAGGATGACATTCTAGATGTGTGCTGGAAACTACGCACACAGTAGAGGGAGCAACTCAGGAGGTGCCTGGATCGTGTGTAAGGTTTCAAATGAGGAACCAGGAAACTACAAGCCTGTCAGCCTGACTTCAGTGCTGGGGAAGCTCATGGAGATCTTCTTGAGTGTCCATCACGTGGGCATGTTCAGGAGATCCAGGGGATCAGGCCCAGCCAGCTGGGTTTGTGGAAGGCTTAACTGCCTGACCCAATCTCCTTCTGTAACACAGTGACCCTCTCGGTGAATGAGAGAAAGTCTGGGGATGTGTCTGCTCAGACTTCAGTAAAGCCTTTGACACCATTTCCACATCTTCCTGGAAGAATTGGCTGCTCATGGCTTTTTGCTGAAACTGATGTCTCTACCCAGAGTGCTGGTGCATGGAATTACATCCTGGGGCCAGTCACTAGTGATGTGCCCCAGGACTCTCTGCTGGGGCCAGCACTGTTACTTCTATTGATGATCTGAATGAGGGAATCAAGAGCTCCTTTAGTCAGTTTGAGAACACCAAGTTGGGTGGAGTGTGGATCTTCTGGAGGTCAGGAAGGCTCTGCAGAGAGATCTGCTCAGGCTGGATCCATGGGCAGAGGCCAATTGCGTGAGATTCAACAAGGCCAAGCGCTGGGTCCTGCCCTTGGGTCACAACAATGCCCTGCAGCTCCAGGCTGGGACAGAGTGTCTGGAAAGCTGCTGAGTGGCAAAGGACCTGGAGGTGCTGGTTTTGGGTGGCTGGACATGAGCTGGAGTGTGCCCAGGTGGCCAAGAAGGCAAATAACACCGGGCTTGTGTCAGCAGTAGTGTGGCCAGCAGGACCAGGGCAGTGCTTATCGCCCTGTGCTGGGGGCACCGGTGAGGCCACACTTTGAATCTTGCGTTCAGCTTTGTTTCCTCACAGCAAGAAGGACCCTGAGGGGGCTAGATTGTCCAGAGAAGGGCAACAAAGCTGGGGAAGGGTCTGAAGCACAAATCTGGGAGGAGTGGTTGATGTACGTGGGGTTGTTCAGACTAGAAAAGAGGAGGTTGAGGGAGACCTTCTCACTCTCTACCACCTGAAAGGTATTGAAAGTCTCTGAAAGCCAGGTGTGGGTCAGGCTTTTCTCTCAAGTAACAGGTGAGAAAGACAAGAGAAAATGGTCTCGGGTACCTCAGTGTCCCTCCAACAAAATGCAATTTTCTATTTTTTGAAAACCGAAACAATGAAGCGAGTGACTCATTTCTCTTCTAGTTGTGGCAAAAAAGAAACTGTGATTCAGACACTACACCAGAGTGCCTCCTAGCAGTATTTTAGTGTAACATCTGTTTCTAAAAATTGCATGTGGAGGGGAGTAGGGCCATTGTCAGCCTAATTTTAGAAGTGGAAAAGGGTTCTTAAGATGATATACGGTTATTAGCATTGGTTTTCTGGTGACGAGGTAACTCTCTCTCTCTAATCCCTCTTGTACATCTTGTCTCTCTTTCTGGGGAAAAAGGTGACATCTTAGTAGGTTTCCTAAGTATGAAGAAACATTGAAAAATTATCTGGATTTATTAAAATATATTGAATTGCTTACAATTTTAGTGGAAGCGATGCTTTACCCATGTAAATACACTTTGCAACCATATATTTAAACATTTTTGTGAGTGTGCTGATTTCCAATAAATTCTTCAGGAGTGAGTTCAAGTTTGACTTCCTGACATGTAACACTTAGCAGCTTTTTCTGTCTTGGGAAAAATCTCTTCTTCTCTCCTACAGCCTAACTGCACTAACTCCTGTCATGAATCTCAGCTTCTCCTGCAAAGCTTCATGGCAGCTAAAGAACATTGAACAAGCTTAAGATTTGAAAGATTTTTTTAATCTCAACAAGGTAAGATTTTAAAACACTGCAGTATCCAGTTACATAGTAGCGCAAACGTGGCACAGCACAATTTAGGAAACATGGCTGATGGAAACAAAAATGCATATACCAGGCATGAATAAAATAATATGTTAATTAATAATTTTTGAAAGGTTGATTTTCTTTTAAGAGCTTCTGAACACTTGGATTTTTTTCTCAGTCAAAAAATCTTTCCTTGCAGAACTCAAGTAGGACTGGAAAAATTAATTCCATTAAACAATCTAAAGTATACAGTTTTTATTCAATGAGGCTGAATAGAAAAAGAAGTTGTTGGGGGAAAAATAACGTAGTTTTGGGAAAAGTTTCAGCAGTTTTTCCTACATCACATAAAAAGTCCTGCAAATAGTTTCATAACCAAAGATGCAGAGGGAAGTTAAAAATATACTCTGACAAAATCCTGTTAAAAATCTCAGCCACGGAGAAATGATTACGTGCATAAGTACTGCCACCTCGTGGCCAAAAATCCGATAAAAAAACCAAACGTATTCAAATTCAAGAAAGGTAAGTTTCAGGAAAAATGACGTACAAGTTCAAGTTCATCCTGGAACAGCTTTGTGAATTGTTGAGTGCATTGCACTTGATCATCACGTCAGGACATTTTGTCCTGCAACCGTATAGACTGGGTTAGGTTTACACTTCATCCCCAGAGCATGAGGAAAAAGAAAAAAAAAAAAAAAAAGAAAAAATCCAGTTATTTTTCAATTTGAAAAATTTAATTAATTTCATTTAATCAATGCAACTGGAACCAAAACCAAAGAATCAGACAGCCAAATCCTTCACTATTAGAAGCCCAACTCAATTGTACTCATTTAATTTTCAACATTTACTTCCACAATTGACTTAGAACATCGCTAGGTTGGGGGGGAGGGTTGGAACTGAAATTTTGTTTTGGCGTCTCTTTGGTTATGACATTTGTTTGGCTTTACAAGAATAGCTCTGTTTTAAAGTAAACTCATTGTAGTTTAGAGGAGCAGCACCTGAAAATGAGAGGAATGAACACCGTGTCCAGGAGAAGCTGTCCTCTCCATTCAACAGAAGAATAAGCAAATATCACTCTGTGTTCCCAGGCCTGAGCTGGCTTGCAGTCATGGTGCCTCAAACTTTCCAGCTCAGTTAACCCAACACCTGAACAACAGCTACAGGAAACCAGGAATCAGTTTACACTAACCTGAAAAACAGGATATTTCTCCCTGACCACAATTGCTGACTTCTGGACAAGTTTCAGAAAGTAACACAGAGGTTTACACCACATACATTCCGACTTGGAATATATATATATAAAAATATATATAAATATATATTATATATGTTCTTGATAATGTCACTAATTGGAATATGGCATTACCAAAACTGATGTAAGGCTTTCCCCTCACTATTTAGGAAAGACAGTAAATGGCAAGGTGTAAAAGAGTATTGTATTTTATGCAGTGGTAACGAGAGCAGTCTCTGGGAGCAGCTGCTTTAGGCCACAGCCAGGGTTAGAGAAGAGGGAGGATGATTCACTCAACTCCATCCCCTGCCATGTTCCTTTCCAAAAGCCAGAGAGCTTCTACTGTCCCATCCCTACACAAGCAAAACCTACCAAGCAGTTATTCCACCATGGCCATGGGATTAATGAAGAAATGTATATTCCAAAGAGGGAGTGAAAATGCCACCTCTGCCCACGAGAGGCACACAACAGTTTTTAGGAGCTCTCTAATCACACAGACTGATGCCTAAGGTCAGGTAATGCAGAGTGAAGGTAGCACATGTCCTTCATAGTCTTCTAGAGCAGGCAATGGGACATGCCATGGCCAAAAGATTGGGTTGGGTAGCCAAAGAGGAGGTGAAAGAAAGGGATATGAGAAATTGAAGCAAATGGCTGAGACTAAAAAGAGAAACAGATAACTGGAACAAACTGGGTAGCTCAATATTTGCCAGCTTGAGGCCTTTACCTTTAATGGCCATGAATCACATAGCACTGCTTCATTTTGTTTGAGAGGGAGTTGGAAAATGTTTTCAGACCTGAGTCAGAAAAATGTTTGCTCCCCACTGAGTCACCACTGTAGCTGCCTGCTACAGTTATGTGGTTTCTTTTTAGAGCTGTCATGCTGAATGTACCCACACTGATGATGTTTCTCTAACAAATCAGATGCACGTGACAGCCTAAAAGAGTACCTGATTAAGAAAAACCCAACAACACCTGTTTAGGCTGCACAGTACATCAAACTTCGTAACAAGCTGTCTCATAAACGCAAGGTTGACATTCTCCATGGGCTGCTGCACATTCAAACTGATCTCACTGCAGTTTTATCAGGAAAATACTTACTTGCTCCCAAGAGACGATTGTGTGGCGTTCAGCAGGCTCCTTTTCCACAAAAGTCACTTCAGCAACTCCTGGGGAAGTCTCTGAAAGGAAGAGAGGAGCATTTTTGCAGCTTGTATGGGTGACGCCAACACTGTGAGACAGACAGTTTTGCAAATTACTCTGAGTGACAGCCAGGGAAAAGGCATTAATGATTGCAAGCATTGTGCTGGTGACTGAGCAGTCACTTTCTTTTGTCTGTAACTGTACTTTGCATGTCTTGGCATGAGGATGTCTAGTGCTGCACAAAATGTTATCTTTTGATTTTTTTATACATATATATGCACATATCATGATATATCTACACATACACTGATTTAGGTGTGGCATTTCTGCCCAGGGTGGGAGAGTTGGAACAAGATGATCTTTAAGGTCCCTTCCAACTAAAACCATTCTGTGATCCTATGATATAAGCACATACAATTTGTCTTCAAGGTATGATATTTTAAAGAGGTTTCATGGAAAAATGGAAAAAAAAAAATCGTGATGGATTTTGAGGCAATCTCTTTCTTACAGGGGTATGAATCTTTATTTGTAAGCATGCCCTGTGGTTTCTGTTGGGTAGGATATCCTCAGCTGGGGACAAGATGTAATGCACTGCTGCTGTGAACTGCTAACAACCCTATTTCACAAGGACAAGAACACTTCAGCTCTGGATTCAGTGAATGGACCTGCCATTCACAGACACAGAACCTGATCCTGCTGAAGGGATCTGCATGAGCAAACATCAGTTCTCTGGAACTTCAGTTGGACACATGAAAATTTGTTACAAGAACTGAACTGATAAGAAATTTTATAGATTTATCAGTCTATAGAAATCTTCTGAATATTTTGTGGCAAAGAATGCTATATAAGTGCTAATCCACATGGTGCTTTCAGGTGTGTGATGGCAGAACAGACTCCCTTACACGTACTATTTTATAATATTTTACTTCATCCACAGCCTACTGAAATAATTCCCACTGAGATAATTCTCTTTGGACCAATTCCAGAAAGACTACTAAATTGTTGTGGAAACTGCAAGCCCAGCAGCCAGGGCCATGGGATACAAGTGATAACTATGCAGGGCTTTCAAGACTGGCTCTGCTGTCAAAGTATTGGCCCCTAAACCAGTCACACACATTACAACTGCTTTCTGGTAAAATATACACAGTGCACCAGACAGGAAAAGCAGGCACTAAAGAGCTTTGTTTTGTTTTTTTTTTTCTGCAATGCTAAGGTTTTAATTCTATGAGTAGCATTGCCCTTGTCTGTCCTGCTGGTGGAGGAGTGGCATTCAGTTTCAGGAAACCTAAACTTCACTTCAGTTGGAAATATTGATTGCTACATTGTCAGATAATTGAAAAGATAAAACATGGCATCAGAAGAGCAAACTCCAAGTTAAAGACATAAAAAAAAAAAGATAGTTGGTCACACAGTTAAATTTGTCTTGCCAAGGGGGACCCCCAACATACAGAAGGCTCTGATGTTTCAGTAAGTTTCACTTCTGGTAGGTGGGTGCAAGGCCAGCCGATCTGTCTCTTGCTCAAATAAAAGCTGTCTGAACAAGAGAGTGGAATCAATTACCTAACTCTTCTTTTCCATCTAAGCTATGCAAACCTTATGACAGGTTGAGGAGATTATAATAACAGAGTAATTGTTATTTCTGTGATCAAAGAAAACAGCAGGGATGTTTAATTCATCATGCACAACATCTTGGCTGGGATGACAGAAGATTAAATACCGTATCAGTCAAAGAAGATGTCTAAGAACGAGAAAATGCAACTTCTAAAGAGGTCTGAACTAAATCCAAGATCAAAAGAAAAATAAATTCCACCTTAAAAGCCCAAATATTGTATTAAAAATATACTGTGGGTAAACTGAAGACCATGTTTAAAAGATGTGTGTAGGTATGGATGAGAGCTCCATTGAACATCTAGGGTTAACTTTGACATGAGTTGCTTTTCCTTCCAGATGGAAGAAAAGAAGAAGCCACTTTAGTGGCACCTAGATACATCTTAAAAGCTTAACTTCTTCAGGTGACTCCACCCTAACAATTAATCTGAATCAAGATCATAGTAGACTCTGCCCTATTTTTAGGACATTTCATCTGGAAGCTTCCAAAAATTATTTTCAGTATTAATCAGAAACAGTCAATGTAATGGTGTGACACAAAGCTGAAGCAGGAAATCACAGGATTTTCAGTCTTTACAGTTCTGCTAATACTGCCTATAAATTGGGTAAATTCTCAGCGTACTTTTAAAATGTTTGACTAGTTATGTTCCTATCTAACAGAGACTGCTAACAGTGAAGTATAGTTCCATCCTGGGAAATCCAGAGGAGATAACATCTTCCATTCTGACTTAATCATGAATATTAAATATTTATGGAATTTTCTATTACTTACAGAACTTCAGCAAAATTAATCATACTGGCAATGGGAAAGATCTTTTCCTTTTTTACCTCAAGGTATAGCCTTCACAATGCTTGTGAGAAATATTCCTTCTTGTTGGAACTTCCACAGAGACGTTTTTTTAAAGTTAAAAAAAAAACCAACCCCAAACTAACAAAACAATGCCTGATTGTCCTTTACATTAGGCAGAAAATATCAAGTGACTTCATGAGAATTTCCAAAAGATTTAAAGGAAGATAGTTTCTAGTAGTACTAATTACTGAGCAAAGAGTCATTCTGAATGAGATACCCTTTGTTATTTGAAAGAAACAAGCACTGAACAGACTGGTAATGTTTCCCAATTAACTAAGTAATTCTAATTAATTTGGTGGCACAGTGCCACCAAATGCCTTGGACTACTTAACTGGAAAAAATGTGCCAAATTCCCGAAAGGCGTGTAGAGACAGAGAAAAGAAGTAGAGTAAAATATCACTGTGATGGATGTTGCTGTATTGTACAAGTTGTGAGAGACACAGAGGGAAAAACAAGAAAACATAAACCAGGAAACACCTTCCAAGTGAAAGGGGTGTTAACAGGACTTTCAGAGCCATACCTGCATTGCTATGTTGTGCTGGTGTAGACAATACACCTGCCTGAAACAGTTTATATGGGAACGTGACATTTGGACACAGTTCACATCTCACAGCTCTCACACACCTGAGGGTGGTGAAAATGTGAGCAGGGCTAGTAATTTCTTAAAAAAGCTAGTTCAAAGAAGCTTTTACTATGATGATGATCATCAGTTTCACTTACAGAGTAATGTTATCCTGACCTCACAATTAACAAAACAAACAGAAAAAAAAAATCCCCCCAGAAGTCCAATAGTAAGTCAGTATGACAACACTGATGAGAGATTGAGGGTGAAATCCTGTCCTCACTGAAGCTCAGAGGAAGAATTTAATCCTGATGTTTTAATCTCATCTGTCTGAGCAACTATCCAAACCCATGTGCAACTACAGATACACTGAGGTTACCAGGTGGAACTCATTGTCCTTCAAGGCAGTGTTGGGGTGAGATACTTAGAGCTCACTTTCGGCTCTAAAATTCCCAGGAAGAAATTCCAAGACTGCAACTTCTATTCTTGTTGTACACATGGTTTGGGATAGGTGTGTAGCTTTCCAAGTAAGACAGTCCTGTGCTCTGTGCTGCTGAGGTATGAAAGGTATAATGCTGAAATCCTTTGCACACACAAGTAGTTGCACAAAGCCTTGTGATTCCACTGATACGAATAAAGTTTTGTTTGAGAATCCTTCCTTTGGATGCCTTGCAGTCCTGCTGAACTTCAGAGGGAGCTGAGGGGATGCAAGAAGGCTCAAGATCTGAGAAAAACCTGGAAATGGCAAGCAGGGCATTTTGTGGAACAACTCTTACAGTGTGGGACGAGCTGCAGGGCAGCTATTTGCAGGGATTTGATCCCGAGCAGATTCACAAATTGGCCTTTTACCAGAGCACTGCACCATGTTGAACTCCCCTTCATGGGGCACACTCCCTGCTGACCCCACACTACCACAGAGGATCAATTGTAGGCACGATTTACACAGGAAGGTTGTGGAGACCTCATAGGAACATTACAATATCTGGAGGGGGCCTACAGGGCAGCTGGAGAAAGACTATTCATTATGAACTGTAGTGACAGGACAAGGAGTAACGGATACAAATTGAAAGAAAGGAAAATTGGGTTGGTTATTAGGAAGAAAATCTTTACTTTGAGGGTAACAAGACAATGGCAGGTTTGCCCAAAGAATCTTGGGATGTCCATCCCTGGCAGTGTTCAAGGCCAGGGTGGATAATGCCTTGGGCAACCTGGTCTAGTGGAAGCTGTCCCTGCCCATGGAATCAGGGTTGGGACTGGATGATCTTTGCAGTCTCTTCCCACTTTTTAGCATTCAGTGAGTCCATGATTTTTTATAAAACACCACCTTCTACTTCTCTGATGTTTATGAAACCCTTAAACTCGAGAGATTCCTGCCGTTGCTTTTAGAAACAAGGACGTGTCTGTGTCTGAGCTGAGCGATTCACAGGAGGGGCCTTGACAACCGGGTGCTCCCCCCCCCCCACCCCGGCCTGCCCCCGCCCCGTGGGGCTGTAGCTCAACGCCACTCACCCAATATCCTTGTGACGCCCAGGGTGAGCTTGTCTAGGTATGGCTTGATGCCGGTGGGCAGTTTTTCCTCCATCCTCTGTGAGACACTCCTGCTTCTGCCCAGCCCGACAGAGAACAATGCCTTTCTGTCCTTCCTAATGCCCCGTAGCCGTAGGGCACGCTGGGAATAATAGTTCGTCTGGGCGGTGCCCTTGTCGGACCATGGCGGCGGCCGGCGCTCAGAGGACTACGATTCCCGGCATGCCCCGTACCCTTCCGCGTGCCTCTGGCACAGACAGCCAATGGGCTGCGAGAGCTGGGGGGGCGGTGGGGGTATGCAGGGAGTGGCGGCTCTTTCAAGATGGCGGCGGCGGCCGCCGGTGTGGCTGGAGGTGCTCGCTGGGGCCGGCGCTGTATCCTTGCCTGGGGTTCTGTGTGAGGGGACAGCGGCGGGTGGGGCCGCCAGGGGCGTTCGGGGCGGCCTGTCGGAGGGTTTGGCGTGGAGCCGATGCGGCGCCGTGCGTCAGGTGGGGTTATGTGGCTGTGGCAGAGGCTATGGGGGGGCTCCGCTGGCGAGTGTGGGGGGAGGCTTGGCCTGGGGAGAGGGATTGCGTATGTGCCTGTTTGTAGGGGGTACGCGAGATTTCAAAGCAAAAGTGACCTGGGAGAGAAGGGAGGGTCGTAAGTCCTCTTCAGTATAACCCAGCTGTGAAATCCGGGGGCAAGGAAATATATTGGAAATGGGGGAAAATGCGTTCTGCTTATGGGAACTTGTGAGGGAATCAATAGAGAGAATGAGATTGTACAGCCTGGAGAAAAGGAGGCTCAAGAGTGACCCCATCACACTCTACAACTGCCTGACAGGAGGTTGGTTGTACCTGGGTGGCGGTCAGGCTCTTCTCCGAGGTGACAAGTGACAGGACAAGAGGACACAGTCTTAAGTTGCTCCAGGAGAGGTTTAGGTTGGACATTAGAAAGCATTTGTCCACACAAAAGGTGATTGGGCATTGGAATGGACTGCCCAGGGAGGTAGTGGAGTCACCATCTCTGGAGGTGTTCAGGGAAAGATTGGACCCGGCACTCAGTGGTTGACATGGTGGTGTCCAGTCATAGACTGGATGACGGACTTGATGATCTCTGAGGTCTTTTCCAGCCTTATTGATTCTGTGATTCTTTGAAACTGAGGCTAGAAGCTGAGCAGGGAAGATATTTGTCTTTTGTATCTGACACCTAAGCTTGGCAACAAGCTTGGCTACTTTTGGGTGAGCCTATGTGGGACTTGGTTGGCTCTGTTTGTGAGGGATGAGTGTGAGGTTGGGGTGGTTTCATCTGCTGCAAGCTGCTGTGGGAGACTACGTGGGGCTGGACACGTAGATGGAGTGGGTGGTGGCTGTGGTGTTGGAAACTCAGCCTGTACAAGCCTGGCTAGGGAGAGATGTGCTCGTGGGGCTCAGAGGAGCAAGAGCTGCTGTTGCTGTTTGGGCTTGTGTGGCTGAGTTGGAAGCTCAGTGACTTGAAGTCATTGGGGTAGAACTGACAGTCTGGCCTGGTGGAAATTTAGAAGCTGACAATTTAGTTCCAGTTGTGAGAGGCTTGAGGCATTGCTGTTAGTCAGACTGAGAGTGGGATTTGAGCATTGACTGGAGGTGATTGGAAAGAAGAATATGTGTATGTGCTCTTTTATTTATGTTTGACTGCACACCCACGGGGACAGTGTGCAAGTGAAATGGGACAACCATCCCATGGCCTGTTTAAGGAGCACATCAGTATGATTTCACAGTTGTGTAAAGTAAAAAAGATTGTCTACAACATTTTCTGTGCTGTGAATAGGATGAAGGTGCGCATATTGGGTTTATTGCCACACTGTCGCTACTCTGCTCAGTTGTGGAAGTATTGATGCAATTGCATTGACAGTCTATTTTTATCAGTTAACAGGTTGTTTCCCATCACTAAATATGGTTTCTTGAGCCATAAAAAGCAGTGGCCTTATGCGTCATTTCCATTCTACATGTTTTGGTGAATAGGCAGTGTTGCCTCTCATCTTGGAAAAGTTTAAATTCTTAGAAAAGCACATGGCACAACTTAAAAATAATGGTAGTGTATGGTTTCAAAAAAAGAGGAGCAGCTGGGGAATTTGGTAGATTGGCTTAATACATATGGAAAATTGAAGTTCTCTCTATCAATGTTGAATCACCTCAGCGCAGCGAGGCAGGTTGTATAGGTAAGCTCTACCTGGGTGTTGAGTTTCTCCAGTGCCTCTCTCAGCTGTTGCACTGCACTTTAGCTGTGGTGGTGCAAGGTTTATAATACTACACCTGCCTTACTGGCAGTCTTGAGAGGCACGTGGCAGTGGATTAATGTTAAAACGTTGATGCTGGTGCTGTCTCCAGTCTGTTACTGTGAGTCAAGGACATTGCTTATGAATCAGCCTTTGAGTCATTGTGATTTTCAGTCCAGCTGATTGAGGTAGCCTGCTCTAACTTTGAGTTGTTCTAATACACTGGGCTGCAATGGTTCACCAGGAAAGTTGTCCTGGTACCTGGGGGAGTAATAGTGACAACTTTGGCTTTGCACCCTGCTGTTAGGAATTTGTCCACAACAACTGGCAATACCAGAGGCACACTCTAAAAGCAGGATGTTGTTTAGAAAGATGATTTTATTTCCTACAGCCATGTGTTTACACGCGGATTAACCGTATGTCAGTTGAGTAGGAACTGCCTGTGCAGAAGTTTGTTGTTTCCTGAAGCAGTGTGAGCTGAACATACACTTCTCAGTACCCTGCAGCTTGCTGTTGTGGTTGTGCTGACGCAGCTGTTTGGGCTGGGCTGTGATCCAGACTTGGATTTTTGATCCACCTTGGTACTTTTTGAGAAGAGGGTACGCATAGTGCCTTCCTCGTGGAGTTTGTTCTTCCTCGCCTTGTTTGTGCTATTCCTCCACAGTGTGTTCTGGCAGCTGGAGATGGCAGGCTGCAGCTCACAAGTGAGATCAGAAATGCTCTCTGTGTTTGTAGAGGGAGCTGGCTTTGACAGCAGTACTCACTGAATGTCTTTTTAAACTGGTGTGAGGCTGATGAGTGATAATTGTGTACAAGTGATAAAGTACATCAACAGGATCATAAGTGAGCCTGTGATTGGGCCCTTTCAGTATGACAAGTACCAGTTGAGTGATGGACAGTGGGTGTTGATTGAAGTTGCTATCCACAGGGAGAAACTCCTAGACTTTTCCTAATTTTCTCCACTATGTGGTAATTTACTAAATTAAGTTTTTGAGATGGTGCTATCAGAATTCAACTTTAGTTAAGGGAAGAGTTTGTATAGGGTCATTGAAATATTTTCACAATTTTACTTGTCAGAATGCAACTGCAAAACCTTAAATACATTTATTTGTTAATATTACAGAAATTAGATAATTGAATTAATTGGCCAGCCATGAAACGTTAAGGAAGGTAAAGGGGTATAAATAAAAGATAGTGGAGGAGAATTTTGTGCTGTGTGCTTTTGTTTTCCACTTTAATATTGCCCTGGTTTCAGCTGGAATAGAGTTAATTTTTTTCCTTGTACTTGTTATGCTGTGTTTTGTGTTTAGCATGAGGATAATGCTGGTAACATGCTGATGTTTTGGATGTTGCTCAGCAGTGCTTACCCAAAAACATGGACTTGAGTGACCCATGCTCTGCCAGTGAAGGGGATCGTGTCCAGGAGAGCTGGCCCAAACTGGCCAAAGGGAGATTCCAGAACAGAACATCATGTCCAGTACATCAGCTGGGGAGTATTGGCTGGGAGCTGCCAGTTCCTGCTGGGAAAAGGGCTGGGCATTGCTCAGTGAGCAGCTGTACTGTGCATCACTTGTTTCTTTCAGGTTTTAATTCTCTCTCCCTCTTCCCTTTATGTTGCAGTTAGTATTATTATCCTATTTTTTTGTTTGTTTGTTTCAGTTATTAAGCTTTTCTTATCTCTACCTATGAGGTTTACTGTTCCTCTCTGATTTTTCCCTCCCCACTTGGGGCAGGGAGGTGGACAGGGAGTGGCTGTGTGGTACTGAAATGCTGGCTGGGATTAAGCCACAAGTATGTAGTTATTTATGTGGGAATAACAATCTTTACGTTCAGCTAAATGAAATTGCTCCTTTAAGGAAGACAGTATGATTTATACCCTTCCCTGAATTATATTGAGTCCTATTTTTAGTGTCTTTTAGGAGGCAGGGATTCAAGCTCAGTGACTGCTGATAGTCACAGTGACTACTAACAGCACAAATAATATGGTGCCCTGTTGTTAATGATTTTAAAGGGTTTTCTGTGGATAAGTAATTCAATAGTTAAACCTCCGGGATATTTGAAAGTTCTCGAAACTTCTTAAAAAAAATCAGTCCTCAGGCTTTAATGCATTACTCATCATGTGATGATCAGATGAGAATGACCAGTTTGAAACCTTTTGCATTTATCCTCATTTATGTTTCTTGGAATGTATTGCCTAAAATGGATTTCATTGTAGTTATCAATAAACACTGTTTCAGAATTTGCTTTCCCTACACTTTAAGATGTATATTCCCTATATAACAATAAACTGTTTAAATAAATATTATTATTCATTACATTATGATATAAGATAATGTTCATTATCTTAGTAATTGTTCTTGTAACTGGGGCTGGTCCTTGGGATCTTTTGCTGAGGTGACTTCTAAGGTAATCTTGACAGGCTGAAAGTTAATACACAGTGAAGAAGGAATAAGGCCTTTTGTTTTAGCAATCTCTGATGTTTTTTTCCTCATCAAATTTTCCTTGCTTTTCTTCCTCCCAAAATGTTGACTGTTTATTTGTCAACAGCTGTGTAAAATTAAGAGACCAAATGTTTCTTTTTACAGTCCTGTTTAAAGAGCCAAGTGTGCACTCTTTTTATTTCCTTTAACAAAATCACATGCAGCTTCTGATGAAGAAGATCCACCGATATCTGTTTCAGGTATGACCTTCTTATAGACAGAAACAAAGGTTTTTTCCTGTGGATGATAAAATTTTCAGTGTCTTTTCAGGTATGTGGTTTGTGTACATGAGTATGTGTAAGGTAGAGAGTCATCATAAGTTGTAATGGGACATATATGATTATAGCAAAGGATTTATGTTCTGCTGCTTAGATAAGCATACTGTATAAGATGAACAGTTCCAGGGGAGTTGTTTCTGTTGCAGGTACAGCATGGCTTTATCCAATTTATAAGGCAAGCTGAATTTTTAATGTGGTCTCCAAGGAATGTTGAAGCATTAGAAGTGTTAGGTCTTTTGTAAATTCTGAAGATATCAGTTGAAATGAAGATTCATTGTGTAGAGATAAAGCAATTATTTTATTTTTTTTTATTAGTTCTTTTGACCTTGATTTACTGAGTGCATACTTGTGTAAATTGCTGGGGAAAAGATGAATGCTCTTAGTTCCCCTTCAGAGTTCTGTTACTTGTTTTCAAACACAGCTCTTAAAGTGACACAAGGTCCTGGACATGTATCTGGGGAGGGTTAACTCTAAACTGAAATTGTGTGCATGTCATGTTGCACTATATTAGGAACGGCAAAGCAGTACGACCTGGACTCTCTAGCTGAGTGTCACGAGAGAGCAAGTTTTATTATTCCAGATCTTCTTTTATAGACAGGTCTGAGAAGGTCTGGAAAGGTAAAACTGTAATTGGTCATTAAAACAACCTGTCACCATTATTGGACAATTCAGTACATCACCCCTTGACTGTTTCTTACAAGTAAACAACAAGGATCCAAACAACACCTGCAAAGGTTGTTTTCCTTCACTCTTTGGATTTCTCCTTATGATTTCTCAGGCCAGTCTGAGAAAGTTATGTGACTTGGTTTCACACAGGCTCTGTGCTCCCTGCCTGCTTTCAGCATCCATAATGTCATCCAACAGTTATAAGTTTTGAGGAATTGTACTCTTTAGGTTTGGGGTAGCATGGTTTACCCTTCAAAACTACTGTCCAAACATTTCTGTTGAGCTCAGTTGAACAAAACATATACAGAGATTTTTTAGCCAGGTGATACTGGACTGTCTTTCTCTGTGCCCTGGAAAGAAGGCAGTGATCCTAAATAATGGAAATCGAGTCACTCTGGGAAGTTTTCTGCCACTTCTGAGGAAGAGAATTCAAGGACCATTGTTTTCCCTTGTGTACAAGCAGGGAGATACTAGAGTTTATAATTTAGTTCTTTCACTTGAATTGCTGGTACACTTCTGAAATTAATTGCCCAAATAAATGTAATCAATCTGGTAGTATGAAGTTAATATTTTTTGTTCAAAACTTTTTGCACTTCTGAATAGTTAAAATCAAACCTTGAGGCTGTACCAAGTAGCTGTAGGCTTTAATCTGGCCCTGGCAGGTTTTAGTGTTAGTGTCGGTGTTGGCACTTTGTAATTGCAGCATCAGGATTTTCAGTGCTTTCATGTTCTTACCATTTATAGAGGTGATATAATTCTAATTATGGCAGAAAGTGTTTGACAGATGATCTGTGGAGTATGCCTTGCAATGTTGCCTTACTCATATGCCTGGTTCTTGAAAGGAACAAAGAGCCTGAGTATCAGTAGGTTGGCTGTGTAACAGAAAATGTGGTATTTTATTATATGGGTGGCACTTTTAACGGCTTTACTCATGGTTGGTTCCTTACTGACTTTGGGTATCAAAGAAGAAACTCAACTTTATGCTTTTGTGTCTTAATCAAACACAGTTTATTTGCACTGAGCTTCAGTCTGAAAACATAATGTGCATTTCAGAATTAATGAAATGTTCATTGTAACTGGGTGTGCTTCAGTACCATGCACCTCTTTTTCTGCTGATACATTCATCTTAATGAAATTTTGTATGGAGTAAGAGGCTAGGGGGAACTGCAGACGTAGTCCTGAGGTACTCATTCTTTTCAAAGAAAGGAGCTGCTAAGGCAAGGTTGCCTTTGTGGAAGTTTGGTTATACAAGGCAATACTAGGGCCCCTTTTCTCTTTATAATCTGCATGTTCTGCTTGTCTTTTATTTACAGGAGTGCCTACAAAAGGAAATTTAAGAACAAGGTGTTTGCCAAAATATCCAACAGGTCAAACTGAACTAAAGGTGCCTGTAGCTGTTGCTTCTGTTTCCATGGATCCTGATAGAGGTACAGAAGGTCTGACAGGGCAGCAGGTCAGTAAAGGCAAATTTTTCTTCCTCTTAAGATTTCACATAGTGGAAAAGATGGTTGAAAATTCTTAGATTGAAAACATTTAAAGTTTTAGTGTAGTTATTTTTACAGTCTCTTAGACTTTTTGCCTGTTTTACATGGTCACTTTCTATCAAAAATTATCACCTGAAGAGAATAAAGGCTGAATGTGCTAATTTGTGTAAGTGGGGGTATGTAAAACAGATTATTTATATTTCTATGTGTGTGTTTGTACAGAGACAGTGCATGTAGCCCTAGGTAGTGCCTAACCTACACTTTACTGGCTCAACATGCAAGAAGTTTTGTTCAGTTTATTAATTTTCTTTGTTCTAGTTATCTCATTTAGAAATAAAAAGAGCAAAAACTTACTTTAGGGACCTTTTTTCTGTGCCTGCTCATGTTAGAAGGGTAAAACCACTTTTTGTTTTTGATAGTAAAAGTTCAAAATGCATTTGAGCAGTAGAAATAGCTTTGTCAGTTGATGTCAGCTGCTTTGAATTTTGTGGTCTCCTCCTGTGAGACTAGGTGATGTTTTTCCTACAGTTCCTTGCATTAGAAATTCCAAAGCTGCGGGGTTTCCTTTGGAAGGTTATTCTGTATTGTGATAGATGCTGTGATGTTTAGAAATCTGTTGAGAGATGCCATTTTTCTAACATGGTTTGTGTAGTACAATGACTGTGTAAGTCATTTGAGTACTGTTGAGTCTCTTGCCTAGCAGTCATCTTGGGCCAGCCTGTAAATCGCTGGGGTTTGGCATCCTCCCACTTGCAGGCAGGATCTAAAACCTTTGACTGCTTCTGCATTGCTGTTTTATTATCAAGTTAAATCTTGTTCTTCATCTACAGTGTCCTTCTCTGCCTTCTGTGTACTGAGTGACTGCTGTGTGCCACACATGTAGGTTCAAAACTCTGATTTTTTTGTTTGAACAACCTGAAGACAGGTTGTTCAATTCTTGTTGCTTTGACAGTGTCATTGCCCTTCAAATCTTTCAGCATGACATACGACCAGTTATTAAACTAGTATTAATTTTTAGGGTTTTGCCTGGACTTGTTTATTTCCCTTTCTCTGATTATTAGTACTTACTTATAGAGGCTAGTATGTACCTCTACTTTACAAATGATGCTGTTAAGTGGCATGCAGATAAATTCCATAAATAGCCCCTATTATGCAGAGTCTATGTAGAAGCATCTCTTCATAAGTATCTACAAGCCTGCTGCCTCACAAATGCCTTCATATGTCACATTAAAATCTGTTTTGTTGAATGGTGCATTGATTGCATTACTTGTTGTCTAGAGAGTTTTTAGTCCTTTTTTTGTGAAAATGGGTTTTGGTGTCCTCTTTTTTTAATATAATACCTGATACGTGAAATCTTAATTGGTTACTTGTGCTTTTGTATTATTGACTACATGATGTGTTCAAAGCTATGCTTATTTTTTGTCTTTTTAAGCCTCCTGTTTTTTGCTTACCTCACCAAATTCTCATGGAAACTTTGTACTCGGAAGATAAGCTCTAAGTACTTGAACAAACAGAGCAAATGTTTCTACTTGTTATTGAAGAAGAACTTTTTTTGTATGGAATTTTCATCAACAACACAACTTACCTTCTGTGAAGTATTACGTGCATGCCTAGGGAGAACTATTGCTATGACATAGAGTCATAGAATGGATTGGGTTGAATGGGACCCTAAAGATCATCCAGTCCAGCCCCCCTGCCATGGGCAGTTGCACTTTCCACTAGTGCAGGCTGCTCAGTGTCTCATTCAGCCTGCCCTGAACATAATTCTGAGTAAAACACTCCAGGCTGGAGTAGGTGAGCTGCTGTGGTCCTTTCTGTGATTCTGTATGATTTTGTCATGCAGTTGTCACTTTCCAAGGTGTAGAGAATATCTTTCCAGTACTGAGTTCCAAAATTGTCTTCTGTCCTGAGCTGTGTAGAAAGGACAGAAATCTGGGAAAAAGAGACAAAACAGTCTTGACCTCTACCTCCTTTGTGATCTTCTTTTGATGGTTGAGCTATTGCTGTGCATTGTTCCACAGCTTCATTTTGATGTGTGTTATGGCACAAGTCTGCCTCTGAGCATTTCTTGTGTATGATCTATGCATACCTGTAGGGGATAGGAAAAGCTGTTTTTCCTCTTCATCCCACAGAGGTTTGTCTGACAGTACATACATCAGTTTGGGTGGTTGTGTTAGAGACCTTTTGTTAAAATCTCTTTCACTAATGCGTTCAAGCTTCATTCTCCTTTTTGAGACTTCTAACTTTCCAGTTTTCTTAAAGAACTTCCATCACCTGCCTGCTTAAAATAAAAATAAATTCATACATTTTTGCATGGGAGGTTAAATTCCTTCAACTGTACGTTTAGTTGAATTCAGTCAAGTTAGACATTCTGTCTTCACATGTGACACATGTTTGGGAAGAAATGCCCCTTGAAAAGTGCTGAAATTTGCCTTGTGAAATTCTTTAATTCCTGAGAAGAATACACTGAAATTAAAATGAAGGGTCATGTAGGTATAACATGAGTTTGTGTGAAAACATAGCCTCTCGCTGTAGTGGACATTCTTCTTTAATTGTTTTTAAGATGCTGTTTAAGAGGCAATTAGATAAGCAGGAGAGGGGTCACTTCCTCTCTGATGTGTAGATCAGCTGCTGTTGCTGATAATGAGAGAAACCCAATGTTTGCTTTATATTCTTTTATGCACTATTGTGTTGACTTGGCCAAACTGCAAGGCATCTGGTGGCATTCTTTTATCTCATGTAAAGCATTGTATGCACTTGGCAGAGTTTGCAAAAGTACAAACTGAAACTCCTTCAGATTGAGTGAACATACAGAAACTTGCCAAAATCCTGGACAGAACATCATGGTTCTGTTGCTGCATTTTTCTTCGGGTTCTTATTTCATGCTTACCACTAGCACTGCAGAACTGAATACCCGATCACGGGATTTTTGGTGGAAAAAAACCCAGATTGAAACTGTGTGAACAGCCGGAGTCGGGAATGCCGGGCAGCAGAGTGCCCTCTGGTGGGTACAGATGGGAAGTGCAGCGGTTCTCTGCGTTCGCGGGAACGCGTGACAGATCTGAAGTGCTCAGCCTGCTACAACCTTCTTTTGTCAAGTGTTATTTAAAAAAGTAGCAAATAAGCCATTAAAACCGAACAGTAGCCAGCGAAGTTGTGTGCTTTTCTCTGTATTAGAAAAATGAAATAAGGGACTTACTCTCTGCTAACAATATTTTGTAGTTTTGTATGCTTTGGTCATAAATGCTAATGCAGCACGTTTTTTTTTCTTACTCCCTGTGATATGATCCTAATATAAAGTTCGAAGTTGGATTTGGATACTGCTGCACTAGATTTCCAAGTCATGAGAACCTACTCCTTTTTATGTGGTATGAATCAAGGAATAGTGCAAGTCTTAAAACTTTACCCAGCATGTTTTTAGCATTGAAGCTAGCAGTTTGCATTTGAATCACAAATCTCTTAAAATAATTCTTCACAATTTGGTAATTTGTTTCATTGAAGTGTACTTACGTTTTAAAAAACATGAATTTTATTTCCAGTTGGAATTGATCTACTTTCAGCTTCTAATTATTAGGTCTTGAAATGCTTTTAATAGCTTATGAAATATTTGTTGTCTTTTAAACAGTACATTCTAAGATATAACTTTAAATTTTCAGGGCAATAATGAAGGAGGAATGAAGAGTGCTTCTTTAAAGGATTTGTGTCCTGAGGACAAGAGACGCATTGCGAACTTAATTAAAGAGCTTGCCAGGTAAGAAGAAGCATCACCTGAAAATGCATTAAGTTTAAAGAGTTGTTTCTCTAATTAACATCAAGCAATGTAGAACTGTATTAAAAACCTGCATATTTTCACAAGGTAATTTTTCTTCCTGGAAGAGGTATGAAGCAGCCTTGTTGGTTTTGCTTTGCTTCCTCTGAATATATATTTAAAATAGAGGCCAAAATTTCATGACCAGCAGTACTTCATCTGTAATAACCTAATGACAGGTCTAGGATTTTGTTTGTGGTGTGTATCAAGTGCTGTAAATAAACACATTCTGCTTTTGGAAATGACAGACTTTGTTGCTATGAAACTTTGTAGTGCTTATTGTTTGGCAGAGGTATGTTTTTACATGGAAAGCCATGTTAAAGGTGCCTTGCTAATCTTGTGCCTGAAGCATGTTGATAGATTTGCTTGTGTAATTTTTAGTTATCTAATCAGACTTCTTGCTTCCTTTAATTTCTTCAGATTCTACCTATTCCTTGAAAGGAGAGGTATCAATAGTGCAAGTTTCTCAGCTTTAGCAAAAGTCTTTTTCTTCGCTTCATTCCAGTGCTAGTTACATTCTCAAAGGTAAAGGAGGTAAAAAAGAGCTTGAATTAAAGTGAGGAAATCTTTGTCCTACTGTTTGTCCCTAACACCTCAGAATCTCTGGAAATCTTGTATTTCTTACAGTGGCTGTAAAAATGAGGAGGAGCACATGGGCCTTTGGCAGGCTTTGCTTGTGTCCATGGGGAAGCTCTTTGAGATGATCCCAGGTCCTTTGGGCTAAAAGTTATCATACATAGAGTTTTTAATGACAAAGTTTTTCTAGAACAAAGTGTGGTTCTCTGGTAATAATTAAATGTTTTTTGACATAGATCCCTTATGTCTGTGCAATAATTGGCAAGCACTACTGTTCTTTTTCATTTTATATAGGAAAAATTGGAAAATTAGAGAAATTAAGTGACTTGCTCAAGGTCATGCAATAACTCCTCGGTGCAGCTAGGGATATTTTCTGTCTGATTATCCTTATCCAGTGGACCATTTTACCTGCTAATAATTTGAACTAATACAGAATTTCTTGCTGTACAGTATTTTAGTAATTTCTGAAGTTCTTCATGCTTGCTACTCTATTTTATCATGCCTTGTGTTAGAAAATGTATAGTTAAGACTGTCATAAAGAATAGATTGGTGGGAACCCTGGTTACAAATTGTCAGATGTTGGAGCTATTCGGACACTGTTGCCACTGTTGATATATTGAGGTATATTCTAATATTAAAAAAATCCTTTTATTACATTGTTCCTCATAATACACTGCTCCCTAGTGAATAGTAGTACAGTAATTCATTCGAGCATGGGATTCTTCTTAAATCTCAGATGCTGTGATTTTTCCCAGAGGACAGTTTGATATTTCTGCCTGACATTTCTTTGAAGAAAAATAGAAGGTGCAGCAACATTAATTTTGAAAAGTAAAATTAGTGGAACACTATTATTTTATACTTAGTTCTCTTTTATTTTTAAACCTAATCATATTTTTATTGGATGTAATTAAAAGTCCTTTGCAGAGTAATAGGGAAGTTGAACTTTAATTCCGCTCACCTCGTCACTTTTTTTAAGCTCCCCATAATTTTCATCCTTAGTTGTGCAATGATAGAGAGTTTTTACAAGCAGTAGAACATTCTTTGCTACTTTACTAAGAAAAAGAAACAGCAGAATGTTGAAAGTTTTACAGAAACACTGTCCTGCAGTAAATACTTCGAATAATAAAGGTCTCACTTGGGCAGTACCTCACTGTTCCTTGTTTTGCTACAATTTATGAATGATAGTTAAGGCTAATTTGTGCACGTTTGTTGCAGGATGGTCAACAGAAATAGACTGGACAATCAGCAGCTCCATGAAGGCTCTTGTAAAGTGGTAAAATGCTGTTTGTATGGAAGCCAGTTGCAAAATATGATTGACTCTTGGGGCTTGAATTTCAGTCAGGTCTTGCTTGAGCAGTTCAGGGTAGTGGTCTTTCCCCAGCTTCTGTGACTGCTGAAGGAGAGAGCTCTCCTGTACTTTTCTTCCTCTTCCTATTTTTGACTTCTTTTCCTCCAACTCTCACTCCCATTGAGTGGTGTGTGGTGTCAGTTCATTTGTTAATTTGCTGAGGTGTCAGACTTTGTCGTGGTATGAGTAGAGTCTGTTGCTGGCTACATTAATATCATTTTCTCTGGAAAAAAAAAGAAACAAAGAGGAGCTTCTGGGCTGTGAAGGTCTGCTGCTGGGGATTCCAGTGGCTGACATCACTGTAGCTGTTCAGAATTTTACAGAATTGGATTTTGAGACAGGGACTGAAGAAAGGGCTCAGCTGTATTCTTTGTAATCCTCCTTTCTAGGCTAAATGATTGTAATTTTTTGATCTGTGCTGCCTCCAGTAAATCTAACCATTATCTTGCTCTTCTTTGAATGTATCCTTTTAAGGTGAAATGAGAGTGGCGGACTGGAGACAAAGTTTAAAGTACTTGAATGTTGCAAATTTGAGCTTTTTAATTTTTTGTGTCAGCAGATTCTTTTAAAATTGCTTTTGTAGAGGAATTTCTGAGAAGAATGAATCATGCCCATGAATGCCAAAGTGCTTTTTGAGTAAGTGGGGTATTCTTGAGTGTGATCAGTCATTTTCTAAGACAACCAGTGTGGCACCTTCACATTTTCAGTAGGGTCCTCCTGGTGTGGTGGTGAAAGCAGCACATTAAGAGCAAATTTTATCTCTCCTATAAGCAAAGTCCTTTCAAAAGAGGCAAAGAGGACTCTGAGCTTTTATTCCTGCAGGCTGCTCCTGGAGCAATCATCAGCTTATATAATGAAATGAGCAGTGACATGGTGAAGACACAGAAAGATTCTTATTCTTGTACTCACTGCCAGTGTCAGGACACATTAAACTCTTCTGAGAAGGAGCAGCACAGGGCCCTCTGGGATGTAGCCAGTTGACTGTTGAACATTAAGGACTTGCTAGACACCACACTGAGAATGATTATGAAGTATTCTAGAGTGAAATACTGTGAGTGATATGCAGATTTTGAGAGCTCTCTCTGTCTTGGCGTTTGGCTGAATAGAGAGGATCGTAACTGCTTACCACAGAGAGTGAATGTGTGTGTGCTTGGAGGTATTAATTTCACTCCTAACTGATGTATAGTGATAGTTGTGTGACTGTGGGGCTCCTAGTATGATAGGTACATCATAAATACTTCTTTCTCCCCTGATCACAGATACCTGTACAGCTCGCATAGGAAGTTTGCCTTTTGTCTGAGCAGAGGTGTTGACTAAGTGATGTAGAATGGTTCATGAGAGTTTAGTTTTTGTTTTTGTGGTGAAAATTGGTATCTAATTTTGCATTCTTACTTTCTTCAAATAAGATAAACTTGGAGAAAACTGTCTTCCTGTTGTCTTTGCAAGCAAATATTCAAAAGTAATTTAGGTAGAAAGATTTCATAATGTGCTTATGCACCCTTATTGCACCTTATGCAATCATGGAAGTGATTTCCCTTTCCAAACAAGATAGAAGATGGTTTTTGCTATTACATAAATGTTGTTCTGGCTCAGATCACTGGCATGCCCAGAATGACTTGTAAATGGCAGCTACTAAAACAGCCTTTAGACAACCCTTTATCCCATATTGAGAAAATGCTTCCCTCTTCCCAAGACCCTGGATTCCTAAACTCTTTGTAGGGTACTAGCAGTTTGGGATACTAGTGTTTTCTACTGTCTTTGATATGAAGCTGAAATTGACCAACTAAAATTGAAATTTTCTAACAAAAGGTGAAAATGGGCATCAAAACAGAACATTGATTTGGTTACAGAACTGGAAACCATTGCAGAGGTTTCAGTAAAGCTATTACAGTGCATATCTGCTTTTTTTTCTTCCAGTCCTTAAGATCTTTGAAGGAAAACTTGCCAGTGGTTTGTTACAAATCTTGTATATTTGGCCTCTTGTGTTGCCTTTCCTCTTGGGTTACACTACTTCATATTTAGCCAAATTGTTACCTGGCTTTAAGATCAAAATCTCCTCTTTTTTCATGTGTTACTTTAGGAGCAATTTTGTGCTGCAGTTTTCTTAATTGGTCAGGCAGTGAGACTGCAAATGAGATATCCCTAAGCATGTCTGGAAATTACTTTGTGTTGATAGGTAAAGCATGCCAGGATTATTGTATCACCATTCACACTTACTTTCTGTGCTTAAAAAGTCATTTGTAGCTATAAATTCATGCTGTGAAATCTAGTTTTGTATTTTGCAGGTTGCATATCATAAAATTTATCCATTGTGTAGCAATTTCAATTAGGATTTGGGCCCATAGAGTTTTTTATTTTTTTTTTCTGATGTGTACAAACTGCCTATGATGCTTGAGTAAAATGTACCAGGTTTGTGAACCCTGATCCTTGGATGAAAATTCTATTTCTTCCTTTCCTCCCTCTGTTCCCCCACCTACTCCATGGAGGTCTTCCCTGTTCCAGATGCTGTTCTTTGCCTGGAATTTAAAAATTGTAGTTTCAAGAATAGTCATCAAACTATTTTTATCTTTGCTAGCCCATTGGCAGACCAATACCAGATTGGTGTTTACTAGAAGATGATTGTTCCCAAGGAGTGTAGGACTGATCAGTGAAGTTCCCAGAGTCTATATCTCTATATGTTTTTTGTTTAGTTTGTCTTCAGTCCTAACTAGCTGAGTGGCAATGTTTTTATTGCATTCGGATTTCTCTTGTAAAAGCTCATTTTTAAAAATTTTAAAAAATAGAAGATGCTGCTTTTAATTTGCCTTTTCAATTCTGCCTTCCATCAGAAAGAGCTGAGTTCTGTCCCTAGTGTAGAGTTGATGTGAGTATTATCATGGCTCTTTCTTGTGCACGTCAGTTTTTCATTAAACAAATAAAACTTGAAGTGCTGTTGACTTGTGCACTGCTTCAGAAATTCCACCTGGAGAGCATCAGTCCTGCTTACTCAGTGGAATGAGTCAGTGTCATCAGCAAACTCCTTGCTCGATTCCTTCTTTAGATCAGACTGGAATAGTGGTATCAGTAGTGGACCTGGGAGCACACAATAATAATTGGAACTGGTGAATTAGGAATTAATTTTAACTCTAAGGTGGATGTCCTAGGAGGGCTTTTTGTCAATACATTTGCATTATGAGCTTTTCTAAAGAGGGTTCTGTAAAATAAAATTATTTAAATGCATCTAGAATTATATAGGCTTTGAACTGTTTAATATAAAACAAATCTTGAACAAAGATGGTGCACACCCTATGGCACAAGGTAGGTGAATGTGAATGGCATGCAAGAAAATGTTGCAGACACTAAACGGAAGGAATTGTTCCACTGATTCATCATCTTTGCTCGCAGCTTGCAGTCGTCTGTTTGATCCTGGAAGCAAGAACAATGGAGCTGGATACCAGCATGTTGCTCAGTGGAGCAGTTGAGACCTTTGTAGTTGTGCCTTCATTCTTTCACTGCTCTTTTCTGACCCAAGTGGATGAACAGAGGGTGAAAATACAGAGGAGTGTTATATGAGCCTTGTAATGTTTTTGCACAGCAACAGTGAAGTCCTTCATAGTTGTGCTAAAATCATCTGTTCTTTACTGCCAGAAGGCAAAGAAATAAGTTTATAAAAAAAACCAAAACAACTCATTGAGCTATTTATAGGAAGTGACATAAATCCAGCATAATCTGATTACATTCTTGTATTCTTTTTCTCTAACTTCCTTTTGCCACCTCCTGTGAGTAACCGTCTTTTGTATCTTGCCTGCCCTTTATGGGCTGTCTCCTGCTTTGTGATACAGAAACATACTGCCACATTTCTTCTGAGATCACTTACTGTTCTCAGTCATTTACTGCGTAAGATATGTGGCACAATATATTCATGTGTCTGGGAGTGTGACAGCTTGCTGTGATATGTGTTAAATAAAAACACAGCACGTGAATGTGATGCACACTGATACAAGCAACAAATCACAGAATCTAGAGATGAGTAAAGCCTGCTAGGTTTCATCTGATTTTTCTAGAGCTCTGTTCTTTCATACCTTTTTTCTTTTACTGTTTTTCAGTTTCAATGTTGGCTGCCAGCAAAGCCCAGCATTTGTTGCCCCAAACTCTCTTCTCATGCAGCATCACTCTTGCAAGTTACTGAGCAAGTTTCCTTCCTTTCATAGAATTCTGGAGATGGTACTTGTTCTCTCTTTCCAGTTCCCTGCCCTGCTCTTGTTTCATTCCTCTCTTTCATCCACGTGGTCATTAGGTTCTTCATTGTGATTTTCTGGTTAATTTTATTTTTTGTGTGTTTTTGCATCTTTCACTGATTATGTGAAGGAAGGTCGTATGTGCTGTAGTCATTTAGGTGTTTTCATTGGACTCAAAGGAAACAAATGGGCCATGGTTAGATTTGAAAGCCTCTATATGCAGCCTGTGGCAAATGTGCTGTGGCTGTTACTGCAAGGATGCGTGGTGGATATTCCTCAAAAGTTTGTTGTCTGCTTAGCTAAGTAGTGCAGAGCTGTTGGTGTGGGTCCAGAGTTTATAAAAGTAGCTCCCTTTACCACCTTTATTTAATGCTGTGTGAACAACCCTTTTGACAGCATGTGAGTGGAGGGGAAGGGACCTAGGAACAGGTTGAACTCATCACATCTTCCCAGGCTGGTCCCAAGGTTTTAAATGAGACCTCAATGGAATGCTTTTCTACTAAATCTGTGTCTTCTTTTTCCTCTACTTTAGAAACTTTACAATTAATAGTTTGATCCAAGCTTTCAAACCTCCCTAATTTAAAGAATTTGATTATTTGGTACCTGTTGTTTGACTCCCTCTAGGTTTGTAGAGAAAAAGTGAGAGTTTCAGTATTATTTCCAACTTCATGCAGTCTGCTTGAGCTGATATGGGAAGGGCTGTGGATTGATCTTGGAGTTGGGGAACACTGCTTGTCTATAATTCACTCCAGGGGAGTGACCCAGTTGTGGTATTTATCACTGTTCCACTGGAAGATCAAAACAAATCTGTGCCCTCTTAAGGGAAACAGTGATATCAAATGTATGTCTCAGTCCTTGAATGAAACATTCTGTTAAGAATATTTGTCTAATGGGACGAGTGGAAGACTTAGTCTAATACTTACATATATATTTCATTTTTTCCTCCTCTTTCCTATTCCTGTAAGATTTTTCTACTTTAAGAAAGTTAAAACTGGAGTTTTCTGAAAGTTCTATTGCTTTGGTCTCCTGTCACCTGTGTTGTGGCAGCTGTTTCATCATCATAAAAGACTGAACTTTAAGAGCCTTCAGCAACAGAAATTGCCTAAGTGCAGAGCAATAATATTTATTAGTCTAAGCTCATCACTTAATATTTTTGTCTAGCTTTTATAGAACCATGATTTCCAAGCAACATTTTTTAGCATAGTTACAGGATCATCTATGCATAATGATCTTCTTGCCTACGTGATACCAGAATAATTGTTTTTACAGCCTGCTCTTGAGGTGCAGAATAAATGATCATTGTAAGGCTTTCTCCCATTGTCATCTTTTAATCTTGATCCAATTATTTACACTGAGCAGCAAGATACAGGGTGCCATGCCCCAGACAGAAAGGAAAATTTACTCCTGCAGCTTGATATTTGAAAATCCTCAGAAAAGGACAAACTGTTTTGTTTGGAGAAAGCTAACAAGAAAAATGATTCTTTCATGGACTCGTATTTGACCAGTAAAGGTGAAAGAAGGATTAGTTTATAGATTAAGAACAGAAAAGTGTTCCAGAATTTTCTTCCTGTCATGTCAGCTAAGCTCTCCCATCTGAGTTTTCTGTCTTCATGTCCTAGGTTTGTAAGTATCCCAGTGAATCTTCATTATGACTGCAGGGAATCAGACTGGAGAAACCTGATTGTGGGTTCAGGCTGTAACTTTGTTATTCCATGCTGGCCATTAATGTGCATGTGCTCTAGTTAGACCAGTGTTTTTGAAAAAGAAAAAGATGTATTGCATAAAGTCATATGCATTTTCCTGTGTAATATATTAAAATAAACATTGTGAGGAACTAACCTGCTTAAGGGTGGAGAGGATGTTATCCATTTGCCTGCAAAGTGGTGGAGGAGCTGGAAGTCAGGCACTGTGGTTATGGGCATATATTTAATTTTTCTCAAATTCTTTTCAGGATAAGTGAAGAAAAAGAGGTGACGGAAGAACGGCTGAAAGCTGAGCAGGAGTCGTTTGAGAAGAAGATCAGACAGCTAGAGGAGCAGAATGAACTTATCATCAAGGAAAGGGAAGATATCCTTTAAAAATATGTGCAATGGCTCACTAAAATAAAAAGTGAAGTACAGAGAAATAATTGTTCTAATTTATGGCATAGAATAAATCTGCATGTGCTGCCATTCAAAAGCAATCAGAGAGATGGCTTGTCAGCATGTGACACTGGTTCATTTGAGCTTAAACTGCCATCCAGCTGTTCCTGTGATGTTGTTTTGCTATGAAATAGATATTTGTCAACTAAAAAATGACAATAAGGAATTTACACATTAAAATATGATTATAGATTTTTTTTTTTAGAATTCTGTTAGGTGGTTGTAATTTAGGTCTAAAATTTGCATGGTATTCCATTTCTCTCCATGTCCAGAGAAAGGGAATCAACACTAAATGGATATAAGTTAAATTTATGTACTAGGAGGTTTGGTTAGCTTAGACTTTTTGTTAGGTGTAGGGTTTGTTTGTATATAAAGACAGCAGATTCCCTTTTCTTTCTGAGTGTGACTTGTATTTATTAAAGTTGTGTAAGCTTAGTCCCAATCCTGGAATATCGCATGCAAAGTTGCTATTGCAAGAATTGCAATTTTCTTTTCTGGGGTGTGACAGACCTTTACAAAATTCTCTTGTTCATTTCTTTTCCAAATCTCTGATATTGATGCTTTGTTGTTAAATTTCTTAGAGGGCTAAGGACTGGCTGCAGTGGGATAGGGAAGAGACAGGGCTGCAGTAACAGGAAAAGCAAATGGTGTGTGATTCATTGGGAGCTGCATTGCCAGTAGAGAGGACAGTAACGTTGTTTTAAAAGGCATGATGGAGCCCAGTGTGTGCAGTATTGTTGTCAGTCCTAAGCCATCCTTTGTTCAAGTTTAAAATGAAGTTATGACAAAAAGAGGCTATTTAAGCTATAGGCTAGTGTTGTAACAGAAATAGAGATAATTCAGAAACTGAAACATGAATTTAGAGGAGGATTCTTGAAAATTTTGGTAATCCTATTTCACAGTTTAGCACTGGGAGGCTTACCAAAAACAGCGCTTTCTTTGTGCTGGAACTCGCTTGGCTTGGGAAAGGCATTCAGTGATGTGTGGTCTATTGTCAGGAGAGCACTGTCCTCGATGACCTAGAGCATCCCTTGTAGCACACTGGCACTTATTTTTCTGGAAAGAATTGTGTCTGTTTGTCCTAAATAATACATACATCAACAAACTTACCTATCTGTGAACTGTTACTGGAAAATATTAGGTTTGGGATATTTCAGGAGTCATTGGATGTGACAAAGCTCTTTGACATTTATTTCACTGAAGCCAATATTTTGTTGTGTATTACTGTGTATTCAGTCAGCTCATGAATGTGGGTGGGATGCATGTTCCTGATTTTTTGTTATTTATCCACACAAAGCTTTCATTAATTCACATGAAGTTTATTTGGCTAGTGAAAATAGACATGCTTGCTTTTTTTGTTTTGCTGTTTGGGGTTTTTTCCCTTTTTTTCTTTACCAGTAATAGATTGCACAAGCATGAATACTTTTCCAGAAGTCTGGTAGACATGGCAGAAGGTTAATGCATGCAATTTTACACTTCATAAAACTCTGTAAAACCTAGATATATAAAACAAGGTTATAATTTAAAACAATGTAATTTTAACTGCAGCAATACTTGCCTATCATACATGAATGATTCAAGATCTTCAGTGTAACTCTGATCAGTTAATTTTTTAAAGCTTGTTGCAGAGACAAGGAATAGTAGAAATGACTTGCTGAGGCTGAATACAGATTATGGCTGTTTCAAGTACAGCAACTTGAAATTCTTTAAGTTCTTCTGGATTGTAGTGTCCATGTGCAAATAAGATACCAAGGATCTAACACCATAAGAAAAAAATTCCAAGTCTTCTAAATTAAATGTTACCTTCCCCCCAGCCCCCCATGTAGCTAATTTATTCTCTATAAGATAACCTTCTTCACTGCAGTATTTATAAGTACCCTGCAGTAATAAATTAGTGCTTGTGATATAACTGCAGCTATCCAGCAAAGTGAAATTTCAGTTTAGTAAGGGTTTAGTTCACTTAGCATGGGGACTCTGTGGGTTTATTTCAGCAGCACATATTTTTGTTGTTTTGTTTTTTTCCTTGAGATTCTTGCAGGAGGAGTATTGCTTGGTCCTTGAAATCCGTACTTTGAGGAAAATCCATCCTTATTTTGTTGCGGTTGAGTTTTTACCCCTAAAAAACTGTGAAAACCCCTCTGTTGAAATTTGCTGCTGATGGACTATGACAGAAGCTTTGAGGCAAAGGAGATGGGTGGAATGCCATGCTATCACTATGAAACTTTGAGTAACTTTCCAATGTTTAAATTACAGCATCTGTCTGCAGCCCAAGCTCACATTTGCTTTGGAGCTGCTCAGTGCTGTCTGGGTAGGGAACAACAACTAAAATTTTAATCAGATTTGGAAGTCAATTCTACACTTCCTTAGCAGGTGAAACTTGGAAAATTGAGAACTTAGTACTAGGTCATGCTGTTAATGGAGAACTACAGTGAGGAGCATGCTGTGAACCCTGGAAAGTGGTGGAGGAGTCAGAAGTCGGGCACTGTGGTTAGGGGCATGTATTTTATTTTTCTCAAATTCTTTTCAGGATAAGTGAATAAAAAGAGGTGATGGAAGAATGGCTGAAAGCTGAGCAGCCTATTGGCAGGGTTGCCAATTACTTAGTATCACAGATTTAAGAAAAATTAGAGATTTCAAGTAGTCAGTTGGTCTACACCTTCTTCCTAAAGCACTATTTAGGCCTATCATCTTACAATTTGGTCAAAAGTAGCTGTTTTGGCTTGGATTGTTTCATGACATTTACACTTCAGACTGACTTCTTTCAAAAGAAACTTTATCCAAATTGTTTAAAACAAAGTGTTCCAAAACCAAAACAGGATCAAAACTTTTTTTTTAATGATAAACTCTTTTGCTTATAATAAACTGGAAAGTTATAGTGCTGCTGTTCTTAGAAGATGTGGCACTTAGTGGTGTTCAGGTATGCATGCTGGGATTGCATCTCTTGCTGTTCTTACTAAAATTTGCCCTGGATAATCCAGTAACAGCTGCTCACACTCTTCTGATGCCTTCCCCAGTGGAAGCATCTTTAAACTATGGAGGTGATAAAGTGGTGAGGAAGAATATCACTTTCTGAAAGTGAAGTTGGCATAAAGGATAAAGAGGAAAAATGTAAAAGGCATGTGTATTGTGAAAGGGAGATCTAGAACATGTCTATAAAGAAAGACTTGGAAAAGGAAGTTGGGCTGGATGTGACAGATGTGAAAGCAACAAAAGCCTGTGACTGATGGGCTCAGAAATGTTTGGGATAAGTGATTAGGGTTAATAAGAGCTGAGATGGTGGCAGGTGACCTAGGATCAGTCACACAATTGTAAGGCAACCAGTGCAAGCAGGGATGTGTCCTCACCATTAGAGGGTATTCAAGCACCCTCTAAACTTTTGAAATAGAATTTGGGACTAGGCTCATCTGAGAAGAATTGCCATATGTAACTTCCTGTGGTGTCTTCTACAGCATCTACTCTTGGTATTTGTGTTCTCTTTGCTGCTGTATGGTGACTAAACGGCTTCTGGTGGCAGTCTAGATTCTGGCGTTGGCTTTGGAGTGTGTGACTTGCAACTTCCTTGTTCTTATTTGTATTATTTCATTTGAATTTTCACAGTAAGGGATGAACGGTATGCACCAGGTTATGCACTTAGACTACTTGTGCAGCATCTTTTCCCTGTTTTACTAGGAGCTGCTAATAGAAAAGCTTTTGGCTTTCCTTTCTTTTTCTTCCTGATTATTTTCAGGCACCCCAAATGTAATTTAATTTAACAGTCAGGAAAATATTCTTTGCAAGATGTCCTCATACTGTCATGGTACATGTCTTAGGAAAAAAATTATAATAAAATTATTAAGAAACAAGTACTACTGATACTTCATAGCTCAAAGAATTATGTTGTGTTCTTCAGCTTTTCTTGTTATCACCATTAGGGATTTTTTTTCATGTAAATTTGATGTTGTTTCATAAATGAAGAAAAAGCAGCTGAAACATTTCTATGAAGACTTATTAATAGGTGAAGAGGATACTTCCTTAAAAAAATTTAAAAATTAGTTATTGAATTCTAAGCTCTGCTTAAATTATTATTACATAGACAAACAATAGGCCAATAAAGGAAAGAAGAGATTCTGTTTATTACAAACTTTTCTTTTTTGTAGATTTGAACTAGTCAACTGTTCTATGCTGCTGTTTCGGTTTATATTTAGAATGTACCTGGGTTACTTAAGCTTTTTATTGGAATTATTTTCTGACTGAACATAGACTTACAAGATGGTTTGACTCTGAAATATTATCTAGGTCCAACCCCTGGACTGGGACACCTCCCAGTAGACCATGTTGCTGAAGACCCAGCCAAATGCAGACAACAAATCCTGTATGATTTACTTGGTTAGTCTTAAAATTGATCACAGTCTCTGTTTACATATGTCCTTAATATTATAGAACTACTTAATTAGTTGGTTTTGCATGCAGTTAACATGAATATTAATTTAACTAAAACAGTTCGTTTGCTTATAGTGCTAGTGAGACATAGAATATTAATTTGCTGGAAGAATAATGAGCTCTATAAGCATTATCTAGAGAATTCAATGAAATGCTTTTAGTTTTGCCATAGTACTGTTCATTACATAAGTCTTGCATACATAAATTAGGACCACTTACATATTTTCTCCTTTTCTTATCTTACTATGTTAATGTAAAATTAGTAGTATTTTTCAGAGGAAAGAGTAACTGGCTTCCTTAATGCAAAGAACAAAATGATAGAAAAAGGAGATATCATAATGCAGAATTTACTTGCTTGTTCTGCCTTATTTTCCCTATAATTTTAAATCTTGATCTTTTGAGAATACGAATACTTCTGTTTCCTTTCCTGTTTTAATCAGACCCACAAGTTGTCATTGCAGGTGAGGGAGGAAAGGTGGTCTTGCACAGCAGGGCTTTGGCCATGTGTTTTGTTGGATGTGTGGTTGGAGTATCCTGCGTGGCAGATTCATGGTCAGCTTCCCTGGGGCTGCTGTTGGCAAGGGGACAGTCTGCACTCAGAATGACAGCACAGTGTCAGGGGGAGGTGGGGTATGGGTATTAAAACTGGAGTTAAGCATCTATAGATGAAAATAAGTCCCTTTCTTGTTGTACTCCCACCCCTTACCCCCTGGAAAAAAAAAAAAAAAAGACGGCAAGAGGAAAATTTCTGTATAAAGGCAAATTTGCCATTTGTAGGAAGCTTATGCTTTTGAAAGTCAGGCTATTTATTTAAAACTCAGCAACAATTTTAGAGATTAACTTTGGCTATGTCTGTTCCTGATGGTATGGTTTCTGACGAGTTATGAACTGAGGGTTTGAAATGACCGTCATTATTTTTCTTTTATTTCTTAACTTGGCTCCTTCAGCTTATCATTTAAAGTTTTTTTCCTTTCTATTTTTCATATGTGGATGCATACTATATATCTTCTTGTGCATCATAATTTGTTTGAAGGTGTGTGAGGAGAATGGGAAATTAGTGTTTTGCTCCTTTCTTCCATTTTATCCAACTACTTTACTCTTTGAAGGTGTTTCTCTTACTGCTATTTCAGGTATCCTACCAGTAAATGTTTCTAAGCAACCATTGTGGTCTGTTGAAAAAAAGCTGCACTTATTAAAAAGTCCCTGAATATTTATATGCTATTCTGTAACTGCAGTATTGGCTAAATAATGTATGTATTTACGAACTTAAATGTAGAAGAATCAGTCAAGGACTATTGGGTAAATAAGATATTTTGAATTTTTCATGAACTTTTAAACTAAAACAAGGTGAAACATATTGTAATGTTGAGTATTCAAATGGATCAATGGCTGTAGATTCATTTGAAGCTTTTTTTGCTTAATCCTGGTTTAGTGCCTTGTAGCACAATCTAGCAACACTGTCCGTGTTATGAAAGTACCCAGAATCAGCAGGCAGCATCTAAGCAGTCAACAGCAGCTTTGTAGAATATGAGCCAGATAGGATTTTTGCCCTAAAACTCTGCAAAAGTGGTGCAGGATTGTCCTCAATGTGAGATGGTACTTACATCTATGTGAAATGCATATTTCTATGTGTAGAAATACAGCTGTGGAAAGGGAGAAGTGTAGTTGCTCTGTGTTTTATACCAAAGGTGGAGTGATGTTCTGTGTCTGTCTGTGTGAAGCGGAGATGTTCCCACCCAACAGCTCTTGTTTAGAATTTTGGAGTTCCCCTGAGGACAGTGTTGAGGGCTAGTAGCATTCTCTCATCTCCCATGTTTCATGATGTTTTTACATTGTGGTCATCTGTACCTGCTGCTAGATACTTGATGATTTTGAAAGTAAGGGCTGGAGTTCTGCACTGCCAGATTGTTGATACCTGCTATATGTTTCCCAGACAACATCTCCCAGCTCTGGGTATCTGAAGCTCAGATTTATGATATTATCTATATTAACTGTGTGGTGGGCATGTCAGAACTAGATACGATGATGGGCTGCCCCTGCCTAAACTGAACAGGAGACACCTGTCATTGGAAATGCACTTTCATCCATGGCAATCTCTTGTATCAATGTCTGGCATTTTAAGGAAAAAAAGTGAAGTAGTTCAGGTAACAAAAAAATAAAAAAAATCTCTGTAGGAGTCAGGGTGGTCAGTTTAAGTGTCTTAGGTGAAAGACGGATCTTTCTGCTTTTTCCAGGTACTTAAACTGACCAGGCTACTTACCTGACTGAATTTGACCCCTGATTCTGTGGTTATTGCTGAAACATTTGGCTTTAGGCATGTAAGCTTTCAAAGTGATGTTTGAGTTAAATTTTTTCTTTATGACGTTTTGTTCGTTTGGAGACAAAGACTGAAATCTTTTAAAAGGAGGCACAAATGGGAAAATGAGATCATTAATTGTTGAAGCTGGTACTGTAACAAATTGACTAGAAATGTGGATTCAGAGAAATTGATGTACTTCATCCTTCTAAACTAAATGAATTCTCCATCTGCTTCAGCTTCTCAACTATAATGAGGACGTAGGGCTGACTCCGCTATTGGTTTCTCTGTCTTTCTGCACTATTTTGGAAAGTTTAAACATTTCTTGCATAATTAAATACACTTTCAATAAATCAATCTCATAATAATTGTTGTTCAGGAGAGTTCATTATTCAGTTCAGTCTTTTAAATTACTGTTCTTCTTTAAAGGATTCTTCTGACGTAATGGCTTCTTCTAAATCCATTTGCCATGCTCTGGCTTGTAATTACTTTAGATTTGAAGAATAAAATGAATGGCTTTATTATTAATCAGTAACAAATTTGTCTTACTGTTTTTAGAGTGGCCTTCACTCATGAAGTAGTTTTAATGGTCTAGATAGCAAAACACTTCATACCTCTTGTTCAACAGAGATTTAGTGAAAGCAATCAGATCATTCTGTGGGGTTTTTTTCTTCCATCTCTTTCCCATCAAACATTTGTCACAGTGACTGTCATCATGTGTTTGCTGTTGTGTTCTGTGAGCTGCTGGCTCCCTGAAAACCTTGTTTTGCTGCCTGGTTTTAGATTGGAAGTTTTTCAGGCTGGCCTAGCCTTTATTTTTGCCTTGTGCTGTAGGGAGTACATTGCACTTAAGCATAGCATTAATGCTGGATTTTATGGTGGACTTTGGCCTTTAAGAACTTTGTCACGGTTCAAATATGATGAAAACAGGGGGTTTCTTTACAAGGGGTTTCTTAACCCCTTTATATTGATGTGGGGTTTCAAGGTCCTTAGTGACAGTGCTTTTGTAGTTGAGAGTTGCAAGTCTGTGCCTTCCCACAGCAAAATGCCGTCTTGTTTTACAGAAGCTGAGACTGGACTGGTAACTGTCCTATGTTAATCTTCTCCATTTGGCATCAGTTCTTTGTCCATAAACTCTTGTGAGGTTTTTCAAATCCATCCTTAGTTTTAAACTGTCACTTAATGCAAACTAATATAAACACATTTTTAGCTTTGCTGAACTTTCTTAGGATCTAGTGGATGTTACACAAATATCTCATTTCCATAGACTACTTAGAAAATGAAAGTGGGTTGGTTGTAGAGTTATAGACATTCAGTAAATCTCAGCATTTACTTTCCCTAGGAATTCATTACTATTACAGCACTCTTGGTTTTGTTTTCTCTATCGGTTGTGATGTTTAACCAGGGCTAAGAATCTTTAATAATACTGAGGAGTTGGAGAAAGCATCCAAAGAGGAATGATTAGCACCCTTAAAGTCTTAATTCTGTGGCTTTCTAGGAGGTTATTGAAAATGTAAGTGTAAAACTGGATGGAAATTATCTGGATACAAGAATTTCATTGAAGACTTCCACATATACCTTTTATCCTTAGTTTTACTGGCATTATACCTTCTTTGGTCCAGTTTCAGGAGTTGTAGTTTTTTATTTCTCATTTACAGTTTTCAGTTCAGATTCTAGTATGTATGTGTTTATTTAAATACATTTTTAACTATGGAAATGTTAAGCTTTTACTGATGGCAATATGGTCACTTTCACTGTGCATATGGTAAGAGATTTACACAAAGGTCATCCCCTTCTTGGGACTAAAAAATACCCCAGGGTTTATAGAT
Source organism: Parus major (assembly GCF_001522545.3). Classification (NCBI taxonomy): domain Eukaryota; kingdom Metazoa; phylum Chordata; class Aves; order Passeriformes; family Paridae; genus Parus; species Parus major. The sequence continues at coordinate 6,861,680 of NC_031799.1, read as the reverse complement.
CAGGGAGTACTGTTGTAGTAATAAGGATTATGTTGCTGATAAGTTCCCCTCAAGGCCCAGTGATGGTAATACCCCTATATTTTGTCTTTAAAGAAAACTGCTGAGAGGCAGTAATTTTTTTTGTATGTGTCCCATTTTCATTAATGCATGGTAATTGATGGAGTTGCAGTGACTTGTAACAGTAATGAGTTCTAAACATAAGAATGCACTCCTTTCTAATAAGTGAGCACTGCTGGGGTTTAAAAGCGTACTAAATCAGTTGCTTTAGTATGAATTTATTAGTTTTTTTCAGCATTAGCTTTAATAGTAGTTATTTACATAAGCGTACATCCCATTAACCGCCATCAGGGCTGGAAAACATGCTGAACTGTTCATATTTTCATATAATTATTGAACATAATGGTATCATTTGCATTTCTAAACAGTGATGTTTCTGTCAGGCTTGGAAATAGTGTCTTTACGCAGTCCCTATTTCACATCCACTTATTTGACATCGTTAAATTTTATGCTAATGTGCTTCCCTAGAATGTCATCAGTAGGACAGATGCTTGCACTTTAATATACAAATCAGTGATGCTTTTCCCTCCCCCCTCCCCTGAACTGCAAAAGAAATAAAAAAGCATATCTGCACTTTTTAGATATAGTTTGTTTCATTCTAAAGAATCTGTAAGAAATGAAACTTAGCTTTCACCCCCCTTAGTCACTTCCAAATGTTGTAATAACAGATAACTTGATTGTGAGTGGTGGGAGACAGTCCTCTCCTTGAAGGAGGAAGAGTCTTCTAAAATTCAAGGCAGTTTTGTTAAAATAAAACTTGTAACCTTTAGCTTGCTGCCTGTGTAAGGTAGAGAGTCTCACAGAGCAAGCTGCCTGGTCAGGCAGTGGTCCTTGGATTGGCTTACCTGGCAGCAGAGCATGGCTGTAAGGAGGGTTAGGGAGGGAGCAGTTTCACTGGCTAGGCTCTGTCAGCAGAAGTGCATTTTGAATTGTACATTGTCAGGTTTTTAGTCTTATACTTAAAATATTTTTTTTATTTTGCAGACAGGAAGAGGTATATGAGCTCTTGCTAGCTATGTGTGGATGGTAGTTGTTATATGAATGGTGTTCATGGTTTCTTTTATGTATGTAAAAGCTTTGATGCTTGTACTGAAGTCAACATTGAAACCAGAGCATCAGAAACCTGAGCAACATTGCCAATAATTGTAGGTCTGAATGTGGAAACTATGGAATAAAAATAAATAAATATAATCAACACCACCACCAAAACTTACACTGCTTGCCTTCCATTTAAAAATGAAATTAGTATCTTGTATCTGGTTCTGTATGAACTTAATCTCAGGATGACTCGGTTACCACTGCAAATAGAGTGCTAGAGGTAGAGCAGGTGTGAGCAACCTGAAGTACGCAGTTGTGGTCACAGGGAAAAGTAGCTATTGAGATACAGAGTGTGTTGCTTATGAACCAGACATGACCCATGTGAATGAGTCTGGAAGTCCAGTGGATCTCCAGCTCAATTTCCTGCTTTTCCTGACTTACCAGGTGTGGCATTGGGCAATTCTGCTGTTTTCTCTCCTATTCACCTGTTTAAAAATCTGTGGTACTGCTTGCTGGCCTTTGTGTGTTAAATATAAGCACGTTAAATATAAGCAGTTACGGCATTTCATGGACATGCTCTGAAAATGTTAACTAAAAACAAAAAAATTTCGGGTCAAGGAAAAGACTTAGAGAAATATATTACACAGGTTTGTTGTTTTCATTGTTTTATACATAAAAATACATGTTAAAGAATACCTTTCTTGGTCAGGTCTTAAAAGAAGTTTGGAAGGAGGCACCCAAGTAGGAAAAGGTACTTGGAGTGAAATGAAAAGGCGTATTTTAGGCATAAAGAGCCACATGAGCAAACTGGAGACATATACTCTGATGGGTATGGTATATACTCTGGGCTTATGGTGTCTTTAATTATAGATGATTAACAATTTGCTAGTTGCTTTGCAGGCAAATACGGAGACAAAAATCCCTTCTGGGAGATGCTTGCAGTTTAAGACCTCATTCTGGTGGTGTCTGTAGAGGTGTGTTTTAAGTCATGAGAAGTAGCAATATTAAAATAACAACAAAAAATTTGCTTTCATTATGTCAGAGAGAGCCACAGGAGTTTTTGATGGATTTCTGTCAGAGTTTTGAGCTTGCAATAGGGCAACCATTTTATAGCAAACAATTTGGAGCCAGGTGCTTTTTGGTACACCTTTTACTCAGAATTAAATATGGACACACCAGTGAGCAAATTGGTGAGATGTGCTAATTTCAGCTGAAGTATTGCAAAATTTTAAGAGAGCACCTCTGCATGCAGAGCAGACTGTTGTACTGCAGAGAGTCTGAGCTGACCTCTTGTCAATGTCTCATTTAAATCCTGAAAAGAAGACTCTAGGTAATTGGCAAGTATCCTTATTTTAATATGTGGCCATAAAAAGGTAACGTATGATGATTTTTAACATCAGAAGATTAACATTTTACCTTTAAATAAAATATGATTAACTGGTACAGAATTAGAAGTAATAGAATTGAAATATTCAAACTATGACTCTGTGGTGTCAGATTATGCATCGAGTGTGACAGTTTAAGTACTGAAGTGATTTAAAAAATGAGTCAGCTGAAGGATGTATATCCCAAGTTGTGAGAATAAAACAATTGTGGCTATCAAAACTTTCTCAAAACGTCCTGGCTGAGTGAACCAGGAGACCAAAGTGTGGTGTTGTTTACAGTGACTGGGTCTTGCCTAGGTGCCAGTGCAGATGCAGCAAGGTAGTAGTGCATCCTGTAATGGCATCCTACTCTATAATTTTAAGCCATTCAGTCATAATTATGCTTAAGTTTAGTACCCAGGCCAAGACTTTTCTTGGCTGCTGTGTTCATCTACCTCCAGGAAGGTTCAAATATAATTGATTTAGCAATGCTTCTTTTCTTTCAGCAGTTTGTAGTCAGCCAGGCTTTTTCTTATCCCTGTACCATTGCATTTTTAGTGGATTGGCACATTTTTTGATACATGAAGCTACATGTTTGCCGTCTAAATTACTTGATGTTATGGTTTGGAAACGTGAAAATGCCATTATGAAGGTTTATCATTTGACTTCTGCGTATTTTAAGTCCTTGTTAATAAAAATTATGCCTTTTCCCCTCATCTAGTAGTTCTGTAAACTCGGCTTGGAATTTGACAATAAAGTGGCATCTTGCTGTCTTCTAAAGTCCTGTAAATGAATTTTTAGAGTGCAATTTGGGCATTTAGTAATCTTCCTTTAGAGGTTGTTTTTGACATGTTTGTGCACATTGGGCTGTGACACTTTGAAATTGTGTAGGAAGAATCAAGAGGAGGATTGGAATACGGCTTATTCCAAAATGGAAAAATAAAAGAAGGGGTAAAGAAAACATATTATGATGAGAAAGTTTGGCAGGTCTAATTTTGTTTACATCCAGAGAACAGAATACTGAAGTGTAGTTCAGAGAGTAGAATTTTAGTAATTATATAAAAATGCAAGCAAAGCATTTAACAGCTTTTAAAATACATTAACTCTTCCAGTGTGAATTTCCTCATATTTCATTATCTTCAGGGAGATTTTTGTTTCTATAAATCTTGCTGGACACATTGATGAAAGATCCTTAACTGATTTTAGAGATGTTACTCAACATCTCTTAATGGTGCAGAGTAAGACTTGAGTGAGCACAGCTTTTAATGTTTAGCTGTCACTTCAGGTAACTAACTGGACAAGTCCTGTGAGGCCTTATTGCTCTGTTTCAGTGCAAATAACCATATTTAACTTGCCATTGCTCTTTGCTTTAACCTGCTAATAAATCTACTGCATACATTTTTCCTATGAAAAGAAGGAAATTAAAAATGAGAAATATGTTTCTAATTATCTGCAGAGAGGAGTTATGGGAGCAAGTGAAATGAACTTAGCTTCAGGACCAAATTTGATTATGGGAAGGATTGCCTGTATTGTCTCTGGTAGTGTGGGGCTAGATTTGGTAACCCAGAAAGGCTCATGGTTTTCTCAGAAGGCCATCTGTGTATTTTCTGGGTCCATCTGCTCTGATGCACACACAACCTGTGAATCCCAGTTGATTTTAATGAACTGTTTATGTTGAACTTCTCTAATGTTGGCACGGTTCATGTTACTATATTACACTTGTCTTCCTGGAAACAGCCACAGGACAGTGCAAAGTTTTAACAACAATATAATTACATTGTTCTGACCGGACATTGAATGCACTGGAGATTCTCCTGGTTCATCTGCAGGGAACAGATGATTATCTGGAACCTTCCGGCTCTTTCAAACAATCCTCTTAACATATTTCTGTTCCTAAAACTGTAAATATCTGCCTTGGTTCATTTGGTAGTTCTCTCCTCTGTGCCATTTTTTAAGGATCAGTGTTTTAGAAGAGCTTCTAATTTTTTTATGACACCTATTTTCCAGGCTAGACACACAGCTAGTTTAAACATGCTTGTTCTTGTGCTGGTGCTTCTCTTAAATATATCTTCCTTTCTTTCATGCTTATGTAGAAGGGATTAGAGCTACAGATACTCCCTCTCTCAAAGGGAAAAGAGAGGACAAAGTGAGAGAAGTTTCACTTGTTGAATGAATGATGGGAAATCTTGGCTTCTGGATTAGAACAGGCCAGAGATCTGAGTGAAATGGGGCAAGGCTGAGAAGGATTTTGTGACTGAAAGGTCAGAAAGCTTAGCAAAGTCGGAACAGCAGTGTGGACTAATTGGGCTTTGTTTGCTTTTTCTTGCCTATAAAAGTTATCTTGATGAAGTTCATCTTTGCAAAGCTAGATAGAAAAACTTCTGATTGGTGTTTCAAAAATTCCTCAAAAGTCAGACTAAATGCACATGTATGTTGTGATTAAAGGTTGGTAGTCTAAAGTAACAGATGGCTGAGCAGACAAATTACAATCTGACTTTAAGTAGGCCTCTTGACTTCCCCCATGGCAAAGGTGTCTTCTCAATTCTTCTTGTTAGGAATTCTGTTCAGTCTTGCTTTATCATCAGCCAGGGACACAACACTGTGGGTATTCTTTTGCTTGTTGCTCAGAGCCATTGAGCTGTTGTGAATGGTTTAAATTTTCAGAAAAAAAGTCATGTAGCTGGACTTGCATAAACTGTGTAGTCAGAGGTGTCTCAGAACTGTGATTGGTGCAGCCCACAGTAAAATCAGTGTTTACTTCCTAGCATTATGACTTTTACTTTTTAAATACCAATAATAGAGTAACCAGAAGTTTGTGACTTTCATCTGCAACAGATTTATATTTTATTTGCATTTCATGTTGTGAGTTTTCACTGTGTATGAAGAAATAAACATGGCTGAAATAATTCTGACAAATTACAGGACAGCTGATTGTTAATTCAGACTTGCTCTTAATGCTATTGATTCAGACTTGGGTGTTTATTTGGGCTTTATCTTTGTCTTCATCTGTCCCTCTTTCGGATGATATGCCACTTTTTACCACTGCCATATCTGTTGCTCTTTGTAGACACTAAAATAGATTCTTACCTCTTATTTCATAGAAAACATATGAAAGGAAAGCTCTGCAATTAATATCTTACTGAATGAGTCATTATTTTCTGCTGGTCCTTGAAATTAAGTAAAGTGTGGGTAGCTTGAGTTGCAGGAGCATTGCACTGTGGTTCGTAGTTTTGACATAAAATTACTGTGGGCATGCTGAGTCAGTGGTATTTTGTCTCTTATACCTTTTGGCCTCAAGAGCAACCAAAATGTGTTTGTGAGCTGTAATAAAGACTGGTTCTTTCCCCTCGTCACCCCTCTGTCCATACTGCATTGCTTAAGGTGTTCTTCTACTTCCTCTTTCTTTCAATGTCAGGAATTTTATTTTAATAGGACTTGTGGAATCTGGAGACTTGCAGAAGGTTACTAAATCTGCCAGCAGTTAATAGGGCTCATGAGAAGTATATGAGATCATACATGAACTCCTTTTCACTCTTTGGATCTTCTTGCTAGATGATGTGAATCTTCATTCCCTAGGAAGGAAGCTTTCTGCTCAGTATATTCTCTAGATTTTCCTGGGAGATAATTAATCTGTCTTTGAAGTGTGTTCCTTAATGCGAATCTATTTTTCAATGCTGCGTATTTTGAAAGGGTTGTGTTGTGTTTTTGCTGTAGGTTGCTTCAGTTTGTTACTTTGTGTCATATTTTGTATATTTTGGAATTTAACATTTTTTTTTCATGTCTGCTTGTCATTGAAGATTGTTATTAGTCAGGAGCACTATGGATGTAGGAGGAGGCACGAAGTTTCAAGGGAAGGCACATAATGGTGTGAAGCACAAGGTTTTGTAGTTTCTTTGGGTAGCTGTGTGGAGGACAAGCATTTCTCTCCCTTGTAGAATGCAATTATGCTGTTACATCACATGAAGAGAACTAGTGTTGATGTCTTGGAGTTTCTACTCCATACGTTCTGAAAACATCATGTTTCTGGATATGTTATCTCTGGGACTTTCTGATGTCCTTCCTAATTAATAAACCTAAGTGATGGCCCACATGCTGTGCGTGCAGTCTAAGCTGTAGTGAGCTCTTTGGTGAAATGTTCTGGAGGCCAGTTTGCTCAATCCTGCCTCTCACCCTTGGCAGTGTTGGCCTTGCCCACCTTGATCCCAGTGGCATCTGTGATCTAATGCTTTGGATGAGCCTGCACCTGATGTGTTCAGAGTGCCTTGTGTGCCTGTACCATGTTCAGAAAGGACTGCAGCTGCCAGTCACAGCACCAACTGTGAGTGCAGCTCATGGAATCATCCTCTTCTGAGGAGAATGATGTGACTCTATAAATTCATGTGAATGCACAGTGTATTTCTTTTTTTTTCTGCTCATCTCTGATTATTTGTCAATTATGTAGAAACAAATATAAAACAAATGGATAAACTAGTAGTACTAGTTTATTTTATTAGATACATTTCCTGTGACTTTTTTAAAATTTGTTGTTCATCTTTGGGTTTAGGGTTCTTTGATCTCAATTTTATCTCAAGCAGAGTCAGTCTTCTAAAGTCATCTGGGTAATGAACAGTAGTTTTTCCCTGCTTGTAAACTCCTATACCAGACAAATCATCATCAAAACACTTTTTTTTGTTATGGGCTGTGGACATAATAGTTTCATGTTTACAAAGCCAGTTTGAGAGTCAAATGTAGTATTAAGCCTAGTGCCAAGATAAGTCTCTGATAACCGGAGAATAATTCACTGTAACATTTTTGTGCGTTAAGCTGCACTGAATGCACATTAATAAAACAGATACATAGAGGAATGGTGTCGCACTGCAGGATGTTCATCAGGTTGTTTTCATTGGCCTGACAGAACTCCAGTATGAAAAGTACAGAGTGTGGACAGATTCAGTAATGAACTTGCATACCAAATCATCTGTCGGAACTCTGGTCAACTGGGAACAGAGTTGCTGACAGACATGAGACTCCTCGTATAGTCATGTGGTGCTATGTCTTATTTAAAACTCAGTTGGCCCCTTGTTCTGTAAGTTTAATAGAGATCTAGCCTCTATTACCACAATGTCAATTTTGCTGCAGTTTGTCCTACAGAATGGTGGATGCATATAGCTCTGTGAAAAGGATGTATTAAGAATCTTGGAAAACACAGCAATACTCAAAACAAATTTTGATTAAGATTCATTTACAAGAGGAGTCCCCCACAGTTTTTATAGCTGTAAACAGACAATGGTTTGGTGAAATAAACTGTTATAAGCAAAAATTACAACAGAATTTATAGTGGTTACACAGCCTTTGTGCAGTGCTAGGAAATTGTTGTTAATTGATCCTACCATTTTATTATGATGTATCTTGTCTAGAAAAGAAAACAATGTCTGGCATCTTATATATTCTTTCTTTTTTAGTTATTTCTTAGATTAGGAATAGATATCTCTTCCATCAGCCTTTTGGCTTATATAGTAGTTGTTCTGAAACAGGCATTGAAAATTAAGTGAATTAAAGGCAGGCAACAATTTTTTTTCACTCAGAGCTGATCAGCATTTTAAATTTCTATTTTGTAGGCATTGTTAATACTTTGAAAGGCAATTTTGTTTCACTAAAATGTATTTCAAATAAATTCAAAGATGTCATGTTTTGGTTTCATGTTCTTTCATGACAGTGAGAGACTCATGTTGTGATCCTGCTATTCTGATTGTGCTCTGACATAATGGAAGTGATTTATTTGTTTTTTGAAACTGTGTCAGTCTGTCATTGCAACATGCATGCTGTATCAATACTGAATCAGTCATCCAATTAGACTTCTTGCTACTGTGAGGAAAAAAATAATTTTTTTATAATGAGCAAAACATGACAATTTGTGATGAAAGAAAACTTTGACAAGCAATGGAACATCTGATGCAAAATGAAAATACTGTCTTATTTGAAAAAAAGGAGCATTTTCTTAAATTTCTGTGTGTTGGTTTTCTTCTTCTGTTTGAAAAGTGATTTTGATGGAAAGTTGTTGTTAGCAGCATATATTAGAAAAAATACCTTAAAGAGAACTCTAGGCATCCTTTTCTTTTCTAGCAGAGGATGGATCACTATCTGTATTTCTCTTTGGTCTCTAGTTCTTTGTACAGATAGCCTGAATTTAAGCTGAGATTTTTGTTCTGATTTGGAGGCTTTGTCATAGCTGTAAGTCTTTGTCTAGAAATTTGAATTGTTTCTCACTCAGTAAATTAAGCTCTGCAGTGTCCACTGCTGATAAGCTATTCAAGCTGTCACAGGTTTCCTCTGTCCCCAATTGTGCTTTGTGAAATGCACTGCAGTTTGGGTACCCGTCCTACAAATTTGTGGTAGGGGCCTCAGAAATGGTGAAGTTGGGCAGATTTCAAGGAGTCCTAAGTATATTGTGGGGAAAGTGATGGGTAGGTTCTTTGATCAGCATTAACTACAATGCCAGTAAACCTTTAACTTAGCTGCCATTAATTCAGCCTGACTGAAATAGCATTTAGAGTTAATGAAACTAGTTTTAACAGGATCTGCAATGCTTTCTGTGTGTGAACGTGTGACATTTTACAAGTGCATTGCAAAGACTAAATTGATTCTTAGAAGAATACATTTCTCTAGTCCAGACAGGACCTAATAGATCTTTTTCCTAGATAGCAGACTTAACTTTTTCCTAATTTTCTCTCTTGATTAAAATCCTGAATGGGGGGAGGTTTCTACTAAATGTCTGCTCAAAACAAGCTTAGAGAAAATGGAATGTCAGCCTTAAAAATGTCACTTTAATAAGGTTTGACAGGATAAGGTCCTAGAAGTCTCCTAATGATATATATGCAAGTATGGAGTATGTATGCTTGCTGTATTTGGAATCAGTGTGTGCAGGAATGTGTTTTCCAAAAATATTGATGACACTGTGCTAGGGAGACTGCTAGGAATAAAGAGCACTGGCAAAGAAAAAGGACTGGCAAACCTAAGATACAGAGGTAGATGAAAGGGAACTGAATATTCCATACAGACAGTAAAAATGAGGTATCAGGCTGTTGGGGCAAAGAGGTAGATCCCCTATAGTTCTCATTAAAAAACTGCCTATTAATACTCAGATTTCATAAGGGAAATGGTACAATTCTAAGGGATATTATATGCTTTTAGGTGTGAAAATGGAAACAATTTCCTTTGTGTCTCTGTGTATGTGCACAAGCACTTGTATTATTCTAACATTTTTTTCATAGTGCTGACTCTGTTTTTAGCACAGAACATACTCTAGTTTTGGTAAGTTAATTTTTGTCTATCCATAAAATTCTGCTGACTTCTCTTTTGTGTCTAAATACTTGACTGATTATTGAATCCCATGCATTTATGTGTACTTTGGAAGTCTTATTTAACAATTAGTGTCTGAAAAATTAAGGAAAGGCACATGTCATGCATGTGCCACATATTTAAATCACACTTTGAAAAAGCCATCTGTTCAGCACTTCATTTTTAGGGAGTTCTCTGCTCTGCAGGGAAATGTATCATTAATAAGAGTTCAAAACTAACTTAGTTACCTATTAGGCGTAGTTTAATTTTATTTATGTATGTGTGTTTGTGTGTCTGTATTACCACATGTCTACATTTCCAAACCAGTGACAATTTAACCTAAACTTCTGAGGGTGACAGTTTGCAGCTAGTAAGCAAGTTATAGAGTCTGGACAAAGACAATAGAGCTTCACATTGAACTGTGGGCAGTACCCACTCGTAAAACTCAAAATTTTTATTTGTGATTGTTTTTCTGCTCTTATATAATGGGGTAAAAATTTTTTGGAATAAGTTATAACCACTTATGTGTTTTAATAATACAAGGTTTTGCAATATTGTCCAACTCTTGTTGAATTTATTTTTTATTTTCTTGGTTCAGAGCAGGGACATTACAGTTATACTTTGTTTATCTGAAACTGTTATCTAAAACAATATTATGGCAACCAATTATTCTGTGTTTAATGTTGGTGGGCAAATTCCCTAGACCATCTAAGCTTGTTTAATATCCCCTTGCAGTGTTTGGACAATGGACCGATGTTATTAGAAACTATGAATCAAAGTTAAATTGAGGGTATGAATCATGTTTAAACTGTGGAACAAAATCATGACAATGTGAAAGTGCAAGTAAGTAAAAGAAACCATAGGATAAAATAATTGCAGCTTCTTGCTTGGAGTAGGTACGGAGTTGTTAAATCCTTCCTGATGGATTTGCAGCTTGCACAGATGATGCTTGCCCTGCACTGCAATTGCACTGTGTTAATGTGACTCTGTTCTGAAAGCACCTGTTCTGCAGCCTGGCCATTGGCTGAACCAGTGTGGGGGTCCTCTGCTTCTCCCTCACATCTGAAGGAGGGGTGGAGAATACTGCAAATGGTCAAGGTGTTCCTACCTGCAGCTGGCCTGCCTGAGCGGTCTGTGCTGTGGTCCCTTCTGCTAGCTTATGGTGCTGCCATTCCTACCAGGACACACTTGAGGATGAGGGGTTTGCAGGAGAAGCAGTCACTTCTGTTTTTTAGATCAAGAGGCAAAAAGGATTGAATAAAATTAAATTACTTTTATGCTACTAAGACTTCTGTGAATTTGATCAGTGAAGCTTGGGTTAGAAGAACAGAAATAATTATTCCTTGCTCTTAGAAATTTCTGTGTTTGCTTTTTTTCCAAGTTGGGGTAGGTGATGTGGAAGCATTTCTGTATGAGCCCAAATTTTGCTTTTCCTGATACGCGCTTTCTTTGTTTTCTACAACTGTGGAATATTTTTGTTTTCTGTTGGCTACTAGTAAGTTGTGTCTTTGTTCCTGCTCCTACTAGAGTATTTTTAGTGTCCCACTGTCATCTTTGAGGAGGTGTTTTGGTAAGAGTTGGTTTGAGGTTATTTAATGTGAAAACATGTGCATCTTTGAATAGCATGGGTATGTGTTCAAATACTTAGTTAGCAGTCCCAGAGCAGCAGGATATATGAAATTCTAGTATCCTCTTGGATGTATCTATCTCTGCATCTTTGCATCTTTGGGCAGTTATGGATGCCCAAAGTAGATGCTTATCGGTGTAATGAGTTCTTTTCTGAACAGCACAGGCCAGGTCCAAAGAACTTAACAATTCGTTGTATCTGACTGCCACTGAACAGTGTGGGAAGTGTTTAATGCAAAGCATGGGAGTCTCTCTTGTGAAGTATTAAATCCAAGAAGTGCAAGGAAGAGCAATGAGAAATTTCAAATAAGGATGTTAAGTGTAACTCAAAGGCACACATCTCTTAAAACAGTAAAACTTCTTTCCCACAGTCTGTGTGTTAATGGATTTTGTGATTTTCAGTTGAGCTCTTGATTCATGTGTGCAGAACTCTATGCAGAATCCTTCCAGTAATCCATGCTGTTATCACTGCATTGGTTTTAAAAACATTAGCTCTCTACAGCACTGAGCAACTGCATGGTAAACAAGCCTTTTTACTTATCCTTACCTTAGTCTTTATGTGCAAACCTTAATACCTTATTCATATAAGGTCTGACCTTTCCTACAGTTGCAAACAAACCTCCAAATAAACCTTGAATTATTAAACTACCCTTTATGTAAATGTAATGCAGTTCTCATATTATTTTATATTTCTCTAGTTTCCATGTTTGTATTACAGAAATGCATTCAAATGTCAGGTCTGTCCTTCATAAGGAAAATAGGTTTATCTTTTTCTAATTAGGCAAAAAATTCAGTCTAAGGTTTTTCTTCAACCAGAACTGAGATCCTATAATAAACATTATAGGCATAGAAGAGACTTCTATTCACTTGTTAATAGATGTGTAGGGATGTGTTTCAAGTCATATTACAGGACTACCATAATAAACATTGGAGATTAATATTAATAATTTAGAAGACGAACTATGACAGAAATTCATATTCTCGTAACTATGTTGTTTAATTGTGTGCATGTGTGAACAAAATATTGTTGGGTTGCAGTGGTGTGTGTATTTTTGTTTGAATTCAGCAATGAATTGAAGCAATTCATGATGGGAAGGTGAAACCAGCAGTCATGGGCTGAGGAGCTGTTATGCCAAACATTACTTTGTCTTCCTTTAAAGGTGCCTTTTCTCTGGTAGTCAGCCTCATGAATTCCCAGTCTTGAATTTCTGTGGATCACAAATGGAATTTTGGGTTTTGTGAAATGAAGGGTAGAAATTGGTAAGTGGGAGTCAATGTATGAGGACAGACAGATGTTCTGTCTTAAAAAGTAAACTTGCTGGAGTTTGTGGTTGGGGAAGAAGAGGAGCCACATTTCAAGTTAGCATTTTAGATGTCCTTTAAATGACAGTCTGTCATTGCCATTGCCATGTCATTGCCACTGTTTCTGTTAAAAAGTGCAAAAGTTTGGCTTGTATGGTTTTTGGTGGTATTTGAAAGATTTCTATGCCCTCTGGAAGAGTACTGCATTTAGTTATGGCTATGGCACATGCACAGAAATAGAGATGGCTTTGATTTATACTGCTTCATTGCATGCATCTCCTTGTTTAAGTCAAGGTCCCCAATTTAAGGAGCCAGCCAGTCTTCTAAACATAAAGAAAAAAAGGGCAGGAGAAGAACTATGGCTTATATTTCCCAGATTGTCATGACTTCTATTAGAGGCTCTAGGAGTTAAAATTTATTTTAAAAGAACATATGACAGTTTGAGACAGGATATGTGAAGTACAGATATGTTAATTACAGCTAATGAGAAATGTGAGAAGGAGCACGGGTAGTTGCTTGTTCACCTTAATATGCAGTAACATGAGCCAAAATACCCCAAGTGTGTGGGGGTTGTTAGTGAAACCAGCCTAGGAATTTTACAGTAGGTTCTAGTGAGCTTTTTGCATATGTGGTGTTAATAAGTTCATTGTAGATTTTTGAAGTGTTTGCTTTTTCAGTTATACATGGTTTTAGTAAATTGTGTTGTAAGTCATACAGAATATGTGGTATTTCTGGAGTAATGTTTGTATTGAACTCTGTATTTTTGCATGCCGTGCTGCTTGTTTCTTTCTTCTTGTGAACCGTAATGGTGGATTAAAATATTTGCATTTGTTTTGCCTTAGATTTTGATATATTTCAGTGAATTTGACAACCTTTATATTATTGTTATAGGAGTCACCGAGAAGATATTCAGTGATCCTGAAAGAGACCACTTTAGTGTATCTCTCAGAAATGCTTGAGAATATAGAAGAATTTCTGCTCTAAAACTATAATTCTAGCCTTGTCATTATTGCTTGTCTAGGCAATAATTCTAGGCTTGTCATCCTAGAAAGGCACCTTCACACATCTTTAATTTCTGTAACTAGTTTTAATAATTTCCATGGGACCATCGTGAAAATAGACCTTTTCTCAGCTATGCCCTGGTTATGCAGGTCAAACTGATTTATTTTTTGCTATCACTTTATTTTTGTGATCTGGATAAGCATGCATAAACATGAAATTATGGATATTAAGCTGTACCTAGCATTTTATATTCTTTCCCATGAAACTTTCCTTTTTCAGAGGGCAAACCATAAAAGCAACCTGATGAATACTATACTTTCTGGGCATGGCACTATGCAGTCTACCTTGAGAGTGCACAAACTTTGGCAATGCTAAGAACTGTTCAGCTTGTAACAGCACTGAGTAGAACGCTGCATGAACTGGTAAACTATGGTATGTCTTATGAATTGCAAAATTTTTGAGGAAGAAGGATAGTATTGTTGAGGACATGGGAAATTTCAGGTCATTTTAGTACTTAGCAGTCAAATCTAAAAATAGCCTGAAGCTTGGATTTGTATGCATCATGGCTTTTTTCTTTCAGTGCTTAGAAAATTAGGTTGTGTGTATATATGTCTCTGTATAAATGTTTTAGGCTTCATGAGAACATACAGGGTTACTGAAATGAAATAATGTAGTTGGAACTTTGTGGAATGGTCATCTTCTTTTGCAATATAATTAGGAAATGCAGTAGCTTCCATTTTGTGTATGCAAACAGGAAATATGTATGTGGAGCCAATGGGTATATAACTGTACTAAACTTTATATTTACTCAAACCTTTTGATTGTATTTGAATCTTCTTCTAATTTCTTTCTTGTAACTGATTTACATAATGCTGCTGCTCACTTAAAATCAGCTCATTCTAAGGACTGATATAATGTGTTGTGCTAATCTAGGTCCTTTCGTTCTGGGAGATCAGTGGCTTGCAAATGCTCATAATTCTGTCCTCATTCTGTGAGTTAAAATGTATTGCTGCCATCTCATCTTCATAAAAATGAAGAAAATGAAGTAGAAATTTGAGAATTTGTTCAACATATTAAAGGAAGGAAGGTTGTAGTAGGACAAGGTTTAAAATTTAGATATCTTTATTCTGCCACTTGTGTTTTCCTTTGATTTTTTTTTTTTTTTGGTCCTAATTTCTGAGCATGCACAGTAAAACTCTGGGAGAAAACTTTTGCTTCACTGAAGGCAGAAGGACTAAGACATCACTCAAAGACACGTGAAGATGAGTTCTACTGCCAATTAGGACAGCCTGCAGTAGTCTGTAAAAACACCCTTTTGCTCACTAAAAAGGGGAACTTCAGATTCCCCATTAAATACTGTTTTTGAAGTCCCTTTCCTAAAGATGTGGTATTAAACCTACTTATGTCAAACTGTGTCATTTTGCTGCTTGCAAGAACCTATCTGACAATGGTTCTTGCAAGTTACTGCTGCTTTTGTCTTCCTATATTTTCATTTCAGATTCAGCCTTAATCTTCTCCTGGAACATTTAGGCATTTTCCATTTGTCTGCACATGGACATTAATTCCTTAGACAGCTTTAGGGTTTCTACAAAATCAAGTGGTGTAAATTGAAACAGTGCCTTTTGCCATTTCCATGTTAAGTATCTGTTTGGATGTGTGGCTGCTGATATTTTATCTTGTTCTTGAACAATTTTATATTGCAAACTTAATTTATTGTCTAGTGGAGATACACTGAGTGCAATATGGTATGTCACCTTTGGCAACATGGTCCTTGAGTAGGTGGAGGGATTTATCTTAATACTTGTATGTTGAAGCTTTCCTTTTCCAGGAGGAGTCATTTTAAAACACAAAGGAACTCGACTGACAGCTTTTCTGGTTCTGTCTAAAGATCCTTGATAACTTAAATTAAGTTACTGCAGAGTGTCCATGAGCAACCCTTCCTTTAGTTTTAATCATTGCATTTTTGTTCCCTTTGTTAAGAGGGTTTTTTTGTTGATTGGTGGTAATCTGTATAAGGAAACTTCTCTGGAACAATACACCCATCTTCAAAATATTTGGAGTATGCTTTTGTAACTTTTCTTTGTATGTACAATTTTTGTATCCTTGCAATGATGAGGAAATATTGCTTCCTTCCCTCCTGCACAGGGAAGAAAAGAAAAGGCTTGCATACCTGTGGAGAGGTTTGTGTATGTACCAAACTGTGCCAGCCTGCATGGTTGGTGGGAGGTGCAGAGATTTCTGTTCTAGCTGGAATTATGTAGTGGGAGAATTGGTCAAGTGAATAATGGTAGAGTGTTTTTCCTTACTTACCTCTCAGAGGGGAACTGCCACTGGCAGACAGACATGCAGCCTGGTGAGATCCACACCTAACAGAAGAACCTAACCTTTGGGAATCTAATGGAACACTTTTAAAATGCAGAATCTTCAGTTTGGCAGATGGAGAGATGTAGTGGTTTTGAGTACACTGAAAGGTATGAGAAATATGAATTCTCTTTTAAAATTGAATGCAAGTTATCAGCAAGATTTCTTTATAATATCAAAACTTTAGAATTTTTAAGTTGGTGGGGCCCTCACATGAGCAGGCAGACAAATCTTTGTGGATAGACTGATATGGGTGACAGTCCTCTTTCCTTGACATCAGGGAATGGCCTTCTGCTGGCTGAATACTGTTTGTGTAGAAAATGCAAATGAACTCCTCTTCATTTTTGCTGAAACCCATGAGGATGAAATTTCTGGCACAGAATCGGAGCTTTTTGAGGACATTTTAGAGTTCAAATGAAAATATGCCTGAATTCTCTCATTAGCAGCTCATCTGTGCAAATGCAGGGGACAATGGCATTCAACAAACTCTTTTCAAGTAATGGCAACCCTCTGGTTTTTAATGCCTAAGCTGTATCTTCCTACTTAAGGCTTCGAAGTTGCTAAAATTATAACCAGTCTTGTTTTCGGAGGGAATATGCAGCTGAATACGCAAAGAGCGGAAAGGATGAGGATAAAAGATTGTTCTCTGAGCAGTGAGAAGTACTGGAGAGTGGACAGCTACTGTGCTCTCAGCCTTTCTGTGTAGCTTATTCTTACAGAATTGGTGAAGCACCAGTGGCAAGGGATTACCTGGGGGGAAAAATGGTTCTGTTGCGCTGGTTAAAAGTACAGTTCTTTTGCCAAAGTTATCATCTACTCTGATTGCACAAGAATGCTGTGTTCTATGCCAGAGGCAGGATGTTCTTTTTAAATGAGCTGCTTTTCCTCCTCTCTTGATTTTAGTTTAAAAAGTCAGTGTGCTTAAATATTAGTTTTGAGATTAATACAGATCGATAATAGCTCCCTGGTGGTAAATGTTGAGAATAAACACTGAGTGGTATCTTACTTCTCTTCAAAAAGACATTCTCTGCTTCCCATCATTGCCGTCTCTTTGCAGATGATTACGAAGAAAATGAGTGGAGGTATGATATTTGAAAGTTGTTCCTCCTGTAATTTTCAGATAGCTCTTTTCCAGAGAGTGATATTTATGACTTTTTGTCTAATTATTAAAGATGAAAATCATAGTTCAGGACCTTCTAGTAAGCTCCCGACTGCTGTACTTATTTTGCATCCATGCTTACTTTGAGCCAAATCTCAGTTAAAGCTTAATTGCCCATATTGTGTGGCCTGATCTCTGAAGGTGGCAAATTCTTTTCAGAATGAACAGCATTAACATTATTGCTTTGTATAATGATATCTCTTAGAAAATCAAAAAGAAAATTCTTCTGTTCATTCCACCCTGAGGTTGGGACCTTTCTGTACTTTACTCAGAGATACTGTCATCAAACAGGGTTCAGCTTTGTATCGCAATAATCCCAGCAAGGATGTGTTGGGATTTTTTTCATGGGTGTCTTGTCAGACAGTTAAGATTGTCCATGTTTTTCTACATCAGATAATACAAACATTAACCCCATGAAGAATTACCCTTGTGAAATAGATTTTCTCTTTTAGGATCCAAGAGAGTAGAAGTAGATAAGCATATGGTGGTATTAAATTCAGCAAAAACACAGAGTAATACAGTCAGGAGGTGTAAGAGATTCTTCGGGGTGCAGACGGTCTGGGACACGGCAGAGACCTCTCTAAAGTCGAGTTAGATGTTAGTAGTTTATTTCAGGGTGTGGGTGAGGGAGCCCTGCTGAGAGCCAACAGATGGAGCTCAAAGCAGGCTCAGAGGGAACAGTAGAAAAAGGGGTAGAACATGAATACATGAGTTCAGGACTTAAGATAGCTAAGGAAGAGAGTAACAGAAGTAAGAAAGCCAGAAAAAGAGAGGGAGCTCTCCTTTACAATTGTTTATATAATCTGTACATTGAATATTCTATTCCTTCACCAACCAATCTTTATAAGTATACTAATACAGTAACATTTGTGTGTGACCTATAGAAATCTCTGCTTTTGCATATATTTAACTACCTCAGGGTACTTTGGACCTTTCCTTATAAGGCTGGGGAGAAGGGTCCCAGCTTAGTTTTACTGAGGGGAAGAATGTGTTCTGGTTTGACAGGCCGGTTTCTTTGAATTATTCAAATGGTGCTTTCATTTGTATTTCTTCCTTAGCCTCTCTGGCTAAGGAGTCATATCTATAATTCCTTTCTGATTCTGCCTTTCCAACAATGAGGAATAATCCAAGTTGTATAGTAAGTATGTATTGTTTGTATTATAGTAGGTATGTATTGTTGGTGTCAAAAATGTTAAACATTTCAGGCTTGTAAATTCTTCAGGGTTATTGAACATGCTGAAAGTGAAATCTGTGGAAAGACATGTGACAAAATACCCAAAATTGGTTAATGATATTTATGATAGGTCTTACAAGTGGGAGTTTGAATTTCCTTTCTTATCTCTGGTGTTTGTGATGTCCCACTCTTAAGGGGAAGGGAGCACTCAAGATTTGTAGATGCTCATGTTTGAAAGGAATGATGGGAATCAGAGGGTCTGCAAACAATCACAAAGTTGTATTAATAAATTACACACTTGGCATGAAAAATGGTAGGTCAGTCCTTGGCCTGCTCAAAGCATATGGCAGTGGGTTTAGGATAAAGGGGTAAGGTGAAATGGAAGGGAGAGGGATATGAATTAAAGAGGAGGAGGAAGAAAGATCACCAGAGAAAGATCACTGGCTCCATTGCTGATGCAGCTGATGGGGTGTGCAGAGTCCTGGGGCGCGCACACACACACACACACACACACACACACACACACACACCTGGGCTTTATGGGGGTACCTATTTATAGATGAGTTTTCCTGCATTGGAGGTAAATTTCTAATGTAATTTTACAGTTGTGTGCAGTCAGTTCTTCCAGACCTTTCTGGAAACGGGTTGGTGCTTCAGGGTATTGGGTGGTCTCCATATCCTCCTACAGCCCATACCTGCTTCTTTACCTTATTCCTACACTTGTGCTGTGTTGTGTTGTGCTTATCTCCAGGAGTCAGGGCAAGGAAATTTGTCCTGGACAAGTGGTGCCCAATCCCTGTATGCCTCCTTCTGCAGCCACATCATGTTTTATTTTCTTACGGTGTTAATACCAGCTATCCTTGGTTATTACCAGCAATTCTTGTCTGTTATTACCAACAGTCTTTGTTTGGCTCCACAGCCATCTAGTTATTGCTGTTTGAGACATACACATTAGCTCACTTACCTTCTGGGATACTAGGGAGTTGCCTATCTTCATGGATTAGTGAAGTGATGCAGAACCTGGGTGAAATTTGTATTTTAGGAGTAGCTTGAAATGGGATGACTCTGCTTTAAAAGAAACAAACCAAAAACCAGCAGAGGGATGCAATTAACAGAATGCATGAAAATACTCAGTTGAATGGAGCACAGGTTATAGAGAAGTAAACACTGGAATATGTAAGATTCATTAGTCGTGGTTATTGACTGTGAACTTAGATGAAAGATTAAACAAGACTATTTATAGGGGCCTGTAGTGACAGGACAAGGGGGAATGGCTTCAAACTGAAAGTACAGGTTTAAATTAGATATTAAATTCTTTTCTGTGAGGCAGGCCAGACATTGTCATAGGCTGCTCAGAGAAGCTGTGGGTGCCCGTCCTTGGAAGTGTTCAAAGCCAGACTGGATGTGGCTCTGAGCAACCTGATCAAGTGGAAGGTGTCCCTGCCCATGGTAGGGGGTTGGAGTTAGGTAATTTTTAGGGTCCCTTTCTAACCCAAACCATTCCATGAGTCTGTGACTGTCCTGAGAATGTGTTACTGCAGGAAAGGGCAGGGTTTTGGGGCAGCAAATGAAGCCCTGTATTCTGTGGGAGACATCTGGAAAAAGTTCTTCATTTTTATATCCCCAAAGTTCACATTTGTGATGAAAAAACAGATAAAATAAAAGGCAGAGGAAAAAGGGAGAGAGGAGATGGACTCACAAAAACAATAGGACGAGTAGGCGTTTTTATCCTGTCAGGATAGCAATTACAGCTCTGTGGGCTGTTGTTGGTTTGCAATTTACTGTATGCATTCAGGGAGAAGAGAATTTCTGATCTTTATAATTTAGAATCACGATGGTGATTAGCCACAGAAGAAATCAATACGTTTCATGTTCAAATTGAGTTTACCAACTTGATTATTACACCCCCTGCTTGAGATTTATTTTGAAAGCCGATTGGAATATTCTGCTGGAGCACTGCTTGCTGATTATTGCAGCCGTGTGAGCCGTGCTGAAAATGGCACACTGGAGATGTCTGGTCTACTCCCCTGTTTCATCCAAAACTTAACTCAAAGTGCTGGTGTTTTACTTTTGCAGCTTCAGTTTGTCTGGTTCAAATGTGACTTGCTCAGAGCTGTATTTATGCTTTTGTATTAGGCACGTCCATTTGCAGTATTTCTGCTAGGATACTTGCCATCCAAATATCTTGCAAATCAAGATAATTAAAAATGAAAACTTAATAGACGAGATTGTAGGGTAAGCATTAATGATAAGGGCAATATGATGTTAATGCCTATGCAGAACATCTTTGAAAGCAGATACAGGTCCTCATTCAAGTCCAGAAAACAGTGGGAGTAAAGGCTGAAAACATTGTGGGTAGCAAGGTAGAGAAGTAAAGCCCTGAAGTGATAGGAAGAGATGGAGAAGCCAAGAACTGACAGCTGAGACACAGACACAATCAAGACTGAGCGTTAGATCGAACTAAAGTAATGAATTCCTATAGCTGACTGAATTCAGGATATGTTTGGGGAATCTCATTCAGAGGAAGTACAAACTCCAGCAGTTGTTTTATGATCATGATGAGGAAAGAAATAAGGTGCAAAGTTTACTGCAAAGATTGTATTGAAGTGTGAATTATTTGGAGCAGGTACAATCTTTCTGTTCTGTGTCTGAATTTCTAAGCCAGTAGGTACTTAGGCAGAGTGATACAGGCAGTGGACAGTGATAAAAGTTTACCTGACTCTTACTTTCTAGTGAAGTGGATAGCATGGTAGAAATCTGAATGCAGTGACAAAAAAAAAGGTAGTGGCAACAGTTGCAATCAAACTTGGCAGAGCCTATGGAGTAAAATGCTCAATAACAAGATGATAGTGGTATGAGGTTCCCGAGAGTTACAGAAATGGGAGAACAATTGCATGTCTTGTGGTTCCAATTAAAAATTTACAAATTGAAGAGGACATTACAGATTTAAAACAACTGAAAACACAGCAAGCTGAATGTGTTACAGAGACCTGCTGAGGGAAAAGTGATTTGATTTTGATTGTCCTCCTGACTTGTGACATTTTTGGAAACAAAGAGGCACCAGAATGAGGATGCAGGGACTGTGTGCTGTATTTAAGGATGCAGCAAATTCATTAGGAAAAAGTGTTCTGTTTCACTTAACCAGAGGAAGACTTTAGTCACCAAGGTCAGCCTATTGTTGGAGAATTATGAGAAGAAATATCAAAATCAACTTAATGATACTTTCTAGTTAGAAGAAAAATAAATCAGAATTAGAAAGGCCTGAGTTGTGCCAATATGGCCGTCCATAGCTGTAGTATTGAAATTATTTAGAAAAACCTGCATGTGCTTTGTGAAGTCTTTTGCCATACAGTTAAAGGAAGAAGCTTGACATAAGTCATCTTAATTTTTTTTTAAGCTGGTGCTAAATCCAGGGTCTCCATTTTCAGTATTTTAAAACCTTATTTATTTATTTATTTATTTATTTACTCCCTCCCTCTCTCTTCAAGCTTGTCAGGCCCTTTCACTTAAAATTGTAATCTGGAATAGCTGAAACGTAAAAAGTGATTGTTGCTTGGAGCCAAGCTTCGAAGAGGGTTTTGTGGCTTCAAAGCTTTGTCATTCCTGACAATCTTTGTGCCTGTAGAACTGACTGCCAGTATTTTTTTCTAATTCGGTACTTCAGCTATGGCATAGTTCTAACTACTTCTTTGGACTTCTGTTTTAAAGTGTTACTCCCTGTTGGCCAAAAGGATTTTAAAGCAAATATATAACTGTGTTGTATTTGAAAAGGTGCTGTGCAAAAAGGGGGAAGCTGGAGTATGCATCATCTGGAGGGTAAGCCTGGGATGCTGCTTTGCTTAACAAAGTCCTTGTTTCATATCAAGCCCGTAGTACCTTTTCCTAAAACATTAACCAGCTGTGGGTTTTGTAGACTTCAGTTTCTCACTTCCATGAGCAGGAAGGGTATGGATGCTGTGATTCTTTGAGGGTTGCACACCTGGGTTCTGGAATGAAGAGGAATGGTATGGCCTTTTAGAAATGCCTTTTAATGGGGTGGGGTGGGGGGTCCTCCCTGGTGCACAGGGAGATCTGGTGATGAGCAAGAACGTCATTCAGGTTAGGAGCATGAGACGTGGTGGTGGTGGGAAAGGACATTGATATGGCTGGTTAAATGCCTTTGGGAGGCTGTGAAATGCAGAACAGGGTTAATGTCCAGGTGAGTGTGATGTGGTTGAATAATACCTCTCACCTGAACCTGCTCTTAAGCTGAGTCTCCCAAGGAAGAGCTGGGCCATAGGGGTTACTGGGAAAGAGAATGGTAGTGTATAACCTTTCTTTTAGGTAGTTTGAGAGTTGCTGTTCTTATATTTGCAGATTAAAGGCTGGGATCTAGCTCCTGACCTCTCTTCCATATGATTTTGTAGTGGTGTTCTGACATGCACAGCTCTCTATTACTGTACAATTCTTGTGTTCTCTCTGTCCTGTTCCCAAAGAAGTATCTATTTCCCTTGGTTTTTTTACTCAGAAGAATTGGCTAAGATACGACTTTTTTCTTTCTCAGATAGTTCTCTAATCCTGATAAATTTCATGTGGTTCTGTCAGTAAGACTTGTGTGTTTGTCTATGTTCTGTTTAAAAAGCTGGAAATTATACATAAATTCCTTGGTATGTATTTGGGTAAGTTTCCCTTTGTCTGGAAGAATGGCCTGTGACTTTGAGGCGTTTTTGTTAATTGAGCTTGAAGCAGCCTTTAGTAGATTTAGCTTGAATTAATTGTAAAATTGCTCTTAATCTACTCACTAAAAATCAAAGGCATTACAATTTAATTCCATTGAACACGTCGTGGTTTGAGATTGGATTGTTTTTTGTTTTTTTTCTTGTAGTGGTAGCAGTTGATTTAAAACATTCTGGTGCATCTGTTTGGAAGGATTGCAGAAAGGCACAAAGACAAAGGGAACAGGAAGCGGAGCGGGGTTTTCTGTTTCCAGAGTGATGGTCCAGGAGTTGGTGTCTGTGGAAGGGTCAGTGCTGGGGACGCGCTCGCCTCGTTTTTCGGAGCCGAGCTGTGTCGCCGCTCCCTGTGGCCACCAGGTGGCAGCGTTGGACAGCGAGTGCCGTGTCCAGGTACCGGGAATCAAATGATGGCTTTGGGCTTTCTTTTGTTCTCCTTCTTCCCCTCTTTCCTTTTATTTCTTCATTATCCTCTGCAGCCAGGAGCTCCACATTTGAACAAACTACAGGTTTCATCTGTCTCTTGCAGCGTTAATTTGTGAAAGGGTCTTGTTTTTGGCCGTGGTGCAATGTGCTAAGAAATCTTTCTGAGAACAAAATTTCTTTGCAGGAGGATGCTAAGTGAGGGGAGACACTGCTTTTTTGCTTGGCTCAAGAAGGTTCTTTCTTATCCCAAACCACATATATCTGTCCTTCCTCTACCTACTTACAGTACAAAATGTCAACTGGAAAAAAAAAAAAAAAATTAGTTATAATGTAGCGGCAAAACTGTTGCCTGGAGAGTGTGCCTGCTGAGAGCCAGGCGCAATTTGGAAACAGTAATAAGTTTCCCTTGATAGGATTATTTTCACTCTGCTTTAAGGGGGAGAGAGGATGGAGAAGTGTTTGTTCCTAATGGGAATGCCCTTGAAAGAACAAGTAGATGCAATCAAGGGAAAAATATACATATTCTGCAGTTAAGATTGTAGTTCTTCTACAGACTAGAATAGATTCTAGTTAAATTAGAAAAGAGGTGGATTATGTGCCTAAGTTGAGTTCAGCAGTACCAGCCCTGAAGCAAATGTCAGCATCTCAGCTGTGATGAGCGGTGTGTGGTGTTTGTGGCATGAGATTATTTTGGGGTCCTTAGTCAATGACTTCATTTATGTAGCTAGAAATACAAGACATTTGTACCAAATTAATATTATCCTTAATGCAAAGAATACATGAAGCACGCTCTTCCCCCCCCCCCCCCCAATAATTGTAAATAAGACCCCCTCAGTTTTTTGGGATGAGAATATTAAAGTGTAAGTACATTGCATGTTCTACTCCAGATGTTTAAAATAATTTTTTGGTTTTGCTCCCTCCCCTGACAGTTTTGCATCCCTCCTGCCTTAAGGAAGTGGAATGAAAAAAAATTGTCCATTTGTGGTAGTTTATAACTAAATTGGCTGAAAAATACGAGAAAATTCTTTTGGTGTTTGGTGTTGCACAGTTGTATTATGTGTGGTTTTTTTTTGCATGTAGTTAGGGTAGTTCCTTTTTTCTTTGAAAATATATTGAGACCAAAGTGGTAGGCTTTGAAAATGGTTTAGAGATCATGAAATACTGGTTTCTCCCTTCAAAAAGAGTCCAGGTAGATTTGAAGAGAGGTTAGACTGGTGGGAATAGTCCTTCTCCAAGACACTGGAAGAAAATAAAAAAAGAGAAGGTACGCAAAATGATTTTTAGATATTTGTTATGTGTTCACATTGTAAATACCCAGTGCTGTAGCTTTGACACAGTCAGTATTACACTGGGCCTGCTGGTAATGAGTGCTGTGACATTTATCTTTGCTTTTGTCACTTAGTTTGTACCTTCTTTACTTTAAATAATTCCTCATGAGAGAATCCCTGGTAAATCAGGGCTGCATATTCCGAGTCGCCTATTACATTAGTGTGAATCTGATGTATAATTCAAGCAAATCACTAGTAAAAGATTTAAGCCTTTGTCAGTTAGCTATAATGATTTTAGCCAAATTTCTAACTAGTTCACCCAAAGAAATGCTGATCTGTCTTGTACCCTCCTACAGTGTATGGAAGGTTTTTCCATTGTAAGCAGAATAAGAGGGATATTTTCCCTGAGCTCTGAGGAAGGTGACAGCAGTACAAGTGGGTTCTACTAGTTATTTTCCAAAATAAAGACTGTTCAGACTATTTGAATTACTGGCATGAGGCACTAGGTGGCTCAGATATGATCCATTTTAGTATTGATGAGTCTGATATACATAAATCTGCTTTTGCTTTGATACCTGCTGCAGAAGTTTTCTCTGCTGCAGTGGTGTGGAGGCTCCCATGCACCAGACCAAGTTATGCTGTAGACTGCTGATTTTGAAGAGGATTGCCTCTTTCAGGACTGAGGTTCAGAAGTCTGCTCTGAAAAGCAGTTTTTATTCTGTTTTTATTCTTTATTCTGTTATTGCAATGTGTTTTCTTCCAATTATTGTTTGCCCAATTCTTACTTGCTGGATGTGACAAATTTGAGAGTCCTGTCTGTGTATATTTCTGCAGGAATTTTAGCTTTTGTGTATTAAAAACAGTGCAAGGACACATTATCTAATATCAGTGTGAGGCTGACTGAATTAGTGCATTTTAAATTGAATATTGCTGGTACATAATAGACTTAAAGGATGTGATTTTTTAAAATTGTTTTTGGTGACATTTTCCTTCAATTTCAGTACAAGCTACAAGAAACAGAAAAATCTGTAAAAAATTTTTCAACCAAAGTCAGTTTTTGGTCAGTCATGTTGTTTTTTTATGTGTTTTGTTCTGTGTTTATGGCTTTATTTTTTTCTGAATCTGTTGTCTTAACCCTTGCTAGGAAAGAAAATATTATTACTAGTTCTAGACGCATGCTAGGAGGGAAAAGATTTCTAATTCTGTGTTTGGCCTCAGACTCTTCAGCAAATGTGATCATGTTTTTTCAGGGGTGGGGGATTTCTGAAGTACTGTGAGGATAATTATAGTGTAGCTTAAAAAATACTTGTAATTTAAATAAGAATGTATAAATCTGTCAAATTTGAGCATAAATTGATGAATTTGGTGTTTGGGTTGCACGTTACATGGAAAAGCTGCAAGGGCAGACATACCATTGACATCAGACAAGCTGGGCAATCGTATTAAAAAAAAGCCTAAAACCCCAAATACTAATACTTTCCCAATGCAGCAGTATACAGATTCACCAGTGCCAATGAATATTGTTCTGCTAGTATATTTCTTATTTCATGCTTCATTTTCTCTTCTCCCAGAGCTAGAAGTGTCATAAAGTGTTTTGCATTCTAAGTACTAGGGATATAGTGTAGAGACAGTGTTTACCATGTTCTAGGAAACAGTAGGCACACAGTGAAATTAAAAATTTAATAGACAGTTACACCTCTACCATTTTACAAAAGAAATTGGCAAAAAGTAAACATGTGGGCATGGGGAGGAAACGGTGTCTGTATGTGGATGACTTATTTTTTTTTTTCCCCTCCATCCATCAGCACTGAGAGAGGCACTCGCCATAGTCAGGTCTGTACTTGGGCTTTGCATATTAGCCTTCACAGCAGTTAATGATATTTAGGTTCAGCCTAGCTATCAAGGAGCAGAGAAAAGAAAAAATGCAATAAAGAAGTGGCTCAGCTTCTCTCAAATGGGCTTTAATTGAGCTTTTTGTGATGAAAAGCTAATGCTATCTGTTTCCTAGAGATGACTAATTCTGTGTTCCAGTTGTTAACTGAAGAGATAGGACTGTAGTTAGAGACAGCTTGTACCAAAATATGGTAGCAGGCATTTGGTTGTTGACTAAAGGTTTTAAATATATTAAGTTGTGCTGGAGGGGGAGGAAGAAAAAACTATCTATTTTTGTTACAGGTTGTACATTTAGCTGTAACAAATAGGAACACTATGGCTGGTGCTAGACAAATATTTTTAACATGGCTGTTTCCTGCCCTAGTTCTTAGAACAGGAAGTAAACATCTGTATCAGAGAGGATTTGCTATTACCACTGATAATTGCAATGATTCTCTTCTATGAAAGCTACTTAACTCCAACAGCATATTTAACTACGTATTTTAACATATTTGTATGGCATGCATACAAATAAGGTCTATTTTCAGTAGTATTCTATACCTCATTTTTGCATTTATCAGCTGTAATACATTCCAAGTACTTCTGTATATCATTGAAATGAAAGATTTTACTGCAACTTAAGAATGAACATTTATGCTTCCAGCTTTCTCCATTTTTTCACCAAGGTTTCTTCAATCTAAATGTGGTGAGGTGCAGAAAAAGGATAGTCCCAGAGACCAGTGGTGTTCAGAATACCAGTGTCTGAAAGTGTTGCCTCCGATTGGTGATCTTATTCAGGCAGAACAAATGAGAACCAAAAATGCAGATTATGTCAATAAGTCTGCACTTCATCTCTTGCTGAAGCAAGGAACATTATTAGATCTCATGTTGCTCTTCCTGATTAGCTCTTTCTGAAAAAAGTGAGCCTTTCCCGCTGTTGAGTTAGAGGGATCTGCTTTAACAATCACAGAGGAAATGTGAAGAAGTCAGACATTTAAAATTGGTCATAATGTTTATTTGTGAGTACCCTGTGCTTAAACCTGGGGAATTTCTTTTCTCATGAGAGTTTCAGTCTAGGAGGTGGCATATTGGCAGTAGTGTTCATTTTCTTCTTACACTACAAGCTGGAAGACATTTTGCTGACAGAACAGTACTTAAGTGTGGGGGTTTTTTTATCCCTCCATTTTACAGCCTTAAAAACTCTGGCACATTATGGGCTCAAAAAGTTACACAAGAGTGAATGTCTTTCAGTGTAGTGTAAATGGGAGGGGTTCTGTTTGTGAAAAAGGAAAACACAGGGAAATCTTCGTATTAGTTCCTGCATGTCTGAGTCTGCAGTGAGCTTCAAAGGTCTTGCATCTGAGGAAAGTGATGACATGAAGAAAGTGTTCTGTGTGGAAGATCATGTAGAGATCAAGAGAATTGGAAACGAAGTCAGCAAAGTAATATTTCTAAAGAAAGCCTTGTATAAGAGAGAAAATAGAAGACAGGTTGGAAACTATGTCTAATATGAAACGTTTTAGGAACAGAAGGCAGGAAGGTGAGAGCTGAAGGAGGAACCAAAAGGAACAGTTATGGCCATAAATATGTCATGATAACTGTAGCAGGACATGAAGTGAAACTGAAAGAGAAGCTGGGTTTTGTGGGACTGAGTGAGGAGTGGATCATGAATTCCTGTGTAAGGTACTGGGCAGAGAGCTGTTAGCTCACTGTTGAGGTGAGACCGCATCTGTGAGCAGCTGTGAAAATTGAGGGCAGTGCTTGTACTGGGGGCAGTTCTGCTATTCCATACAACATTTCCCTTAGGGGGTATGTGCACAGCCCTTTTGATTTGGCCCTGATTTCAGCAGAGGCTGCGTATCTAAGTGAAACTCTGCACCAACAGGCCTGCTGTAAGCAACAAGCCTCACTGACAGAGATATTTCTAGCTCTTCTGGTTGTGAGAAAGGTGGCTCTTACTCTCCCAATCAGTATGCTGCTGAGTTGCATGGCCTATGGCTATGTGGACTGAAAAAATACTGAAGAAGTCCAAACTTCAGCATTCATCTTGAGATTGAGAGGTAACTAAAACTCCTTGTCCCTGTCCATCTGTTTCAGCACCAGAACTTCCACTGAAAATAAAAATTTGTGTTAAACATAATTCAGAGCCTTATAATAAAACATGTCACATGGTTAACCTTTAATACAATGTAGCATTTAAAGAATAGTTTGCATCTTTTGCTGGTAAATTACTACATAAATATTTAGATTAGGTGTGAATAGGAATGTGGCATTATTTATGGATCCATATTTCTCTGGCATTTCAGATGCATGGTTGTTTTGCTCCTTAATAAATGCAGACATTAAAAGAACAAGCTTACACAAAGTGCTAATTTTAAAGCTTTGCAGCTCAGGGGAGAAAAATCTCCCCATGTTTTGTTAGAACTGCTTGTCGTCTCCTTTTGCACAATAGAGAGAAATCTTATAGAACACTAGAAGTTGCATTAAGCTCCTTTATTTCTGATACTTGTCATGGAGTGACATGTCTCACCTGCTAGTGCAGATTGGTAGCAGAGCAACCTGTCAGATCTGAAGATGTTTTGGTGCTGTCTGCTCCTTCCTGCTTCAGAGGCAGATGTGTTATGGTACAGTTACTGCTTTAATTTTTGTCCCTATTTTGCTTCAGTTCTTTCTCAGCTGAATCCTTGGAAGGGGAAGGCAAGAATATATGAAATGTCTTACACATGAAAACTTGAAAAAAGAGGAAAATGCACATCCCTTTTTTCCTGGTTTAACTGGGGATTGGACTGTTATGGAGACTGCCCAGAAAGCCAGATCAGCAGCATGGAGTGCAACAATTCAGAGAATGGTGCTGACAGAATGGCACTCCAGGCCCCTGTGGAAGCACTCTCAGGTCTGATACATGTGGGTTTTCTTACCTCTGTGAAGTCTTGTAAATCACATACTTTGTCTGTATCTCAGCTTCCCCCGTACCAAATGTGACCTTCCCTGCAGAGTGAGCATACAGGGGTAATGACAGTGAGTCTGTTGATACCCAAAAGCTGTTGAGATCCTGCATTCCATTTTAGATGGAAAAGTGTTTCCTTATCCGTTGAAATTAAGGAGAGGTACGGAGGAGCTCTGCTGCAGTTTTGGCTTCTAAATTAATCTTGCATTAAATAAGTTAAATCTTTGGGGGCTGTTACTCCTCCACAGTCTCCATGATGTCTATCAAGGAGAAAATCTGACTAAATATTCAGTATATTTGTGCCCTTTGTCTTCTGTTTTGAACTTCTGGGAGGAGGGTAGCTGTCTCTATTTATTTATTTTGTTTCTTTAATTTTGTTGTAGTCCCTTTCCTGAAAGCCAGTGACTTCTAGTCCAGGGTCCTTGCAAGGTATTAACAGACAGTAATTTTTCTTTCCTTCTTGTTGGCAGGAAATAGGCATTCCCATGTAGTTTGGTGTGCAGGTTACCTTGATCACCTGTTGGTCTGGAAAATCCCCTTAATTTCTCTGATTTTTCTAAACCCCTGTTATATAAAACCTTTCAGTGTTAGACTTTTTTTTTTTTTCTATTTCCTTATGTTGTGTTTGGTTGGATGGGTCAGAAATTTATTATAACCATGGGAATGTATTTGACAAGAAAGCCTATTCCATTCCTGAGTTGACTAAGCTCTTCTAAGCATCCGTGGTGATCCCTGCATTATCAGCAGTTGCTGTATGCATGGAGTCATCTCACTGTGATTCTGACTGCATTGCAATAAGTAAAGAATTTGCCAAAGAACTATTTGCTTACTCAAATATTAATCCTGTGAGAGGAGTATATCTGAAAGTATCATTTTCTTGCTGCCAGTAACTGTCTTTATGCAAACTCTTCTCAGCTATTTTTTTTTCTGATGAGCACTTTTGAGTTTAGATTCAGGAATTTCTGTCTTCAGGAGTAACAGCCCTCCAGCACTAATACCCTTGAGGCTAGCACATAGCAATGTTTCTTTAGGATGAATGGAGAGCTATACTGGGAGGGAAAAAAGTCATAGCTTTGGGGAAGAGGTTTTCTCTATTCCAATCTCTAGTCCAATACCTTGGACTTCCGTGGTCCATATACACCAGCTGTGTACCTTGGCATGCTCTTTGTAAGAAGCCAAGAAGACCTCCAGGATGTCAGCTATGCTTTAGTGGTAATAAATGTAAGGATTTAGGGATGAGTGTTTTTTTCTTGCAGGAGCTAGCAGCTTTCAAGACATCATGACTACTTTTGCCTGAAAGCATGGACAATTCCAAAAAGCCTGAAGTTCATTGTGAATGGGTCACTCTGGCCTGTCCTAGTAAATAGCATTTTATGATACAAAATTAATCAGAGTGAACATCTATATCTCCAGGAACAGAAGAAAAAAATCCTAGGAGCTGTACATTTGGCCTGTGGAAGTTAAGTCTTTGCTATCAGTACTTCCCAGGAGAATCATTCCAGGTCATTCATTTTCTTTCTCTTCAATAAGCATTAACCATTTGATTTGAAAACCTTTTTGTTACCATGGAGTGGCTTCAGAAAGCGAGGTGTGAGGGAAAGGGAATTTTGTAAACATGCTTTCTAACAATGTACAAGGGGTAGCAGTTCTCCTCAGATGGTTGGAGAAGAGGTATCTTCACTATTCTCAGAATGTTTCAGTATGTTTGTTACAAACTGTAGTGTGATGAAAACATCAAACATGGGTGCTGTGTTAAAATACTGTCAGTGGCCGCAAGCATGTAGCAAAGTATAGGGGCAGGATAATACTGCCTCCAAGTCTCACAGTGTCCAGAAACTTCTAAATAAAAACTGACATCAGAAAGTTTCTGTGTTTGATGACGCTGTATGGTGGTGGTGGTGTTTTGAAGAATTTGTTTACCTGAGTTCCTATAAACATTTGCAGCCTCCTGTGGGGAGCAGTTCCATAGCTTTGGGGAACTCAGGAGGCTTGTAGACACAAGTGCATTTTCTCTGTCCTGGAATGTTTGCAAGTTCATTACAGTTCATGCAAGAATAGAGGGCCAACCTGCAGCCTTTGGTCTCCTTTTTGGAGAACATAAAAGTGGATATTTTTCCTCCCCTGCATGTAATTTTAAGGTACATTGTTCTGGCCTGCACTGATATGTCTGTGGACACAAAGGAATGTAATCTGGGAAAGTGTTCTACTGTTCTTAGCTTAGAGCTTCTTTTTCTTCTCTGATTACCCAGATCTGAAGACTTTAAAAGTGTCTCTTAATTTGAGGAGCTGGGGGTCACGTTACCTACTTCTATGTCTCAAATTGCCAGGAGGAAAGGATACTATATTATTCATTAGGTTGGGAAAGAAGAAGTTTCCTGTCTTAAAATATTTGTGTGGTCTGGGTATGAGGGAACCAAAATCAAGGAAGGAAATCCAGAGTGTTGGCAAAACAAATATTTATTTTAAATTTCTCCCAGTTTTAGACAGCTCTGTTTACCTACCCATGTCTCAAATTTCGAGATGTGAGGCTTATTTTTGGGTACTGCAAAAAGAGCCCATCACCAGGAAGAGCAGCCGAACACATCCTGTTTCAGGCAATAATATTTGATTCCTGAGTGCTGTAAATGATGTAGAAATGTGCATGTATTAATGAGGGGTATAATAGGTTTGAGTGAAAGTGGGAGATAAGATGTGTTAATCTTGTATATTAAATAGTCCTACAACAATGAACCTTATAATGAGGCTGTTATTAAATCTTTCCTTCACTGGCCGCAGTTCAGTAAAACCAGTGCTTCTGAGTTTGGCATGTTGAAAGCCAGATTTCACAAGAAAGGACCAACTTCATGAGATCTTTGTCATTTTGAAGTCCTTACCACATTAGAGATGCATGCAGCACATGGTGGAAAATGATCTTTCCAGCACTTCATTATGTAATATTTTCCCTTTTCCGGGTTTGAGGACACCTCCCTTAATATTAGTGTGCTGGTGTGGGGTATATTTTGACCTCAACTGTATCTTAGGAAAAGGAGCACTGCGTTTCTCTCATCTGCATCATGCAAACAGATTGTGTTCTAACAAGGTTAGAAAGACTGTCAAAACAGCAATAGTCTTACAGGAAAAAAAAAAAAATCTAGAATGATCTGATTTTTACATTCAGTGCTCTTCTAGCTATAGTGCTGAAGACTGTTCCGTAAGAAGGGCAAGATTCCTTGGTTCCCTGGTATTTATTTTTTTTCTATTTTTGTCCAGCAACATTTACAGATTTTTATCTTGCCTCTTGCACCATTTGCCAATAGTCAGATTAAAATCTGTATGCTGCTGTCTGATGATGTTCTAGTTTAAAAAGGAAATAAGAAAGTTTAAAAACCAAAGCCTGATACCCACTGTTGGAAGGTGCAGAGTTGCAACCACTTTAGGAAGCAGCAAACAAAAACTTTCCCTGGCATCCAGGTTTCCTTTCCAGTAAGGACCCAAACGAGGACTTTCTCATTCAGAAGGTGGTGGGAGCTTGGCTGAAGGAGAGATTGCTTTTCTCCATCAGCATTATTCCTCTTTGAGGGTAAGGAAAAGTTCAGTGAGAGATATCAAATATATAAAATTAAGAGTGATGATTGATTGTTTCCTGCAAGTAAGCAACAAGAGACACCATTATATATTCTCAGGTGATACCCATTCTGATAGTAACCAAGACCAAACCTGATTTGCTTAGTTATAAAATGAGTTGATGTTTTGTGATCTTACATTCTTATTCCCTGCAAAGCAGACACCTTTCTGATTTACTATGCATGTTCTTTAATTGAGATGGAGGGCTGTAGCTGTACTCTCAGTAAGTTCAGCTTTTATATTCCATTTCTCTTTTGCCTCTTCATCCCCTTTTCTCCACACTTCTGACTCCAAGCTCACACTTATCCTGTTAAATAACTCCTCTTACTGTGTCTAAACGTAAGAGGCTGAGCATCCTTTCACAGATACCCGAATTCCCACCTTATCTCTTCTCGGGCTTCTGCCAGGAGCTCCATTGTCAAATTAGAGTAAGGAACATGTCTATTTTAATATCGAGTGTTACTGAGATGACAAATGGCTTTGTGTAAACGGTAACGCTGGCTACTGTGAAAAATTTCTTAATTCTCACAAAGGCCTGCAACTAAAACAGCAAACATTCCCAGCGATGGTTGTTTCACGTAAAGCTGTGACCAGCTCTGCGGGTAGGGCAGAGTGTAATTCGAGGAAGGAGAGTAGCAGGAGGACTGCACGGCGGATTTTAACATTTCAAAGCGATGTTTTTCTGGGGGGAAAAGGAACCCCGGGCGTTTGCCCGGGCCGGGCAGCGGCAATACCCGGAGCGGGCACACGGTGGCGCCGCAGCCCCACTTTTGGCGCGGCTGGGGCCGGTCAGTGCCGCTGCCGGCGCTGCAGATGCACATATGGCACAATATTATCATTTTATGGTTACAATTATGAGCAATTTGATACAAAATGAAAGCTAAATTATGCAGTGTTCCTTTTATTTGTTTAATTTTGCGCTCTAAATATGTAGAAGGAAAAATAGTGCCGGTTTTGTGTGGATGGTGATAGGTACAATGCCTCCTTTTGGCTTCGTGTTCTCGCACAGCACAGGTTGTGATTATTTTCTCTCGTACATGATGAAATGTGTGGCGTTGTTCTCAGGTGTTGGGACTGTTTCGCACAGAAATTGTGTATGTCTGAATCTCCAGGCTCCTTTCTTCCATAAAAAATGCATGGTACATTTACTGGCGGGTAGACAAATATATAAGTAACAAGTTCCTTCGCAGTTTCCAGTGGAAGAGGCTGAGTAGTTGTGCCGTTTAAGCAAATGCCAAAGGAAGTCTTTAAATTCTTAAAGTCACTGTAGTCGTTGGCAGAGCTCCCCTGAAAGGAGCAAGTATGTTCTGAAAAAATTCCTTCTTGCCAGTGAGGAAAATCTCACGGCACTGCAGTTCTTAAGTTAAAAGTAAAAATTTTCAAGGCCCATGCCAGGACCAGTGTCTTGTTACAATGATCTGTGGGGTCTCTATTTTGTGTATTCAGGTTCATAGTTTTTCTCTCATCAGATCTCCTATGTTCATTATTATGAAAATGCATATTTTTTGCCAGTATGTATAGCAACATAATTTGTCTTTTGTGTGTTATGATTTTCCTTCCTTTTCAGTAAAAGAAAGTTGTTAGCAGAGCCAGGCTGTAACATAAATCTTTGTTTTTTTGTTTTTTTTTTTCCTTTGCTTGTAAGTATTTTGTTTGTATTAATGAAGATAAGGCTGGAGATGTGCTTTCCACTTGGAATAGAAAATGCGAGCTCTGAGATGGTATTTGCATTATCGATCCAGGCACATCTGCTGGCATATGATGGCATGTGATAT
Source organism: Parus major (assembly GCF_001522545.3). Lineage (NCBI taxonomy): Eukaryota > Metazoa > Chordata > Aves > Passeriformes > Paridae > Parus > Parus major. The sequence continues at coordinate 6,826,677 of NC_031799.1, read as the reverse complement.
TTTTGTCCTTACCCACCTTTGAATGAGAGAACATGGCAGATAAGCTGTCCAGTTTGATTGGCATTTCCTGTGGAAAGGATTTTCAATACATAGGATCAAATCCTGTACCCTAAACTGCTTTTGCATTTTGAAAGTATGTTAAAGATTTCTCTGAGTTCATCTGCTATATTGGGAATTAGTTTTAGGTTTAAAGGCTTTCCTTGCTCTCATCAAATCATATGGGCTATCTTCTTCTTTGGCCAATTTTAGATACACTATATTTGCATTGTGCATCTCAATATTTTTTCCAGAGTGTTAAAGCAAACTTGGGAATTTCATCATTGGTGTGGAACAGAGCGTCTTGGTAGATGATATAAAATTTAGGCTGTCTATAAAAGAAATTACAAATAATAGGATAAAAAAAAGAAATAGGATAAATCATACTGGTGAGTTTAACCAGGGTAGGAAATCTTGTATCTTTTATTGTTTTTTCTTTGGGATCAGTTTTAACAGTCGCTCTATAGGTGCTATAGGTGGAAATGGAAAGATTTTTTTTTTTTGAACATGACTTTACAGCTGTTTAGGAAACTGTGTTTTTTGTTTCTGTTCACACCTGGCATCTGTGAGTCCAGAGACTAGATTTGAATTTGAAGTTTTTTGTGTGCTTCCTGAAAGTGCCAAAGGACTGCCCTGGCTTTGTCCCTAACTTTCTTAACTCAGTAGCTTTTCTGTAGCTATAGTAGGTAACCATAACTTAACTAATTTGTATGCACCATATGCAGTCTCGGCTCACTTCAAAGTGTAATCAAGTCATGAACTAATTACAATACCATATTCCCAAAGAATGTAAATTTAATTTCCCTTCAAACAGAATGGGAATGTATTAAGCAATTCCTTTATATGAGAGCTGTGGCATTCAACGACATAATGCTGATGCTTCAAACAGAAGTAAAGTTCTTAACTTTTGTGGACCTTGTGACCTTTTTCCCTGTGCATCTTCCCTTTTTATTCTTGTGTCTTCAGTTAATTTACTGACTGGATAACAACATTAAAATATTCAAGTGTAAATTAAAATGTAACTGTTGGGCTTCAGATTGGAGATCACTCTGTCTTATTGTATGTGACTTGCTTCTTTATAGTGTTTTCAGAATTGTGCTTCCTAAGGCATTTGGATCAGAAGGAAATTGTGTTTTGAATTGAAGGCTCATAAGGTTCAGACTCTCACCAGATGATTTCTTTAATACATCGAAAAGTGGATGTGCAGAAAGTTCCCTACAGGTTCTTAGCATCACTGTGCCAGGGAGTCCACATAAACTCAGTTATATAAGAACGAGCAAAGTGAAGTTGTTCATAAAACATTTTATTACCTTCAGTCTTTGCAGCAACTTCAGAGTTTAGATAATAAACCTTCATAGAAGTTACTAGTCTCTACCCTTTCTCAGAACAAAGATTCACATACAGTCAAACCACTTATTTATCTTAATTTTAAAGGCAGAAGAAACATGTTAGGGTTGACTTTGATCCGTGCCTGGACAGTCTGATTTCTAAAATGCAGTCCTGTCACTCTTCTGAGATGAGTTGTCAAAGCATAAGATTGTATGTATTAAACACAAGTAGTATTTTAAAATTAAATGTGGGTCAGGTTCCAATGAAGTATGTAATTGTTAAATGCTAAAGGAAAGAGCTTAGAATATCTTAGTTTATATTTTAAAGTGCTCCTTTTAGATGTTAATTCATTAATACCAGCAGTTTATTTTTATTCATATGACTTTTCATATGTAAGTAGTTGAAGCTGCATTATTTTAATCCTTTCTTTAGTTAGGAAGAAAAAAGCCTGCAGGTGGAAATCAGAATGACATACATATTGCTTCTTTCCCAAAAGGCATGGTATCTCTCTCCTATTGATATGCAAAATATTAAGGCAGAAAATAAACCCCATTGCTTTACGTGTCAAAATACTGTGAAAAATATATGCTTGGGTAATGCATGAAAAAAAGGTATGGGTCCACTTCAAACTGAACACACTTGTAGTGGAATTTACCATCAGTCTTTGGGTCTCTGCAGACTCATAATTTGGTTCCCTTGTACTGTGGATGTTCAGATGTAGCTTGATCCTTAATTGTAGCTATAGGGATAGCACTGTTTGGAGACCCAGCTATGTGGGTCTTAGCCTTCGCCTGAGTTTGGTGAAATGCTTTCTTACTCTTGCAGCATTCTTTAGAGTAATTTTTGGGCTACTAACTGTACAGTGAAATGTTGTAGTAGTACATGTTGCCACAGTTATGGGAGCAGTGGTGTGTCTGTTAAGCAGCTGTGAGCTTGCTGTGGCATTCTTCAAGTGCCAGGCACAGGAAATGTTGTAGTGTTGCTGTTGCTGCCAGAGAAATCCCAACCCCCAAACCAACCCTACAAAAACATCAAGGCAAGGTAAGTTAGATCAGGCATGTGGTGCTTGATGATGTGCTGCTGGGATTGTGCATGGCTCCTTGAATGAGTCTGGCGCACACACCTGCTTGGAGAGCATGCAGACAAGCTCAGTCTGCCTTCAGTTGATCTGACTAGGTTTTTCTTGGGAGACTGAAGACCTCTCAGAGCTTAGTGTAGCTTCATCCACTGTCAGTGGCATTTCCTCGGCGTCTCCTTGCTCGTCTAGATTTTCTCACAGCATTTGTCTTCAAGGGACTACCTGAGGGAGTGGAAAGAGTTGCGTCTGGTGAAACTGCCAACATGATGATAGCAAGTCAGGTTTCCAGATACATGTCCTTAAGCAGGCATTTAAAAACACCAGTGCTTTGTGGCTACTGGATTGTGATTGCACATGTCAAAAAACTTTATCACATCACAGAAAGTTTCTTGTATCTCTACCACAGAGTTCAAGCTAATGCTGTCTGATTTGAATTCCAATCCAATTTGTGTGTGTTTGACTTTTTCTTTCCTTTGATTGCTTTATTCATCTTTGCATATCTCTGTAATAGCTCTGAGTCTCTAGAGAGTCTTCCATTGGATATGGTGGCTGCTGGGACTGCAGCATCTGGTGACTTAAGATGGAGATTCAGCTCCTGTGTTCTATTCTGGACATGGATCAAAGAATGCAGCCCTGAGTGAAAGGACAGTCCAAGCTGAAGCTGCAGTCAGGGACTACAGGAATGAGTCATCACTGGGCATCTTGTTTGATGCTTGGGAGGTCTGTTAGAGCTTTTCTGCATGGGTGAATGCAGGCAAACTCAGACTCTGAGCTAACCAGTTGCAAGATCAATCTGGTCTGTTAGTGCTGTGCCTGGGCAGTGCTAGTTTTCCCTGCAGCTGCAAGACACATGTCCTGGAGCTGGCTTGAGGAGTGTGGGGCTGCTGGGCTGCACCTGTGTGCTCAGACATTCCTGAAGACTCCCCAGGACATAGTTTTCCCGTGTGTAAAAAGGGAACAATTGAGCTGCTGGCTGTCCCAAAAATGCTCTTGGCAAACCAGTGAGGAAAGTGTCACTAGGTGGTGAGTTCTCACAAAGAATCTGAAAATACAGAAGGACCTTTGTTATTAGATTGGTTGCAAAGAATCTGGTTAGCTGTGTTCTCTTGCCTTGCTAGTAGCTTCTAGAAAAGTTTTTTTCCAGCCTCAGTTTGCTGTGATTGGAAGCTGCTTTAAATTTATTTTTTTCTTTTAATAAAGTGAGATAAAACTAAACATTTCTTCTGAAATGATAAAGGCCCCAAAGAAATCTTCTTTCTAAGGAGAAGATTCTTTGTCTTCTGGTTTGGTTGGCTTTTAACCTCTTACAAAAAAAGGTATAAAAAAAGCAGAATTTGGGTAGGTAGTCCTCGTGGATGAACCTGATGTTGGCTTCATTTGGAAACCTGTACCTGAAGAGACTAGTAGTTGTTTGAATTGCTGCAGCATGAACATTGATGGCTTACACAAGCATGTGAAGGCTAATGTGTAGAATTCTAGAGCTTTTTATGTAGAAGCTGGATGCTCAAAACTAAAACATGTAAGATTTTAAGTTGGGCTTCACTTTTACTCATAATGATGGTTGAAGCAGTGGACTGGGAACAATGAAGGAATTCAGTGGGTGTGCTGGAGACTAGCCCTTCTCCCAGTTTCTGGGGAAACAGGAGCTGTAGTTTTTTTTTCTACTTCAGCCTGTGGGAGGCCGACTGTATTTCCAGCAAGGAGTAAGCTGTGAGTAGTTGAGGTAGCCAGGGAGCAGACTTAAAGATTAAGAGTGGAAGGAAGGGGTTGAGACTTTGCAAGGTGGATAAAAACGTTCCCAGACAGGTGACTGTTGCTGGAAGAGGTGTCCCCTGCTTGCAGCTCCATTCCCTCTGCTTGCCTTGTGCCAGATCTTATGCCTGGCTGTCCTTTTTTCCTCGCTGGAACAGATTGCTCAGGTCCAGAGTGAGGGATCTGGGGGGCAGCAGAGCTGGTGTGGATGGAATGAGTGAGTGGGAGAGTATCTCTGGAAGCAATTGAACATTAGGTTGGCTGTGCCTTCTTGTGAAGCTTCATCCAAAGGAAAAGCTCTTTGTTTCCTGCTGGGCTCCCTGGACATCCATTCCTGGCTTCTGTAAGCATGTCACTACTGTGTGCTGGCAGCCCCTCCTCTCAAAGCCAACTATCTCCACTGAGGTTATTATCTCTTAAGAGCCATAAATGAGCTCTTAATTCTTTGACATACATTCAGTGAAAAAATTAACTAATTTAGTCTATAAAATATGTAGTACTTGCAGTATGTCACGTAAATGTGGCTGTTGAAATCCTAACCTTTGCATTTCTAAATTTATTTTTTTGTTTTCCCCCACCACATACAACCTTGACACTTTACTAATAAACTGCGTAAAAAATATTACTCTAATACATTCAAATGCATGTTTCTTGGACATAAAACTACCTTTCAGTGAAATGCCAAGTACCACTTCTCCCAGGTAACTAACATCTTACAAATCCAATATTTGTGCTCCTGAACACATGAAGAATTACAAAATATGTCCATTTAGGTATGTTGCTTTTTTTTGGAATGCAAATCTATAGGACTTCTCCAATACTGTTTTTTCAACCTTACAACTTTTTTTTTTTTTTAAGCAGATTATGAAAATATTTCTAATGTGCATGTCTGTCCAAAGACTGTATTGCCTTAGTAGATGCACGATCTTCTTATATCTGAATGACTTAAATATTTTTGTGGCAGTGTTGTGTATTGCCTGGCTAATTTGTAGGAGAAAACAAGGAGATCATCTTGCTGCTTTTAGCAAAAACTTCATAGAACGAGACAGTAAGATGTAATATTAAGGCTTTTTTTTTTTTTTCTTAAGAAGATATTCTGCAGTAAATTTTTGAGAATCGCCATGCTTACAGCTATTCTGCATATGTCTCAAACAAATGAACTCTTTTTTCATATTTTAAGCTTTATGTTTACTTAGTAAGCAAAGCAGGGCTTTAAACTCTTGGACTGGTGGTGGCTGTAACAATAGTTTGCTTAATGTAGAGTGATTGTGTGAATGAACAAGGTTTTAATCTTCTAATAGAGCAAGTTTTACTGTGGCTGACCAAATCTCACAATAATTTCAGGGACATCTCAGCCACCATTCCAGCTCATGTGAGCCATTGCCCCTCCCACTCATCATCACACAACTGGCCTTTCAGCAGTCAGGATTTGCTTGCATACTTTGCTAATGTTAATTTTGCTTGTCCTGCTTTAAAATGTATTTTAAATAAATTTGGCAGCCACGTGCAGGAGGTGGTGGCGGCATCATGTGTACTGTGAGGGCTCGGCAGTCTGTAAAACACAAATGGGGCATATTTTAAATGGTGTTTGGGAGTGTGGGCAGTCTTGCCTGGCTTTCCAATAGGACTGACACTAACACTGTGGCAAGAGTGAGGATGGCTGCCTGGCCATCACTCGTCTGCCCCAAGGCTGTTTTAGGCTCCTTGTTTCTGGTGCCATTAATGTGCTAGCTGGAGGGAGGACAGGGCAAAATCTGTTTAGTGGGGAAGGGGTTGCTGGAAGCAAAGTGAATTAAGAGGACTGTAAAAAATTGATAAAGATAGATAGGACTGTCTGTTTTTATATTCTGCCACATAACATGGGTTTAAATGAATTTCCCTATAATTTGTCTTCAAATACCGACATTTAACTCTTAGGCTGTATAAATGAACTGGCTTTTGCTAGAGTAAAATTCATGCCCTGCGTCCAGGCTAATATGTTCACCTACTATAAACATTACTGCCTATGGTTACAACTGGAATAAAAAATTCCTTTTATATACATCATAGCTGGCAGAGACTCCTGAGACCACCACAAATCACTTCAGCCTTTTGGTGCTCTCTGACGAAATGAACTGAAATGTTAAACAGCTCCAGCTTTAGGCAGGCTGGCTCTGGAAAGCAATTAGCTTGTTAAGACCATTGTTTGTACCCTCCCATATTTCCAGGTGCTGAGCAAAGGTGTTATGAGAACTCTCCTGATTGATTTCAGCATTGGGGTTTATTAACCTTCCATTCCTTCCTAAAATGTTTAGCTTATTCTCTTGATAGCCTTTTATTTAAAGGAAAGGAAACCAACCAAACAACAACAAAAATGAAGCCCTGGTGAGGCCACCCCTCCTGCAAAGGAATAAGAAGAAAGGGGGTGGGGGGAAGGGAAGGCAACAAAACCCAACCGAAAAAAACCCCTTAGGGTCATAACAGGGAATAACAAAGCAGTGAGTTATTTATGCAGCCATGATTGGCAAAAGTGATTGCAACATGAATTTGCCCAGAAGCAATGATTAGATCATAAAAATGTTAAGGAAATCTGTAACTCAACACCGTTTTAAAGATTGAAGAAGTTTTTGTTCCCTACCTTAATTGCAGTGACTTGTTATTAAAGTATTTATTCAGAGTAATCTCTTTGGACAGCGAGCCCTTATCCCATCTGCATGCATAATTAAAAGTGAGGGGGGAGAGAGGGGAGCATAAATGGTTTACCATGCTACATGAGCAAGGGAGGGAATTACACAATGACAGGTGAAGAGCAGATTTATTTCCTGTTGGAATTTCAATGCTGCAAGCAAGGCAGGACACTGTTGCTAATATACTTGCAAACACCACAGTTGCTTGCTTCTCCAGATTACTGTCCAAAAATTATTGCTGGTCTGTAAAAGGCCTGTAGCACTGCATCTGTGGCTGTGGGGTTTTGAGCCATTGGCGCTCAAGCAAAGAGATTGGATTTAGGTATGTGGGCTTGTGAATCGATGTCTGTGCTTAAAAATGGACTATTTACTTACTTGGCTGGCTATTTATTTATTTATAAATAAACATTGGTAATGGCTGGCTTTGCTGAATACAAATAATAGGGTTGTAGTTGTTCCAGCTGAAACAATGTCATCACCTGCCTCCTGCTGCTGTCCCTTTTCCGATGATAAAAGAATTTGGTGCAATTCTTCTTCTTCCACTCTGAGCAGGAAGAAGGTTGTACTTGAACATTCATCTTTAGGCAGATTTATCATCATTAGACGCTACTCAAACACACGGTATCTGTTTTTAAATTGAACTGTTATGGATCTAAATCAGATTTACACAGAATAAGTTGGTATATATTTGGCTATAACTATTCACTAAAGAGTGTTTTTCCCTTAACTTCTGATGTCTCACCCCTGCAGCAGCAGTACAGAGAATGCCAAGAACTTTTGAGCCTCTATCAGAAGTACCTGGCTGAGCAGCAAGAAAAACTATCACACTCCCTTTCTGAACTCAGTTCTGCCAAGGAAAAGGAGCAGCAGAAGGTAAGCTTTTTTTTGCCATCTCTTTTTTATTTTTTTTTAATGACCTAGTCAAAACATCTTTTAGAGTCTGAGAGTGTATTATCTTACATCATAAAGCGTCAAATACTGTTTCGTGATTGGTTTTCCATGAGTCCTTGCCTTAATATGTAGATGGTAGGAAAACAAAGAAAAATGCCCCAACAAGTTTTGGGTCAATAGAATGGGTCAAATTAATTGACCATGTTGTAACGGAGTAGGAATCATGGGAACACACACCTTTACAAAGGAAAAAGTTAGGATGCTGTTCTGCTTTCTGTTCTGTTATTTAAACAGGAAAATAATTGCTGTCACTGTAGATATAGCCTTTCACATTTTCAGTGTGGCTTTTGATGATTGAAAAGGGCATTACAGATGATGCATTTGGTCAATAAGAGCTTTCTCAAGTCTGTAAAGCAGCTCATCTGATTTGAGCTATTTATAGAAGACCTATAGTTCTATATGCAGTAAAACCAGAAAACGTTGACTAGGTATACATGTTAAATTAAGTGGTAAAATGTTTCTCTGATGTAAGTGCCCAAAGCCTTGAGAATGTGGTTGCTTGAGATTTTCTTCTGATAGCTAGGTGATCGGTTTGAATCCCTGCTGATGGCAAATTATACCCTGGAGGAGAAGACTGCCTATGCAAGTGCTCTACCCCATGTTCTTGCTTTCTGTTCTCTGGTAGCAGCTTCCATCTGCAGATCTCCAGAATCCATCCTACCTAACACCTTTTGTAGAGGTTATGCCCTTGATCCCCTCTTCTGCTGGAACAGTCTTAAAGGCTTATTTATAAAAGGGCTAGAAGTAAAGTAGAGTATCCAAAAGGAGGCCTGATTCTGGCATCTCAGTGGTTCCCTGCTGTGAGAATTATACAGTTAGATCCTGCTTCTCAGGAGACTGTGCAGGAAGGAGTCTTTAATTCTCTCACGAAGCAGGTAGCAATACTCTGTGACTTCATTGGCATCAGGAATGTTTTGTTGTTTTTTTTTTGTCCTGATGATATGTTTTTTTAACTCTATTTTAGCATTGTCTTTTTTGGTCCAACATTGTTGGACATTAAGCTGTTTGTCAGGCTTTTAACCTTTTATAAACATTTCATTTCCATTATTTTGTGTTTATATCTGCCATCCATTTTTGTGATGGCATTGAATTCAAAACAATAATGTCCTTTCAGAATGGATGATGTCTGTGTTGCTGCTTGTATGGCATGCAGCTTGGTGGGGATCTCCATGGAAAATAATCCAGAGGAGTCCATGAACTCCAAAAGCACTGTGGTAGCTGTGTTTTGAAGATGCCAATCTGTCTTTCAGGTTTTGCCCTGAATGTTTCATTTCTAGCCTTTCAACTTTAAATACATTTATCCTATATTATGTTAGCCCTTAGTACTGAGGGATCCAGTGTCATCACATCTATAGGACAAAGGCATGGAAGCAGATAATAGGAAACCTTTAGTCCACTGACTATCAAATTAGTTCAACAGTCCACATTCATCTCCTCTTGTCCTTCTGTCTTCCTAATCACAGTGTATACACAGAGACTTCATTAATATTGTTTTCTAGTTTCATTTTCAAACTTCTATTAAGCTTGTCTTTGATTCTGTTATTTCTTCTCGCTGTACTTACAGGTACTTTTGTCCACAAATGCAAATTCAGATATTATATTGGAGTTTGTCTTGACATTTTTTTATGGTTACGTATTTTACAGGTCCAGCCTAGCAGGTTTGAAATTACCCTAGTCCTCTTGTTGAGTGCAAAGCATTGTAGACATAGATAAAAACCTGTTAAAACATGCTTCAACTGGTTTTTCTTATAGCGTGCAAAATGTTTCTGATGTTTCTAGCCTTCCTCTTCAATTTTCTTGTTCTTTGCTTTTGGCTTTATAAATTATTACCGTTTTTCACCCAAACTAGCACTTTGTGCTGTGTTTCTCCTCACAGTCTGGAAACTGTGGAGAGGTGAGCAGGACTGGCCCCCTCTGTCTGTTTTTTCCCTCAGTCACTCCTTTATGGGATAGCTTTGGAAACCCAAGAAGGATCAGTGGGCTTCTTTTTGATGGGACATGTGTTATTTTCACACATCTTTTAATACCTGAACTGTGACCCCTTAGTGTCCTGATGGATCTCTCTTTGTTCTATTTGAGTGTTGTCTTAGCACAGTAGTTCAGTCCAGCATTGTTTTGTCTGCCTGATGGGATCTGTGGAAGGGGAACACAGCAGTGAGGGATTTTTGAGGAAAGAATTGGAAGAGGACAGACCCAGAACCGTCCTGCTCCCAGTACTGCCCATGCCAGTTCCTTCTGCCCCACCGAAGCTCTTGTGCTCTCCCTTTCTGTTCTAAGATGGACTTGGACAAGAGCAATCTTATTTAAATGTTAGGATAATGAAAGTCTTTGTGAGTTTTGTTTGAATCCAGATCCGTTTGAAATCTCTTTCTTTTTGCTTGATTTTGTCTGGGTTAAGGAAATCTTGGCTATGTCTGGGTTTAAAGCAAGATAACTAGCTTGCTACATGGTTTTCTCTTTATAGAACTGTCTAGGAGACATAATCAGCATTTCCTGTTTCAGGACACTGCTGATTTTACCGGGTCTCTGTGTTTCGATGTACGATGTTGTTCCGCTTTTCCCCGTCTCTTGCAGAAGCATTGGACTGCACAGCTGCACTGCACAATAAAGCACTTCTTTGTTCTGCCTCTTTGGAGCTGTTCTTTCTTGTTTCTGTTCATTTACCCCCTTTTTTCTTACTTGTTAGTTTGGAGTAATTTCTAGTGCTACATGTGTATCTTAATGCCTCCTGCTTCTGCTTTTCACCTGGCTGTCTCCATCATTCTTACCTTACCATAATTCGAATCATGAGCTGTCACTTTCCCCTGGGCTTAGATAGGTACTTGGAAACATCTCCTTTCAGTGTTTAAATGCTGGGTTTTCAGTCAGAATAAGACAATTAACAGGTGAAGAGAGCAGCAGCCTTACCAAACATCGATGGCAGTTTTGTAAAAAGAGGTGGAGTTCTATAGGATATAAACGACTGCAGTAGCTGTGTGCATGTGTCTGAAATGCAGCCCTGGTTTGTAGCTGTACTGAACTAATGCAGATGCTTTGGTGTTAACTTTTATTTTTGTCTGTTTTAGTATCACCTAACGATAGCAGTAACTCTGAAACCATGTTTTCCTCTTAGTTAATATTGCTTCTTTATAATGAAAGTCAGCCCTCAGAATGTAAAGAAACATCCTGGTAGTAGTGAAATAAAATTGCTGGGAAGATGGTGGTAAGATGATTTAACTCAGAACTCTCTTGGAGTCAATAATCAGTAACTGGAACATGGAACTTCCTTTTTTTTGTGAGATAAAGTTAATTCCATTTGAAAAGATACTTAAGGTGACATGAATTGAATTATTCAAAGTGGCCTTCTCAGCATTAACTCTAGGTTAATATCTCATGATGCCTCTGGTTTCATTATAGGAGTTTTAAGTACATAACTTTTTATAATAAATTCATTACCTAGAAGCTGAACTGAAATTGGTTTACCTTCTACCAACCCATAAAAAGAAGCATTAATTGTAAAGTGAATATTAAAGTGGTCACTAAAGTTGACTCAGATTCAGAGAGATAGCACTTTGGTAAAGGAAGAGCATTACTGAAAAATAGGCTTCTGCCTTGCTGTTAATAGAAAATATCATTCATATTAAAATGTAGTTAAACTTTTCTATCAAAAATGATTTTTGGATATACTCTCCGCAGCACCAAAATGTTCAGTCTTTGCCATTTTTCAGAAGCTTTACACAGACATGTAAAGAAAACTGCCCTTGTTCTAGGTAATCATGTCTGACCTAGTTTATATACTCTGCTTCAGAGCCATTTCAAACAGTGGCAAGAATCCAGTTTGATTTGGCACATTCTGGCTGATGAATCTGTAGCTGTTCTGCAGTGCAGGGTAGGACTTGAGGCACAAAAGTTAGACAGGCAACTGAGTTTCTGCAGAACTGGAGTTCGTGAGTTCTATCACCTTAAGGAAAGATAATACCTGTAGTCTTAGCACTGCTTATTAATGTTAATCTTTGAATTTACAAGTACAGCTGGCAGCATTTCTTTCTTATTTGTGGAAGATTACCAACACATCTGCTAATTCCCTTGATTCACAAAGATTCTGGTGTGTGTGTGTGTGTGTGTGTGTGTGTGTGGGTGAAACCAGTTCTTCCTTGTGTAGAAGTAGTATGGGTATGCAGTTGGATTAAAGACGGATAGGAATATCAAGAATTTATTTTCAATGGTGTATCATCACCCCTCTCCCTCTATGTTCTGATCTCTGCCACCTCTTTTGGGGTTTGCCAGTGGCCCTCATCAGGAATGAGGTACTTTTCAATGCTAAGCATCATGCAAGCATCCTGAAAGACATGGTCTGATTTTGGGCATATGGTAAATTCCTAATAAAATTGACTCTTGGGAAGGCATTTTCTTTTTTTTTTAGCCTTTTTTAATAATGTTGCTATCTTTTCTGAATCACTTCTTAATAAGTGCTGAATGCACTTGTACCACTTCACAGTAAAGTCCAAAAAAGCCTTTATCTGCAAAAACTAGTAAGCCTTGGTTTCTTTTGATTTTGGCAACTAAGATTCTGTCCTTTCTTTTTTCCTTTTTTTTTTTTTTTTTACCATGATATGGATGATTGCATACTAAAGCTTCAGACATTACTTATTTAATTTATTATTTTTTTCCTTTGAAAAAGATATCGAAATATGTCATTATTCAGAAGCCTTTCCTTTGTAATTGTCCCCAGACTTCCCTGGATCCATTTTTTTCAGCACAGGTCACCTTTAAGCACATTCTTAGCTTGCTTAAAGAAAAAAAAAATCCACATATGTGAATGGTTTTGAATGCTACAAGGTAAACCTTCATGATAGAATTGACTTTGTCTGTTTACCCAGCTGTATGGGAACAATGGATGAGCCCATCTGAAAGATACTTGAAAACTGGTATAATAAATAAAGAACTAATTTGACTAGGGACTCAAGGGTATTGGAATAATTTTGCAAGGCCAGACAGAGACAGTTTTAGCATGAGTAACTGTCAGGAATAGCCTTGCTTTACCTATGTTACTTTCTGCAAATCCTCTGATCTCTCTCTGTGCTTCTCTTATCTGTAAAAATGAGATAATGTTTTTATCCTCATTCTTTCTGGTTTTTTTACTGAGAATGTCAGGTTTTGGGTGCTTTTTCATGGGTGTTCAAAGTGATTAGCAGTGATATTTCAAACATAGACTACCCTGTAATAGCATGAAGAAAAAATAATGCTTTTTTTTCCTTTTACCTCTAAGATACTAGGTCATAGTTAATTTATCTGTCATTTCTAAAAACTGTTAACACCAAACAGGAATGCAGATGAATATGAAATATTTATGCAAAAATGAAATATCAGCATTGCAATACCTGTGCATTGCTAGCATTCACAACAGAATGCCACCCACACTCAATTCCCTGGAATGTGTGCCACAGTAGAACTGTTTGGCTTGCCTAGTCTATTTTCTTGATGTGAATGACACTGTATTCCTGGTGATACACACTTCACTCTCAACTCACTCAGTTCACCTCTTAACTGAGATCTGTGCCAGTTCACCATCTCTTTGTTCTACAGTCTTTAATCAGCCTTGTCCCCAGTCTCTTTTAAGATATTTTCATTTTAATTTTGTTTTCTTTGACTATGTCTCTTTCAGTTTCATCTATTTAGCTTTAAAAACCATCCCTCCTATGGAAATATTTTCCTTGGGTGAAGTCATCTCTGGTGTATATTTTTCTGTTGAGTGATAAATCTGGAAAGAAGGCAGTGCCTTTCTTTCCATTCTTCAAGATCAAAACATCCTCTTGGCTTTGTAGGCTTCTGATGACACTCTTACACTTGTGAAACATCACCTCTGGATTTACATGAGAATTTAAATTTGCAGAAGAACTGCCTGTCCTTGAGAAACAGAAGCACTTTGCAAACTCTTAGATCTGATATTGCAATCTCCAGTCTAACGCTGTAGTGGCTCTTGGGAGAGTGAATTGTGGCCATACTCACCAGCATCCTCTCACTTTGAAGTGAGAGTAAGGCTTTCTTCAGTGGATTCAAGGCTGCATATGAATGCACTTGCTGTCAAAGATTTTGTGTTATGCTACAGGCCTTGAGGAAGGAAACTTCTGTTCTGTCCATCACTTTGTGGAGTTACCTGTTTACCTGGCAGTCATTAGGAGTGTAAGCAAACCAGCTGCCTAGCCATATGTCATCACTACTGTTGTATAGTCCATTTGACCTACGAACATGCCCTTTGAGTCAGCAGTATTTATCCCTTTTCAAAATCTGAGACTCTTGGAAATCAGTTTCTTATGTACTTACATCCTTGATTTCCCATTTCCTAGACTTGTCTGATTCCTCCAAGTGTGGCATGTCCTTCATGTTATAATTAACATTACATTCCTGAACTTCAGGAAAATCCATGCTGGCAACTTTCAAAGCCCAACTGAACCAAGAACCTAATGTACTTTGAAGTTTGCCTTGTTTTGGTGCAGTTAGACTTGCTAACTAGCACAGTTCCCATCCAACTTGAACTTTTCTTTGACTGTTGTGTATTCTCTTCACCAACCTTTCAAGAGGGAGATCATCCTGTGACAACGTATTTTGGTAAAAAGTGAAAACATTTCTGGGCCAATCCAACAACTGGAATCCTATTTCTGAAAATGCAAACAGAGTTACTGTTTCTTGCTGTAGAAATGAATACAGTCTGTAACTCATCTAGGATTTCATAATCTAAATATTCATCACTGTAGATTACAGATAGTGTGATAGAAGTGATTACTATATTGAAAGATAAATTGCTTGCCATCTCTTGCCTGCAAAGCACACATTTTTGTGTGTTGATCAGGTTGTTTAATTAGAAGTGTCTTTATTTAATGAAAGCCAGGTGATTATCAGTTCAGGGCACTAAAGGTTGGTCTTTGTATGGCAGAAAGATTTTTCATGAGAGCTGAGGGTGTAATTTTCTTTCAGCTAAGAAGGTGGGAATTCGTTATCTGTCTGTACCAGGATGATTGCCTGCAGAAATATCTCTTCGAGTTAGTTCTGAATACCTTAAGATTTAGCTTGAGTCTTTCATTTTGAGCTGCAAAAAAGTTTGAACTTAAAGTTTTTCTGATGCACAGTTTGCCATTTGAAGTTTGTAAGGAGTCTCCTTCCAGGATTTTATCTACCATAGGACAAATTTCTAGAGTTCTCGAGACAGCTGGACTCATCTCCTTCTATAAGCAGAATGTAACTGGTGAGGCGTCATCAGCACAGGTCAGGTGTGTACAGCATTTACTGTAAGTCTGCATACACGTTGCATGTGATTTTTGTTTATAGCAGCGTGATTACCTGTCTCTGATCCAGTGAATGCATTAAATATCATTGCATAACAATTTTTGGTTGTTGTCTATTTATGGCAAATGCCAAAAACGTCTGACACATCTCTCTGAGTTCCAGTAACACACATTGCTCTACATTTTGAGGCTTTTTTTGTATAATTTCAGATTTTGGAACATGGGTAGAAGCACATCATGTAGACATTCAGTGCCATCATGTGCCAAAGATGTCTCACAGTACCATCAACAGAAAAAGGGATACACGAGTTTCTCCTGTCTGAGCAAGAAAATGGTCAATCTGAAGCATAAATATTCTAAGCTACCCACACATATGCATGGGCTCTCAGGCTGAGTGAGTTACTAAGATTTAGAGTATGGGAAAGCAAATTATGTCCTCTGACCTCTCTTGGAAGTCTGGATTACCTTGAAGTTGGTCTCTGCCTTGAAATAAAGTAATTTCTCATTAAACTTTAATAGAGGCATTTAATTCCATGTTAAATCTTTCCCCATCTGTTCTCCATAAGTGGTAACAATTCTACTGACTGGAGCAGACCAGAAAAACACTCAGGATGTCTTCTGTTTTCTGGTGTGTAATTACAAAAACTCCTCTTACTCTCTGGAGCTGAATCATGAACATCAGTTACCTTAGTTGTACGATGCATCTGATGAGTGTCTCTGCTTTAAAACTTCAGAGGAGTTTTCACAAAGAAGAACTGCTTGGTGGATTAGGCTGGAGCTGGTGTCTGCTTGTGATTTAGTAACGCTTTTGTCTCTGTCTTCTGCAACATTCTCCTAGAAGAACTGGCAGTTCATAGCTTGGATGGGGTGCACTGGTGAATGTGGAAAAAAACCTGGCTGATGGCCTAGCCCAGAGAGTGCTGGTGCATGGAATTACATCCTGGGGCCAGTCACTAGTGATGTGCCCCAGGGCTCTCTGCTGGGGCCAGCACTGTTACTTCTATTGATGATCTGAATGAGGGAATCAAGAGCTCCTTTAGTCAGTTTGAGAACACCAAGTTGGGTGGAGTGTGGATCTTCTGGAGGTCAGGAAGGCTCTGCAGAGAGATCTGCTCAGGCTGGATCCATGGGCAGAGGCCAATTGTGTGAGGTTCAACAAGGCCAAGCGCTGGGTCCTGCCCTTGGGTCACAACAACGCCCTGCAGCTCCAGGCTGGGACAGAGTGTCTGGAAAGCTGCTGAGTGGCAAAGGACCTGGAAGTGCTGGTTTTGGGTGACTGGACATGAGCTGGAGTGTGCCCAGGTGGCCAAGAAGGCAAATAACACCGGGCTTGTGTCAGCAGTAGTGTGGCCAGCAGGACCAGGGCAGTGCTCATCTCCCTGTGCTGGGGGCACTGGTGAGGCCACACTTTGAATCTTGTGTTCAGCTTTGTTTCCTCACAGCAAGAAGGACCCTGAGGTGCTGGAGAATGTCCAGAGAAGGGCAGCAAAGCTGGGGAAGGGTCTGGAGCACAGGTCTGTGAGGAGTGGCTGAGGGAGCTGCAGGAACTCAGCCTGGAGAAAGGGAGACTTGGAGGTGACCTTCTCACACTCCACAGTGACCTGAAAGGAGGGTGTAGCCAGATGGGGGTCAGTCTCTTCTCCCAAGGGACAAGTGAAAGGACAAGAGGAAATGACCTCAAGTTGTGCCTGGACAGGTTTCAGTTGGATATGAGAAAAGATTTCTTCACTGAAAGACAGGTCAATCATTAGAACAGGCTGCCCAGGGAAGTGGTGGAGTCACCATCCCTGCAAGCATTTAGAAGATGTGTAGATGTGGCAGCTAGGGACATGGTTTAGTGGTGACCAGTGCTGGATTAATGGTTGGACTTCATGATCTTCGAAGTCTTTTCCAACCTAAATAGCTCTGTGATTCGAAGAACCTTGGTCTCTTCTGTGACTAGGTCAAGAACCTACTCTGGCAGGCTGTCACTTTTAAACCTGAGCAGAAAAGCTTTTATCCACAGTCATATTGAGAACATTATTTTAGTCAGGAACCATTTATGTTCATGGTTACAGAAAATGAAACTGAAATTTTTAATGGAGAACTCATCTCATTAAGTGAGAGCACAGGACTGCAAAGGTAGTTGCCTGTGAGCAACTGAACTCTTCTGGATGTTAAATGACAGCTGTGGAGACCATTTATTTTCCAGAGATCCATATGCCCCTCATAAGAACTGCAGCATTCAGTAGTTAATTCTTTTTGAATGCCTATCCTTCAGAACTTGTTCAGCTCTGGGACTCCTTATCATTTGTGGTTTTGGTGTATTTGAGAGTGTCCCTTGTAATGAATGTGCACATTTAGGCATGGGGTTGAAGGAGACAGAATGGTTACTTTTAGATGTAACTTTTGAATTAAGTGTGAACACGCTACCTGGGGGTCTCTGGAGATTTTGAAGTTGAGAGAGATAGAGGACCTGGGATACACAGTGGTGTTCTGGTATCAGCATACATGTAGAAAGACTTGCTTCTGGCCAGCATTGCCAGTGCAGAAAGCCATCTGTTCTGTGTTCCTGGGTGCAAACATCATGTGAATGAATATGCAAACTGACTTGTAGGTCACTGTTAGAGTCTGAGGCACAGAGTGTGCCCTTGTTTCTGATACTTAGCTCTGAGATCCAAGAAAACATTGAATTTCGTATAACACCCTGAAAACAACTGTTAAAGTTAAATAGAAAAACTAAAAGTGTAAGTGTGTAAATTAGAAAGATTTTTAAGTCACTGGGTGAAAAAGTGAGGAGTTTAAAGAGCAAAAGACAAAATAGAAGGTTTAGGGTGTTGTCTCTTTTCTTTCTTCATCTTCTTCTAGAAGTTTTTGAGTAATAGTAAGTGATTAGATACAGAATGCTGCAATGCAGCACACAAGTGATAAGTTATTAGATCGCTAAGAAAAATAATTTACGTGTCTATTGTTAATTAGGTAAAAATAAGTATAAAGAAAAAAAACCTGCGTATTTCAGAGCCATTTTGTGCTATTAAACTAACTTAAGCCATGCAATGGTGAGTTGAACTTGTGCAAAAAGTTTGGGGAAGATTGCCAAGTCTTTTAATTATGTATATGAATAAACACGAAGAACAAGAAACAAATAAACCTTTAGAGAATCTTTCCTAAAACAGAACCGAAATAATAATAAGAACTGTGAGGGAGTATCCCAGAGAAAACAGGGCCCTGAAAAGAAACCTAAGTCCCTCAGCAAAAAGTAGTAATAATACAACAGTAACCTCCTTTTTAATAGAACCATGTTTAGCACCTGTTGAAGACACAAACTTATGGCTGAAACATCAGCACAAGTTCAGCATTCCCACTTGACCTGATATATGTGTAAGCAAGCTTTGAATATAATAATCTGTCTGGTTGTGCAACTATAATATTTCCAATTTTTTCTAAATCTTAGATTTATTTATTTATTTATAACTTGAACATTCTGGTTAATCAGCTGATATCAGCATTTTGAAACATTATCTTATGCCCTTACCAGAGATTCCAAGCTTCAAGTAAAATCAGAGAGCCAGGGGTAGGTCTGGAGGTAATCTTTTCAACTTTCAGAAATGTGAATTCTGATATATGTTAAAAAGGTATTTAAATATTTAGGCCATTGTTTTTAATTTTTTTCATGGGAATATCATTAAAGGGGCAATTTTGGTTAATATTTTTCATTACTTGTGCTGACTGTGAGAATTCTACATGCAAGTGTGCAGCTGGACTGCTACTGTCATCTACCCAGGTAGGTGAGGGCTGGTGAGTAGATGAATTGGGACCTAATTCTGTTCTGTTACTATATCACCATCAAATTATTTAATTGCTCTCTGGATTAGTTGAAATAGGAGATGATGCCCAGGTTTGTTAGAGAATGTAAACTCAGTGTATCTAAAATGGTGTGTAAATGCAAAATTGAATTGTAAATCTAGTTGTAAGATTATGTAAAGAGAGCTCAGTTAGCCTGGGACTTCTCCGTACATAAGTTAATTCTTACAAGAAGTTAGTCTTTTGCTTGTGCTGAGTTAGGAAAAACAAGTGCTCAACATAGGGAAAACTCCTCCCTCCAGTGCTGTATGATACAAGGCAGATACACATACTATATGATCCATTTTATGGACATTTTTATTCATCAGAAGTAAAAAAGAATCACGTAATCTGAAATGGAGAGTGTGTGCTTCTGTGGGTAAAATACAAGATGACACTGGAGTTCTCTGTTATATAGACACACCCTAATGCATTCTTATTATCAGTTTATTTAAGGATTCATTCTGTTTTAACAGTTTATTGAAAACACTGTGGTTGTAATAGTGTGCTTATTTAAAAACAAGTAAGTGTAGAGGACTGTAGATTTGCTTTATAAAAAGTATTTGAAAACTTACAGCTTTTCCCTTTCAGTGCTTTGTCAGTCAGACCATGTAATTTAGTGGACATGTGCATATTAGAAAGTTACTCCTGATTCCTTCTTTCTAGTGATGAGTGACAGCAATGTCAGCCACTTGTGGGTCCCTGTGTACATGGCAAGAGTGAAAGTGTGAGGAACCTGCAGAAAGTTACTCAGATCTAGCAGATAATTCAGTTTAGATAAATCTGGTCATCTTCTTTCTGAAGTCCTTGTTATTTTTTATTAAATATCAAGATATTCCACTTATGTTTTCCTGAATGATTAGATGGCATCATCACTAAGATGATCAACACTACATGTGAACCCTAAGTAATAAGCAGAAGCATGTTTTTTTTCTCATCTGGCTTGTTGATTTTCAGGAATATTAGTAAGGCTCTTTACACATTGAACTAATCCCTTCTCTAAAATTAATAAGTATTTTGGGTATCCCTTTTAATTTGTCTTCAACCTTTTGAACCCACATAAGTCTGCATTTCTGTGTGGGAACAAATGCCAGGTAACAGCCTGTCAAAGAGACCTTGGGAAAACTGAAATGAGATGTTCATTATTCCCTTTTAACCATTTTTTTTTTTCCGTAATAGGAGCAAGTTAAGAGATTGAATTAAGAGATGAAGCTTTCTGTTAAAATAAACACGAAATACTAAGTTTAAGGACATTGTGAAACCCTCTGAAATGTCAGAAACACTGTAAAGTGGAGGGCTGGTCATTTTTTAAATTATCAGAAGCCTAGGAGAAACCTCTTCTTACTTTGGATGTAATCACCAATTTTTTTTCCTGTGTTAGTGAGGAATCTTTCCATATCATGGTTTGATGGACAGGATGACTTGAGTGAGAGCTAAAGTGGAACTTGCCAGCCATCACAGTAAGGTGTACTATTTCACAGTGGTATGAGGCAGGAAAAAAGTTCATTCTGGGGACATCTGGGAGTAAAAAAGGCTCAGTTATTTGGGTGGCAGATTCTGTTTGAAGTAGGAGAGATATCAATGTGTGTTTTAGCAGATGTGAACTGTTGTAAGGCCAGTAAGTACATACAAAAGCCCTCTGGGGCAGGAGACCACTGTTCCCTGGGTGCCAGGCATGGAGCTGGGAGCTGCTGCTGCCAGCACAGCCGTCACCATTGTGGGTCAGGAAAATTTCCTTTCTCTGACAGTTGTATTCAAGTAATGAAGATTTAGACACGTCTAACAGAAAGCTGTTCCTCCCAGAAACTGGTCCTCACAGTTACAGTTTTCACATGTATTTATCTCTTTTCACAAAGGGGCAATTAAACTCCCATAAGTCTGCCAAATTTATTACATTCTGTCTACCTAAATATTTCCTGTCATTTCAGTTGAATGTGGCATTTTCCGGTTCTTTTTATCTTGCAACTGCTTAACTGTCATGCGTTCTTTTTGAGCTGGCTAAATGTCGAGGGTGGAATAAATTATTACTCATATACTGTTATTTGTATAACTGTACTATTTGGACTGGGGACCAATATCCTCTTGTATTAGGTAGGCATCTGAATTTGAATCTGAATGATGGTCACTGTTCCAAAGAAGTCACAATGTTGATGCGTTGAAGCATTTTTTTTTTTAAAATCAGTTGGATATGAAAGCTGCTTTGAAGATAAATGCAGCATGATTAAATTAAGTATTACTTACTGATATATATTTCTTGCATAAATTTGATTTTCTATTTACATTGCTTCCTGAAAATGCCATTGTTAATAGAGTTCTGACATCTTATTTCCCTTATTGCTGTCTCAGTAGCATTTTATTTCTGATGCTTTAATAACTCAGTATAGACTGAAAGGATAAAACTGAGAGAATTGACTGAACTAATTAGACCCTGATTTGTCTGGCTGTCCAGTGCCTGACAAACGTGTCTTTGACATAAACAGAATAAAACATTTCTGCTATTAGCCACTTACAAATATCTATTTTGGCAGAGCTTTGAAACTATTTAATTCTCAGGGCATATTGTGCTGGGTAAGGAACCAATTCAGGATTTTTCTTTTGCCATTGTGACTCCCCCTTCCTGTCTGTGTTGAAATAGAGTCATATTTAGTAGCTTCACAAAAACTCAAAAACAGCTAATACACTTATCACCCTAACAAACTGAGTATTTCTGAGAAAGTGGAAATGTTCCCGTTTCAATTTCTGGTTAATGACACACTTGAGTATGGGATCCAAAATGTCAGTCTTTGTATTTTCAAACCTGTAGAAACTTGAATAAAGCTTATACATAAGAGCAATCAACTCTGATAGCAGTAGGCTAAATATCAGTTTCTGAAAATAAATTTTATATGAATCTATTCTCCAGACAATTTGACTTTTAAATGTTTAAAAATGTGACATCTTTATATAAGTGAATATGGATTGAGGCAGGAGCTATAAAAACTTGAAGTTTCCATTCATCACCTACATTTCACTATCACCTGTTAAACAGCACAACTATGTGGCTTTACTACTTTCCTTTGCAATAATTTACTGCCCTTCTGACCTATAAACAGATAACCATTAGCATGACTTGATACTGTTAGAAGTTTGGATACATTCTCAGGTGTAATTCACAGTTTTAAATATTGTATGTGTGAAGGGTTTTATAACCCAGCATTTGGAAGACAGCAGCATTACATTTCCTTGAGTAGTGTTCTGGGAGTAATGATTTGTCACTGCAGCCCTGTTACAGGGCTTCCAGAGCGCCTTCTCACCTCCTCCTGGATTGCTGTATCCTTATGTAAGGACCATTGAAAAATTCATTAAGCACCTTCCCTTTTGTCATTGCTTTCTTTGAGGGTGACTTCACTGCAATCTGCATGCAGAAAGTTTTTGGTGACCTCAGTTATTGATTTACGCTTATAACTTCCTTGCAGTGTGAGGGGGGTGGGGAGGGGCGGAATTTGGGAGTGAATGTAAGTGGCTCCTTGTCCTGCATCTGCTACTGATTCACTCTGTGACCTTTGGATAATTACTTCAGCTTTCTGTGCCTAAGCTCACTATTTGTACAATGAGGTCAACAGTGCTTCCCACCAGCAATTGTAAAGCTTTTCAAGTTCTGTGCTTGAAAACCACAAGAACAAAGCACTGTCATGATTCATAATGGCATTACTCCTTTGTACCAAAGTCCTCCATTGAAATAAGAACAGTTGAGCTGGGATAAGAGTGATGAATAAAGTCTGTTGTCCCTTTTCCATTTTTGAGATATAAAATAGCCATAAGAAGTGTTTATGCAAAATGACAAAGCATTTAAATGCCAGCAGGGTTGTATTAGGCTCCTCAGATTGCTGCTTCTGAGCCCTGCTTCTCAATTTGGTCCTAAGCAAGGCCCAGAGCGCTAGGTGACACATGAGTTTTCGCATTTAATTAAACTGAGGGTGCAGTAATGTGCCTGAACTGTGCCTGTTCATGGAAACCAAAGGATTGGCACCAGGTACTGGTGTTGGCTAGGCAGGGAGCTAATGAACAGTGAGCACTTGGTAAGGTTCATTTCATCATTGTTCCAGTTGGTTATTAATAAGGTTAGGGGCATGGGAAGTAATCTTGAAGAATGTCAGCTGGTAGTGGTGTGTCCTTTGAAGAAGATTGAGTGGAAGGATATTGAGTGGCTAGCTAAAGACTGTATGTTAGTGAGACCTGAGGTCTTTAATCCTAATTTCTTTAATGAATTTCATTTTTTAAGCTTGTTTTAGGACATAATTGAGAAGAGGGCTCATAGTAGTTGACAAATAATCTACTGGGTAAACCAAGATTGGTTGAGAATGATTGAAGATAATCAGAAGACTTCTGTCGTTTAGATAATGTTTACCTAAAGCACACATTGTAACTTGTTTGTTACAGAAGTTTTTACCTGGAGATAATGGAGTAAATGGGTGAAATGAGAGTTTAAGAGCAGAATGAAAAAAAGAAAGGGTAGACAGGGAGATGGCATAGCCATGCTCTGTTGACACTTGTGAACTATGATAAGGATATCTCAGCAGATAACTCCCAGAAGAAGAATTCATCCAGGGTATTGTTTCTTGAGAGGGTAGTCTTCTGAGATAGGTATTGTGAAGAATATCTGTAAATGCATTGTTAGAGGGCTTTGTGGATATCCATCCAGAGTTGATGTTTCTCCCAGCCTCAGAAGAAACTCTGTCATTTGCTCTATAAGTAAGGGTAAGTGTGTGCCTTTGTTACACAGTGGGTGTCTTCAGTTTGCCAAGTTCAGCTGCCCATCAAAGATGAGATCATTTAATTAAAAAAAAGGCTTTTATGCTTTTGTGGTAAGCTGTAGAGAGAATGTGGGTAGAGAATAAAATGATTGGAGGAACAGCAGAAAGTATGCAGCACAGGTCAATGAGAGGTCCTCTGTAATGACAATAATTGTTGGGAACATTTTAAAATACACTTAATCAGTATTGGGATTATAAAGATTTAATATCTGACAGGCAGAGATTTCTACATAGCCATGATTAGAGAGCTTGTTTAGGCGGTGGAAGGTTCTCTGCTGAACTAGTGAAGATTGAGTTAGGGTCTGACTGTGGCCTAATTTCATATCTTTAAGATTTTGGAGGCATGTTGGGATTTGGTGTTGCAGTTATGCTGCATTACTGAATTGAAATTAGTTTTTCATACATCAGAAGCAAGTACTACACACTTGTAGTTTTACTGAAATATTAATACAAAAAAGCTCTTTCATTCCTCAAATGCTCTTAAAATGTTCTTTCTAACAAGATAATAACTGTAACCTAACAATTTTATATGCATAACCTTTTGTAGGCCAGGCAGCATGTGCAAGCAGAAATGGCAGGTTGTAAAAAATTAGTGTGGTTGTTTATATTGTGTTAGTGTTTAGAAGCTCAAGCTCCATTCTTTTAGGTATAGCATGAATACTAAAGGAAGACACAGATTTCTGGCCCATGCTGCAGTTTCGCAGAAGCACAGCTTGATGCTCACATCTGTGTATGGGCTCTTTACTGGGCAGTCTGGTGGTGTTCTGGGCAGGCAACAGGGTCCTGAGCCTGGAAATACACACTGACAGCCAAGGGAGCTGTCTGGTTGTGTGAACCACTGTAGTAAACCAGAAACAAAATTCAGATTTTCTGCTTTGTGTCACCGCAGAGGTGCAGGAAAATGGAGGGGCCACCGTCATCAATCTTGGAGTAATTTAGGAGGACACTGCACATGTAAATAAAACAGAGTTCCTGTCCTGTCCAGTTTATGGTTTAAGGTGCAAGCAAGAGAGAAATGAACGGAAAATATGTAGAGGTGATAGCAGAGATGGAAAGACAAGGATGACCACAGAACATGCTTGCTGGGAGCACAGTGGTGCTCTGTGCCTGCCTCGCTGTTATCTTCTACCAGTAGTAAGCAGCAGTTGTTGTTAGCCCTAGCAGGTCTTGCTATTCTGATTACAATCTTGCTTTTTTCCCCCCTCAGCTTGGATTCTGATGCAATTTTAGCAATATTCTTATGGAGAACTGTTAGAGCAAGATAGGAAGTGGATGTTTTATAGCAGCTCAAATTTGTGCTGGAAAATGGCTTAAAGTGTTCTCTTTTAACCTGAGCACTTAGTACAATATTTGTGGCAATCAAGAATGCAGGAAATGAGGACACTTTGTAGCAGAGTTAATGAAGGAGATTTCAGTGTGTGCAAACCCTTGGCTGCAGTTATGCTAGTGCTCAGAAGGTGCTTATTTTCCTGTCTTTCAGTCCTTCCCTGCTCAGGCAGTCTTGCAGGAGCATTTTCTGTTTGTGGCAGATGAGGCACGGAGGAGAGGGCCTGTGGGAGATCACATGCTGGGTCACCGGTGAAGAAACAGGATCTTTATGTGTTGTTTGTTATCAGAAATGAATTACTTGAGGGCATGGTAGTGCCCTGCTTTGGTCAGGTACCCCCTGAACAGGCTGATATGTTGTACCACATAGTGGTATTAGCTCAGTTCCCAGAAGCAGTAGAGCTGCATCAGTAATTAGTTCTTCTCAGCAAGCTTAATTAGCAGGCTCAAGCAGATACTGCACTGACATGGATACTTAACTTTTGGTTCCCGAGCCAGCTTAAGTATGTGTGCAAAAGCCAAGTGCTGTGCAGTGTGAACTTAAAGTTTTGCCATCTTTGCTTTATTTCATTTACAAAGCAGACCTTAAATCTCCTTTTAAACTTCTTTCCTCAAACTTTTACTACAGCCAGTGCCTTTAGAGGGCCGTTTTATCTACCTGAATAAGGAATAACTACTGCTTTAAACAAGGCCCACATATATCTGATTAGAGAATATTATTTTTGATTAAAATCCATTGTTTAATTATTCAGACAATTTTTCTGTTGCTTTTATTATTGTTTTTTAAATCAAATCCCATTTCAGTCATCTTTTTAGGCAGGAGATGATATATATAAAATGATCTTAGTGTTTATTTGAACATCCAAATGCAATAAATCTGCTCAGTATTTCAATAGCATGCTTATTAATAGAACACATTATTCTGTTCAATATTGCATTGTCTTTAAAATTTAGCAGAGCATTAGTAGTAATGAAACTAGCCTAAATCAATATATCCCTGTTACGATCTCATCTCTGTGAGGAAGAAAATTCAAAAATTTGCCTGTAGCACAATAACTACGTGATAGTTACACAAAGAGATCGAAAAGGAAGACTTTCAGTGAACTTATAATTTCTAATTTAGAATGTGTGCAGATCACAATATATTAGTGTTAATTTTAAGAGAAGTCTTTTCAGAATTAAAAAAAAAAATCCCCAGAAAATACTTCAACTGCTTAGAATTAAATTTTGGTCTCACTGTCAATAATGAAACAGCTCCAACTCACTGGGGTAGGCTTTGTAACTACACCACATGCAACGACTAAATTGAGTATTGTGAATACAGTCCAGAAAATATCACAGATATTTTCCTATTCAGTTGCAGAAGTTGTGTGAAAAAACAAGTGCGCAAAGAGAAACTAAAATTAGATTTAACATTCTCAGCTTGGCAATTGCACGCTTCCATTAAATGTATGGGCCAGAATTTTTATACTTAGATGTCTAAAATTAAACCCCCGAATAAAAGACCTGATTGTAGAAAGTGCTTAAGCACAGTGTTTGTAAAGAGATGCATGCATGCCCTAGTTCTGATAGTTTAATTTTAGTTTTCTTGGTGGGTTACTGTCACTTCATTTAACTCAGCGTTGCCACAGAACAATGTCTTGTTCTCTTGACTTAGGCTGGTTGAGTTGAGTGGCAGTGAGTGTGGGAATGTGCCCTTGCAAGACATTGACTCAGATCAGGGTGGAACTGTGTCTTACCACCAAGTATTTTTACAGGTAAGGAGGCAGCAAGAAGACCATTGAAAGGCAAACCACTCATTCCTTCTAGGAGACTCTTAAAATGTGAAGTAACTTGCTGCTGCTGTGGGGAAAAGCTGCCTGGTTTCCACTTTTGAGAACCAGACTAACACTCTACACAAGTTGGTTCTCCAGTTTCTAGAAGGCAATTTAGGGTTGCATCTTAGTAGTGTTTCACAAGAATGCTTCCATATCGAACACTTGGTGGCTTTTAATGTGTTTGGTTTTGGGTATTGCCTACAATTTTTGGCATTGATTTCAGCTTGCTTAAATCCTCCAGAAATACCCACTACCCTCCAAAAATCATATCAAAACAAAATAACCCACACCAAAAACCCCAATAAAAACCTCCAAAAACTCTCTCCCAAAACTTCAGAGATACTGTGGAAGAGCCAGGTTTTCCTCTTCTCTATCATCCTCCACCCATGGAGCTTAAGATCTCCAGCAAACTTTGCCTCACAGTGCTTTTGTGAGATGGGTAAGTAGTAAAGTGTTGCAGATGGGTATCTTGAGTCATGGATGGGTTGAGTGATTTACTGTTGAGATATCAGTGGAAGAGACAGATGAGTGACAGCATTCCTGCTCATGAACTTGCTAGCTCTTTCCCCTTCTTAAGATGTTGAAATGTAATGAAACTTAAACATTTTTAAACAACTTCCAGATTAAATTTTAATAGGAATGAAAAATGAACAATATTCTTACAAGTAAGAAATGGTCTTCATTATTTTTTAAAGTCCATATCATAAGGAACAGCACCATTAATAAGAGCCTTGAGTTTTTTTATATTATGTACACTGCTCAGATAGAAATTTAACAGGGAATTTTAATGAAATGATGGCAGAAATCACATTTTTATTACATCCCTTTGCAGAATATTTCCTGCGAGACCAAGATAGAGAGAGGCCAAAATTAATGGCTTTTCATAGGAACTCAGTGATAAGTTACAGAAAGCTTATACAGATAGTAATTTTAGGCTGCTGTTTGGATAGCTAAACAGCCTTATGGAGAATTGCTGCTTAATAGACATATCATGGGAATTAAAGACATTTGGATGTTAATTTGTATACTTATTTTTGGTATAGGACCACAAAGAGAAATTCATTTTACAGATACTTTGCCTGCTGCTCTGTAGAGAGAGGGAAAGAATTCACTTTATCAGATAGTTCCTGTCACTTGACCACTTAAGAGAGAGTTGTCAAGTGGCTGCCTCTCTTTCCCTTTTTCTCCCCTCTTGTGGTTTTTAATCTGAAAGTAAGAGAGCATGATAAGATCTTGCCATGGTTTTGTTCTCATTAAAAATTAAAGAAATTGTTATTTTGGGAAATGAGAGTTATGTTTAGGGAAAATAAGCACCAAAAATATTTATGAAAATCTAAGCAATCTAGCATATTATGTTGACTTAGAGTTGAGCTTGTATTGCCCACTTGGCAAATATATTTTACCATATTGCTGTACAACTATAATAATAAATGAACGTATACTAAAGCCCCCATCTACTATGGCAACTGGCATTTTAAAAGCACTTCACGTGCTCAGTTTCCTGTATTTTAAATGCAGATGTTCATCCAAGTTTTAATACCAATGGGAGGCCCTGTTCAAAACCTGCATTAGAGTGAAGCACAAGGTGGCAATAAACTTAATTCGGGCTTTTATCTTTCTTGGTTCCACCTCAAAGCTTTTAAATATTGCAGTTCTGAAGTGTGAATTTCTTTTGTGTTAGTCATTTCTGTGAACACCTGCGAGCGGCTGGGTTTAATTGGCCTACAGCTGGCACTGAGTGTATGTGCAGGGGCTGGGGGAGGCACTCCTGATCGGCTGCCTTCGCGGAGGGCATCATTATCTCCTCGCCTTCCTTTTCAGCTCCCTTTTTTTTTTTTTTTTTTTTTTCCCTTTTTATGCAGGTTAGAAAGGTTTAGGGATTAGGGACTGAAAATAGAAGGGGCTCCAGCGAGATTTGATGGCTCCTGGATGAAGTAATTTCAGCAAATATATCTGCATGCATCAACACCTTATTGAACAAGTCAAGCGTGGATTTGCTAATCTTGTTAGTCAATTTGCAATACTTCTGTGGCTTTCACAGAGGTGTCTGTGCCAACGGCCAGGGAGGCTGAAGTGCACAGCAGTGACAAACAGGATAGAAGAAGGGAGTAAAGATTTTAAAAGTCCCTTCTCCATGTTAGAGCTGTTAGCAGTGTGGTGGAAGGTGTCACCTTAACGTATGGCCAAAAGAAAATGAGTCGTTTTGTGTATAGACATTTTTGATGGGATGGCTTTGCTTTAGTAATAGATGGTCTCATTTTCATTCAGATTCTCTGGATCTCAATAACTCAGTTTAAATTAACAGACTTCTTGTTTCCCTGAGTGTCTTGTCGTTCAGCTTTGAAATAACTGTTGCTCTGCTTATAGTTGATGTTTAAGCTGATTTTCAGAATTAGGTACTGGCATGACAAATCTTATTTCCTACAAGAAACTAATGGAGAGTGCTTGATTAAAAGTTAAGAGGAAATAAAATGTTCTTTACCAGTTGCTGCTTTGTAACAGATCAGTGCATTGTTCTCTACCTGTGGGTTTCCCTGGGCTTTACAGATGAAGTTGAATTATATAATCTTATATTGAAACGGAATGAGGGAAGGGAGAAATGCAGCCAAATCACTTGAACTAAGCCAAAATGTCCTAAAGGTCATATTTCCCAGTGCTAAAGAGGAGAAAATAGTCTTTATATGGAATATATTATTCACTACAAGAGCAAAACTGGAGTTTTGAATCTAAATTGAAAGCTGTGAACAGCCACAAGCCTATAAATACAGCTTTTGGATTATAATAGGCCTTGTAGTCTTTGTGTGTCTGTTACAATTTGTAATTTGGAGCAGGGTGTTCTTTGTGAATCTGGTGAGTTTACTGCATCCTTTTTCCTTTTTGCCAGGTGTATTTCCATTAGGATGCATTGTATGTGGCCTGTAAGGGCCCTTCATGCCAGTGCATTGTGAATCCTCTGTGCTTTGTTGCTTAATGGTCTTCTGCAAGGTGAGACTTAGTCTAGAACAAAAAGATTGCTTAAATAGGCATGAAAGCTAAGGAAATGCATCTTCACTTTCCTATTAAAGCAGCACATGTATTACTCTAGCTAAATTTCCTCATTTACATGGGCCACAATCTTGTTGATGATTGACTTTGTTCTAGCAAAAGGCATGCAAGTATTATTTTTGAACAAATGGAGTTTCAAAAAATAAATGCACGCTGGGTGCAAAGTGAATACTAGAGAAATAAGGTGAATTAATAAACTCTCCCAACTTTAAACCTTGTTTTTTTCCTTGCTGCTGTTTTTTCTGGGATCTCACTCCTACTCTTTATGTCAAGCTTGTCGCTTCCCTTTAAAATCTTTTTCAGTGCAGATGGATACTTTAGGGAAATATCATGCTACAGAGAGCACCATTGCTAAGCAGCAAAGTGATGCACGTTGGAAGGAACAAAGGGTAACTACAGACTGAGTCTGTATGGGTTACTCTGTTCAAATACATGGACAATGTTGCTGAGATAATTTAGGTTGGGGAGAGCTGAGTAGGGGGATTTTTCCAATCTGACTTCAGTATAATGTCTTTCATCCTTCAAGGTTTTCATTAAACACAGCCACTGTGACTGACTGCATGCCCAAGAAAGTGTAGCAGCACTCCCTAACTTCAATACAACTTGTTCAAGTTTCCTATTTGTGTTACCCAATTGTGTTTAATTGGAATACATTAATATAGCAGACACCTTGCCTTCATCTAACCAGATTTAGGGCTGAGAATGAGTAGAAAGGTCTTATCTTAATGAAAATGAATTTTCTTCTGTCTGAACAATAATGCAATAAAATGATCAACCTTCTTTTTTTAAACTGTTAATTGCCTGCATGTGTAATGCTACCTAGCGACGTTTTCAGCAGTGCCTGGCGAGGGCCCTGCTGTTGGTCAGAGATTTCCAGAGAGGGCTGAAAGATAACATTATTAGTAACAATTAAGACAAATGTTTCTTTTGTGGCTTGAAGAAGGCCCATTTAGCAAAATCTCTCAAAGGTAAGGCACTGAGGACTTGCAAGGCTTTATTTATTTTGTAGGAAAGTAAATTGTTTGAGGGAGGGGAGGAGCTGGAGTGTACATTAGACCCAGCATAGCAGCAGTCAGAGGCATTGGAGGAATGGCACCAGTGCAGGCCCCAGTGCAGAGAAGTGGGATTTCATATACAGTAAAGGGTGAGAAACAGCTACCTCAAATATTCCTCTTACAGTAACTGAGTGCTTTAGTTCCTGAATTAATTAATCAAGGGCCCTAGACTGCAATGTCATTATGAATAGTCAGAACATTTTCGGCTTGGTGCTTGGCTCATCAGTCTGGCAGACACTGAACTCTGTCAATCCCTATTGAAGTTGTGCCAATCTTCTCACATGAAGTTGATTGATGTGAGCCCTTTCCTCACCATTCATTTGGACAGCCAGACTATGTGTGACTAAATTCTTGGCCATCACAGACATTCAGATGAATTCATTTTGATTAGTTCTAGTTGAGACTTTGGGAAGACATGAAGACTGAATTGCCGTTCTTTTCCCTCCCTTGCCCTGTGTCATTCTTGAGCTCTTCCCTTGTCCATCCACAACCATTATGCTCATGCACGCGTGCAAGTGAATACACATGCACACATTTCTGTTGCTAGGCATTAATCCATGGGTCCAGGCAGAGTTCAAGAGCTTTTTTATACTAATTGTCTTTTACCAAACTACTCCTCTTCTCTGTACAACGCGATATTGGAAAATCGTGCTGTTTTCTCGGTTGCAGCATTTTAATGCTTGTTCTGTCTTCAGTGAGTTGCTTTGCTTTTTTGCTTTTTTTTTTTTTTTTCTGCTATCTGGGACAAATTTAGTGTAAATTAAATGACCAGTTCATTTTTTTGCGCTCCATAGGCTGCAGCAAGTAATAAACAGCTTATGTAATCTCCTAATCATCAACTCAGCCAAAAAATGTCATAAAACTCTGCAGTATACAGCACCTCGCAATGATTTTTGTAGCCTGCAGAAACCGTATATTATGAATATGGTTTCCTATGGGTTTTTTTATTTAAATTGTCATTATCCTCCATTTGCAGAAAAGAGAAAGACTTTCTTTTCTTATTAGATGTTCCATTTTAAACCCATATTTATTGCCTTTCTGTGTGCTTGTTAATTCTACTTGGAGATTGTTTCTTGCTTTTATTGCATTGGAAAAATGATGTAAATATCAGAAATATTAGGGATGAAGAACTTCTCTAGTCTTTCCTTCTCTGTCCCCCTCCCACCTAGAGTGTTCTGTGCTTCTCTCAAATTTCCAGTGTTACTTTGGTAATTCATCTTACTGTTGCATTCTTTATCTATGTGTGTAACCAAAATTTTCATCTTTGACTCCTTGCTCCCACTTAAGGATTTCTCTCCCTTCAGATCTTTTAAACATTTTTGTCCAGCCTAAATAGCATGAAAGTTGGTTTCCATTGCTTCCCATGGGAGGCTTCTTTTGTGGTTTGCTATCACAAGGCATTTTTATAGCCCTTATTTCCCATTTCATCATTTCACACCCAATTTTTAGTAGCCTGTATAACTGTTGCCTATTGTTTGGTATTAACCTGTAAGTGCATTATATTTTTCTTTTTAAATTTTTGTCATTTAACCAGATCACTGGTATTATAAATTGTTCTCTATGTCTTACTGCATCTTAATTTTTTTTTAATGGTAATACTTAGAGAAAGCATTATAAACAACATGCTCTGTTTCATACTCTGTGATATGAAATACAGTGTTGAGCATTTTCTTCTCAAACCCTTTTAGAGGTAATTTTTCAGTTTTCATGGTGCTGTCATTGATGCCAGCCGTATCTCAGCCAGTCTTCCTTCGTGCAATGCATTGAAGAGAATTGATTTGAACAGAATGATAGATCAGTCTAAAAGTTACTTTGGGGAAACTTTTTAGGGTGATCTTACAGTATCAGAAGTATTTAAAATAGGTTTGTATGCCTTCAGTTATAAGGGAATACTGCCTTGGAATTCTTCTGAAGGACTTCTTTGTTAAGTCTTGGAAGTGTGATTTGGTACTCCCGTGCAGTTGATCCTCTGCCTTGGGAAACTGGCCCCCTTAATTCTTTTCTGTGCAGTTTTCAGTTATATATGTAGCTTACTTTGCATATTTAAATACATGTTAAGATAAAGTGATTTGACATGGGCTTGAACTGATAGTGCTGATGCTGAGTGTTCTTGACTCTTTGAAATTGTTCAAAGGTGGGAGCACTCAGCTCCTCAGCACCTTTCTGAACTACTATGTTGCTCAAATGTCAGAAATGCATTTTATTTGGGCAGCAGAAACTGCCATCTGGTGAACCTTCTTTCTTTACAGTATGAGCTAAGAAATTTCTCAGTGCCATTTGATGAAATTGTGGTGAGTTACATATTTTCAGGCCCAACCATTTCATGAAGGAAAGAAATCTTTTAAGGTGAGCTGACAGGAGTAAGAGATGCAGTACAACATACCTGGGATTCATACCAGAGAAGTAAATGCAACGCGTATTGAGGAGGAAGTGCAATGGGAATCGTTTCTGAAAAGGAATTGCAAATTCCTGCCTAATGCAAGGAGGGAGGAGAAAATCCTGACTCTCCTTTTGTGGTGCTGTAGACACTAGCAGAGAAACTCACATACAGGTTTATGGGTCATCATTGCCTGTGGTGCTCTTGCTAAGTACCTTAATGGAACAGTGTTTGTGGAAGGATACAAATTTAAATGCTTTAGTAAACTGCAGAGAGATTTAAAAGGGGGGAAACATGGGTGTTCTAACTACCTACAGCTTTGGCACCCTGTCTGCTTGTTTAATTACTATAACACATTTGACACAGTTGAAAACTTTTGAGTTAAAATCTTTGTGTGTATTTTGTATAGAATGATGTCTTTTATATTTTCTTACTCTGGATTGATCAGTCATTTTTTTAGGCTTCATTGCTGTAATACAGCTGTTGGTTATTTTTCTTTTTATGCTTAGCCCTTGCCCAAGGTGCTTTAAGGGGAGGAGGAATAGATCAAAATAATAATTTTTCTTCTCCTAACATTAAGATAGGAGTTTTTAAATGACTCAAGCCAATTTATTGCAGAGTAGATTCATTGCGGATACACTCAAAATCTATCGGATTGATTGACGATGCTGTTCTATCGACATGTCTGTTACAAAAGAGAGTGTGGGATAATAGGTTGAAGATTTGATGAATACCATTTTGTTTAGAGAAAATTATATTTTGGTGCATTTAGTATATTTGTAATGTAGGAAAGACTTTGAAAGTTACCTTCAAAAAGTGTCTCTAGAAAGGCTTTCGCTGCTGATACCAAGCCTTGTGGTAATGGACAGTTCTGGGATTGCTCCAGTTCCAGGGAGATCCCACTGCTGGATGAACACAAAATACATTACTGTGGATTTTGTAGACTGAAGGTTTAAAAAACCCCACCAAACAAACCCAACTATATTTTGAACTTGACTTGTATATGTTGTATATGTTTCTTTTAAATACTGGTGTGTTAAAATTGTTGTAATGAAAATGTTTATAATTTTCTAGATCTCTTTTTTAGGAGTGAACAGCCTGGCTTGCTCACTGCCTTTGTGAAGTGGAAGATACTTCTTTCCTAATTATTCCGATTTATGTAATTATTTTTTGGGTTTTATGAAATAATACATTTTAAAATTAGTGGAATTCATGAAACCAGGTAGTATAATTCCTAACAATGCATGTGAACTCATAAGATTCTCAGGGAAATAAGCTAATAGATTCCTCTTACCACTGTTTTATTGAATTGATGTTTCCATCTTTACTTTGGAGGTAAAGAGTATTAGATTGCATGTTGAAAGTTCTTTTTCATCTTTTCCACATTAGTTTTACTTTCTGAAGCATGACATCCCCAAGTTTAAATCTGAATTTAGAGCAGAGGCATATTCTGAGTGAAACAAATAAGACACACAGGAAGGGAAAGGTTTATTTCCAATTCTGTCCTCTTTATGGTTTATGTATTGCATGAATGAAAGGCTTCTCCCAAATGAGTTCTGTGTGAGATGTTTGTTTCAAGTGTTTTTTGACACAGCTTGCTGATTTCATGATTAAGCTTTCTGTCCCGCAAGTCTGTGGCCTAGCAATCCAGCCAGCTCTGTTAAATTGTCTCCAGGCTCTCCTTTCCATTTGAGGTGAGGAGGAGTAAGGACCAACAGTTGTTGCCCCTTCCTTGGCCATCTCTTGGGCCACTTCTACTGTAGCTTTACTTTGAAGAGTCCCTAAGCTGGCTTACTCCAGGATTCATACCTTGGTCACTGGTCAGCCTGGGGTTGGAAAAAGAAAGCCATGCAAGAAGTGAGGTTGTGTTAGCAAGTAGAGAGCAAGACTGCATTCAGTAATACCCATGTCTTTGCTCTGCTCCATGTGCGTAGGAGAATGGAGATATCAGGATGAAATAGGGCTCTCCAGGAGAGAACAGCATCTAAGCATTATTTAGTCCTGGTGCCACCCTTCCAGCAATTATCACAACCTCATTTATTTTCCTCTCAAGCTCTGATACAGGACTGCAGTTTTCTGTGCTGAAAGAAATTATGACTATGACTTTGATTATTCTACTTGGGTAATGGCATGATTACTATACATGCAGGTGCCAATCTTTTTTCAGTTGGAGAACTGAATTCAGAGGTTGATATTGATACAGTTGAACACCTACAAATTTTAGTACAAAATATGAGACTCCTAGAGTTCTAGTTAGTTGCTTTTGGTGAATTGAAATAAATTCATAGTCTCTTATTAAAAGCCCAGAGAAGAAACCAAAAAGTAACTCTATATGCATGATTCTTTTTAAAAATGAAGGCTAAGAAAATCCCAATTGATACATATAAGACATAACTTTTTAATTTATTGCTCAAGCATATGCAAAATAGGCATTAATTTTCGTAATATAAAATTCTTGATATGTAGTGCCTGGAGCTATGGTTTTGAAGCTAAATTGCATGTATTTACTAAGCCATATAGCTCTGCAATGTGGAAAATGGAAGTGCATTTCAAATGTGTGCAGGGATTGCTATTACTAAAACCAGTTGCAGTTTATAAGTGAGAAAAATAAAGCTTCAGATGGCAGATGAAGAGACACCTTTATTGACTCCATATGCTTGACTGCATGAGGTGCGTTCCTGAAAATGGGAAGCAAATGCCATATTTTAAGGAATTTCAGGAGTCAAGCATCAAGGAGTAATAGAGTTGACCTCTAATTTCAGAAATCACAGGCTAATGTTTGAGAACATTTCACTTCCAAACTTTATTTAAAGCTCTGCTTAGCACTCAGCTTTATGACAGAAAGGATTTTTGGCTGGGAGGCACATCAGTTATACTGTTACCTACCAGACTTTTTCA
Source organism: Parus major (assembly GCF_001522545.3). Classification (NCBI taxonomy): domain Eukaryota; kingdom Metazoa; phylum Chordata; class Aves; order Passeriformes; family Paridae; genus Parus; species Parus major. Next base: position 6,790,470 of record NC_031799.1, on the reverse strand, counting down.
CTTTAACCGCAGACACCAATGGCCTCTAGGAATGAAATGCTGCTACTTACAGACTGCGTAGAGGTGTGGCTGGAATGGACTTTAGTCCTTGGTTTCAGATGCATGGTTTTGCATCCTCTGTTCTTTTTGCCTTGAAGAAAGTACAGTTTACTTGTTTGATTTATTTCTAAGAGGAGATCTTTTTTTTTCCTTTTGAAAGGCTTGTTGCCTCCTTGTTGTTAAAATATTTTAACTGGCATTTTTCTATCTGCCGCTTCCTAGAGTGTCCATTATCCATTGCTGCCATGTGTTATCTAAAGGCTGAGTCTTGGAATTCTCAGTAGGCAGTTCTCAGCACGGGTGCTGCTCATCTTACAAAGGTCTTACAGAAATACAGGGTTTGAATGTGTATTTAGTGTAGAATTGATTCCACCCTCTGTTCCCCCCACCTAGAAGTAAAGATTCAATATGAACACAGTAGTACTCTTTCCAAGATGATTGAACTTTTGCTTTCAGTACAGGTGTGTAAATTTTTAGAAAAGTACCTGTTTTCCCTCTAGATGAGAAATTTCAGTACAGGTAAGATAAAGCTATGACTTTCACCTGTTCTTAACTTGACCATGTTAACTTGACTTGTATGTCTGCTTCTTTTTATATGAATAAAAAAAGTTTTGTCAGCATGGTAACTGCCACCAGTAAGACACAGGTATATAGTGAAACATCCCTTTGCATGTTCCAAGTGAATATCAGTGTAACAAACTACCCGTCATCCTTTATGAAAAATGAAGGGAGGAATTTAAATGTATTTTCTATGCAGCAGTTTTCTTGGAGTTATTCATAAATATCCATATCTGCTTTCTGAATATAGAATTTGAGCCTTATTAATACATTATACATAAATTTGTACAGGAGCAAAAGATTCTTTTACCATCTGGACTCTTAAAGTGACAGGTTTAAAGATGATTAGAATACTGTGGATGAATATAGCTTCTTTTTTAAAAAATGCAGGATAGCAATTGTGGGACAAGATTTCTAGGTAGGCTTATTATTTTTTGCTAAACTAGACTGATAAGACTGAGAAAATTAATAAGCTTCTGGGAAAAAAGAAACAGCAGATTTCAAAGGTAAATACAACTTGAGAGCAATTAACAGTTTTGCCCAAAATCTAGTTAGGATAGTTAGAGGTTTGTTCATCAAGTCTAAAATCCTAAGTGGTCTTAGAGTTATTCAGCAACTCCTTTGCTAGGAGTCATGGTTAGATTTCATATATACAACTCAGTTTTTTTTCAAGTGCAGTTGTCTTGTACAGATACCCAGTGTGGTCTGTGTTTTTAGTAGTCTTCTCTCATGCTCGATAGTGCCTAAAAGCTGGGAGGCTGTTTATTGTCCTGCTTGTACTCATTTCAGATTTGGAGGAAAGAGGGAGTTAGCTCTAAAATACAAAGTGATTAGTGACAAAGTCAAAAGCTTTTTTCTACTGAGGTATTCGTTTGTCAAATGGCACTTTTATTTGCAGTCAGGCTATTTGGACAATTCAAATGAACTTGAAACAATCCTGATGCTCCAGCACCGCAAATTGGAGACTGGAAAATAAAAGGAGAGAAGACATGGTTTTCATGCCATGGTTCCTACCCTGCACTACTGCTGAGGGAATGAGCTGCCACATCTGCTGTGCTGTGACAAGATCTGGACAGGATATGTCCAGAAAACTTTGTGGTAATAGAACACAGGCACATGATGGAACTGTTTGAGCTGTAGGCTATCTATGCTGCCACATTTAATGGCATATATTCAGCATTATCACAAGCAATAGTGAGGCAGAGCACAAGTATGTGAAGCAGTGGTTTTTGTGTTTTTTTTTTCCCTTTTCAGAAATGAATTTCTTGTATTTTTTAATTAGACTGGTGCAGAAACACTTATATTCTTGATAAGGCTATAGCAGCAGTGCTGAGAACATGGCAATTTAAGAATTTTTCAGTTTAGCACTGCTTACCCAAACCTGAATAAAAGAAACTCAAAATGAAAGCAGGATTATTCCTGGTAGATGTTTTTGCAGCAATGTTACAAAGTGAGCAGTATCAGTGTAGCTGATTGTATTTCTGTTTACACATAAAGTTACTGTTGTTTTGGATCTGGATTGCAGTTTTAATTTTTTTCCCAGTGACTTTATATTGGCATTCAGATTGATTACAGCTATCAACTTCAGACAAATTAATTTATGAATGATTTTTTAAAATATAAAAATGGTTCGTAATTCTTTTAACTCCTTGGAACTGGTAAACTAGAGTAGCCCTTCTGCAGCAGTCTCCTGTTGGACTGCAACTGGAGCTATGGGTTTTCTGTTCCTCCGGAATTTGTGCCACTTCAGCTCTGAATTTTATAATACCTAATGTCTTCAGCATTCTGTTTGTGACTGAGATTCAGAGAGGTCCTGTGTATTCTTTGACCTCAGTGTCTTCATCTATAGAAAAGGGAGAAGAGTGCTTAGTTACTGCCAGGAATATATAAATACTTCTAAAGGTTACAAGTTCTCTCAAAGTGCCTTGTATTTCTGCTGATTTCATGTTAAGTAGAAAACTGTGTATATGTGTAGTGGGGGCAGTGGGGGGAGTTCAATCATCAGATGTCAAGTTTTGTTTTATTTTTGTAATGATTTGTGCAGTTGGTAATTGGCAGCTGACTCCTCAGAGGGAACTTCAGGGAGATCATGTATTTAGAAACAATCTGGCTTCTAGTATTTTTCTCTCCATTGTATCTTTCTCCCTTTGTTCTTTTGTTCTCTATTATGAAGGACATTTGCATGAAAACAAGATTTTTGTTTCTTAAGAGTTCAACTGCTCCTGCTGCTATTCCCCACCTGGCCATAATCCTCTGTTTGTGACATCTCAATTGGTGGCTGTGCAAATGATTATGATGTCAAAGACAGGATTATGACTTCAGGTGAGAAACAAACAGCAGGAACTGGTGAACTCAGGAGAAATACACATCTAGATTTTTCTCTAACCATTTCTATGCTAAAAACACGAGGAAAATGCAGACAATAGATTATGTATGCATATATAAAATAACTGATGTATAAGCAAATTTTATCATACCAGTGAGTAAAATGACAAATCTATTTTTTAAATTGCTTCAACTGTTCTTATTATCTTATTTCATCTGCAGAAAATGACATAGTATCCAATAGAATAGTATCCAAAGGCTGTGTGATTAGGACATTTTTAATTGGCTTTACCAGGTTGCCAATCTTGTAAGAAACTTGTTTGGTTGTAGCATGAAGTCCTTAATTCAATAATAATAATGTTTGATGAAAAATGTAGGATCAGTAGTCCACCAACCTGTGCACTATTAATGAATTAACAAGGGTCCATGGTGACAGATCAAGTTGATGCAATGGGAGGTTCTTGAATTTATCTGAGTCCTTGTGCATGTTTTTTTCCCTCCTATTTATTATTGTGTTCCTGAGGAACCTCACTACCCCCAAAAACTAATTCCGTGGAGGATTTTTGCACAGTATCTCCTTTTGAAAATTCTTGTTTTCGGTTTGAAGTCCTATGACAGTAAATGGCATGTAAGGCTCTGCAATCATTTGCCATTGTGCATTGGGGTAGTGGGAGGGAGATCCTTGCTATAAAAGCTTTACAGGTGTAAGAATTACAGTGCAAGGAGGGGTTGTGTGTGCATGTGTTACAATACCAGCTAATGTAACTAACACCTGAGATTATCTCTTCAGTGAGTTAGTGGTGGGTTCTGAAGAGATTGCTCCACAGAAATCTTCTCCAGGGAATTCGTTTGTATGCTTCTGCTATTGGTGTTGTTACAGTCAGGGCTGCCACTTCCTTTAGCTAAATGCTAAGGTCATCACATTGACAATTTTTTGTTAGGGAAAGTTTCCCCTTCTGCATCATTTCAAGAATGCTTACTTTTAGGTGCATTCTGTTTTTCTTTTGAGGTATTTGGCACTTTTTTGATGTAGTTTGTGAAATTAAATGGAAGAAACTGTCTTATCCTATAGGCACTTACTATCCTGTGTCAGGGTGACTGGGTGAAAATAGAAGCAAAGAGAGGAGTTAATAATCACAGAAATAAAGATGTGGAAAATCATCAAATCCACAGTTTTGGTACTTGAAGTCCTCCCAGCTTCAGAGAAAGCATGGGGAGTGTTTTTGTTGTTTTTTTTTTTTTTTCCAAACAGAATTGAAGTAGTTATCTTCAGGAACCCAGTAATTAAAATTAGAAAGTTTGTAACATTTTTATTGCAGGCAATTCTAGCGGTGAGATTAACATTAGATAATCTTATCATGAAATAACCAGGCACCCTGTGATGATCTGACACATGAGAGGCTGCACATTGCTTCTGGTCCCCCAAGGGCTGTGATTGTTTTATGTTTTTATCTTATGATAACTGTGCTTTGGTTTTGCCCTTTTCTGAGAGTTTCATATGGTACACATTCCCTCCCACCCCCCTGTAAATGTGTAATTTAACACTACTCTAGGAAATGGCAAATCAGCATGAAACTATTAATCTTATCTCGTATCATGAGACAGACACTGATCCAAGAGATCTGATTACTTTGCTTCTGGTCATTATCCAGACTGAAAGCTGGGCTTGGGCATTTGTATCATCAACAGTTCTGCCATCAGAAAGCAAAAGATTTCAAAAACAAGGGCCAATTCTATAATCAATCCAGTTTAAAATTTCATGCCAAAAATACAGTGTGGGACCAGACTCCTTTTACTCATCACGTAGTGATCTGCTGTGGTATTAAAGCCCGCTTTTCTGCCTTGCGTCTCCAGCCTCTTTTCCTGGACATTTAAAGCATATAAAAGGACTTGAATGTCAGGCATGAAGACTTTAAATAATCTGTAATGATTTTAATGAGTTTATAGTCACAATTGCCACAGGTTTGTCGTGCTTCAGGCTCTGAGATGGAGCTTGCAGTCAGACTCTCTGCTGCCAAGTTGCTTTTTGGTCTCTTTGAGAAGGACGGAAACTGGCTGCTGTTCAGTCCTGCAGAACTGGACTAGAATGAACTGTTCTGGAAATAGCCAGCTGCATCCCCTCCCCTTCAATGAATATACTATGAACAAGAAATTCAGTTTTAATTTGTATTACAGTTCGGCTAATTAAAGAAAACTAATTTTAAATACCTGACTGAACCAATGTGATTTGGGTTTCTTCTTTACTTTTTTCCTTTCTTCCTTTTTTTATCCTTTCCCACTCAGTTCTTTTGAATTCTTGCCACTTCATGTCTATTCCCCCATCAAGTTTGTGACACTTCAAATATGTATTTATTTAATATGTAATAATGAGGGATGCTCAATCTCTTTTGTTTTATTTCTCCAGTAGGATAGTGCTTTCTGTTCTACAACAATATTTGGAATTTATTTTTTAATTTTTAATTTTTTTTTTTTTTTAACTATTTACAAATCCCAAGGGACTTTACAGATATGAAAATATGCAGTGAAAATTTCATCTCTGCTCATCTGGTTGGTTCAGACTTTGTTCCTGGAGGGAGTGAATTTTACTGTTGACCTAATTCTGCTCCTGTTAAAGTTGGCACTGAGTGGTTTTAGAGATTTTCAGCCTCAAAGCGTTACTATTCTTTGTTGAATCCAGAGTTTAAGGAGAAGAGTTGAAGTGCAGCTCTTTCAGATGGAATAAGAAAGGCTTAAGACTGGTAATCAGAATACATTTATTAACTAACTCTATCCAAAGAAGTGGCCTGGGAACCCAGATAGAGGGTTCAACTTTGCATTAGAATTTTGTCAGAACTTCAAAAATTTATACCTTTTGGCATCATGGCCTGTCTCCACTTTCTGCATCATGGGCTGTTTCTGCTTTCAGCATTTGTGCAGACTTCCTGTACAGATTGAGTTCACAAAGTGGGGAAGGGTAAACCAGAGGAAAGGTAATATATAAATCACAAACTTCTATGGTTTACACTGGGAAAAAAATTCCCTGTCAAAAATTGGTTCCCTACTGGAGAATAACTAAGGTCAAATTTCAGTTGTCATATATATGCCACATTAATTGCTATCATGTGGAGAAGAGATTTTTCTTTTTTTGTATGCATGTTTGTTAGGATACTGGTTGGAAATGGCACAAAAGAGGTATGGAGTGCCTGCTCATCACAATAGAGCTCCTGAATTGATACAACACAACAAAATAGTGGTTCTCTATTGAAAGGAAGGTCCACATCTGCATCTTGAAAAGACTGTAATGTAGGGGTTCACAGCTGGAAACTGTCCTTCCACATCCCTGTCCTTGAGCCTGTAAGCAGGGTACAATGTTCTGCTAACTGTTAATGTGAGACTATGATCACATACTTAATTACTTTACATATTTTTGTGTGCCTATGACCAAAGCCTGGTTTTGTGGAAGGATGTAATTTTCGCTGTCTCTTGCAATTGCTGAGACTTTGAGAGCTTTATGAAACTGAATTCAGTTTAATAAACCTGTGGGTGGTTTTACTTGGTCTTCTGTCCAGACTGCTGTGCCACAGAGTGCAAGCAATTGCCTCACAAAGTCACTGCTGCCCTGGAGTAGTGAAGGGCCTTTCAATTTATTCTTGGTCATGCCTTTTAAACTTAATGTTCTTCTTCACACAAGCTGGTAGTGATGGATGTCCATTCAGACAACCTAATGTCCTATGGCTACTATACAAGAGCCTTTATATCAACATTCTGCAGCTGAGACCCATCAGGTTGGACTGTCAAACTGCTCTACAACACATCTAGCACCATTTTATGCAAATAATAGCTGTGACAATATTGCTATGCTTTATGGTGTTAAGCGGGGCTGTAAAAGATTCATTTCCATAGGTCAAGAGGAAGTTGATCTTTGTAGCTTGATATATCAGAGGCCATTTCCCTCTGTCCGTGGTTGCCACCTCCAAGAGATGCCCTCGGCACTTAAGGAGCCTAAGCCGTACATAGAATGTCTTCTGGGACATCCATTGTGACGTTTCAAGTCTGGTGGGAATGTTGTGGAGTCAGCATCTTTGTGTGAGCTTCAAAAAGCAACAGCTAGCTTACCCTGGGAATGAGAGATTGCTATTTGCTCCATGCCTGTTCCTATTCCTTGATTCAACTTTGCATCCAGTCTTTCATTGGTTAATTTATGTACCTGCTTGACATACTGCAAGCCTGCCAAAGAGAAAACATTTAATCTCTCACTGAAATCACAGCCTGTATGCCAAGAGAACCTTGAATTTTTATGTTCAGCAAGCTGAGCCTTTCAGACTCCCATGAGATCATTTGCCTGTGTTGCTCAGAGGTCTCAGGGAATTGTGCCCAATGCAGAGACTGTCAGATTAGGTAACAGATTATGAGGTATCATGTTTAGGTGTAATTTCTTCAGGACTAGTTGTATTTTGCACAAAACTTCTAGCTACATATGTTCTTAGTCAAAAAAGTTCAAATCCTTTCAATTTACAGTGCTCTTCTTACATAAGTGTAAATTAAGATGTTGACTTCTTGCTAAAGCAAGAGAATCTGACAAGAGCAGGATTATGAATTATGGAAAGACTGAAGCAGGAAGTGGAAGTATAGTATATATGTAATATATATGCCTGTGATAGAGCTGTGCCACCATTCAGGCACAAGTTAGTGTTTTAAGGACTTTGGTGGCAACTCTAATACTCTGTTTCTCCTAGTAAATTTCCCTCTGTGTTGCATTGTTGCAGTGTGTTGGGAGTATGCATGCTTTTTCAGTATTACTCAAATACAGGAAATAGTCTGTGCTCCCACTTCTTTGGATTCCAGCAGGTAAATCTGTAGTTTCTTCACTCCCTTATTTCAATAAATTAGTCACATTAGCATGATAGCAAGTTTTGGTATGAAACTGAGTTTCTGGATGCCCGCTGCTCTGGACTGGCTGTTTCCTCTCTTAGCTTCATAGCCAGTGAGAGAGGCATAAGGATCCTTCTTGTGTTTACTAAGAGTTAGCATGGAGTAAAAAACCCATTCAGGCTGGGATTTCAAAGCTCACAGCCTTGTGTGGCTGGTGAGACTCTGAGCAGTCAGTTAGACAACTGCTATCTTAAGAATGGTATCTGCGCTTTTTTGAAATGTGGAGGGGTCAAGTACTATGGTTCTGACTTGATTCTTTTAGAAGACACTCTTGATTTTCTGCTACCAGGACTATTTACTACTTGTGACTGTGTCTTGCACCAGCATTTGGCTGGTTAATCTAAAGCTCTGTACCAGTCAGGTCCTAGTGCATTAGTCTAGTTCCAGTCTTTGTTCTAAAGAACAGCATCATTACAAAATAAAAGAGTCCTTCTAAAAAGCTTTTATTTCTTGTGTGAAACTTTTTTTTGACAAGATGAAGTGAGTCAGTCTGTCTTTAATGGGATTGCACTGAAATGTCTGCAACTCTTGTTGTCATTCCTTGGCATGATCGTTACTTGAGGGGCAGATTAGAGGTCAATCAGCCAGAGCCACGAGGGCGCCCACAGCTAGCCTCAGGATACTCCCGACAAATGTAAGATCAAAAGGGCAGGCATATGAAAATTACTGTTTACTTTTTATGAATTATTTCCCAGAGATGGGATCATTAGCAGAATCTAAATGCTGTCTAGCTCTTAGTGCAAGGACACTTCTGACAGTATGCACTTGCTTAGGCACACCTTTCCAATCTTAAAATGAAAAGATTTTCTGCTTTTGCAAGTGTGGGATTTCTTTATTATTTAAATAACTTTCTGGTTGTTTTGTGGTTTGTTTTTTTTTTCTTCTTTTCCCCAAAACACTGTCCCTACTTCTGAACATGCTTTTAATTCCTAGATGTCATCTATTCCTTCCTTTGTGTTGCAAAAATATTTCAAAGCCTTTATCCATACCCCAGGGATGCTTTAGGAGACACCTGAAGGAAGTAAAACTTTATGTAATTTCCAGAGTGAAAAGTAGCTGTTGCTTACAATTCATCCTTGGCCACTGGGTACCAGAATTATCCCTACTGCAAATACAGGGGAAAGGTGATATTGGCTGTCATGGTGAGGTGCATGCTGGCAAATTCAGTGTCTACTTCTGCGGTAATCTTCACACACAATCAAACTCTGCACCTTCTTCTCCACATCAGTATCTGACTTCTGTTTGATCACAGTAATCAGGGCTATTTAAAGGGGTCATAGTATATTTGCCCTTTTGTCTTGTGTCTAGAGCTATGAAAGCATGACTTTGGAGCAAATGTTGATTGAATTCTAAAGAGACTGGCAATAGCTGGGAACATGTGTAGCCTGTGATATGCTAAACTTGCGATTCCAAGTGGAAAACTGTTTGCTTTTTAAAATAACTTTGAAAAAGTTACCTTGAAAAACCAAATACATGGTGGATATTACTCTTTAATGAAAACCAATATGAACTTCCCTCTTATCGTCCAACATGTTACTACCCTTAATGTGAAATAATCAAATGCTGCCCAGTGTAGCAATGAAGCTAAATCTGGCTGCCAACCAAAATTAAATCCCTTATAGCTATTTTTGTATGTTCTTAAAATGTGTGCTGAGAGATTAGGCAGTTGTCTTTTTTCCCCCCTCTCTGCTATTTTTCTTAAAAAGTTTAAAAAGTTTAAAAAAACACGGAGAACTCTCCGTGTTTTTTTGCAGCACCCTCCTATGATAAGGTCAGGGAGCAGAAAATCCAATGTTGTGTTCTTTATCTAAATCCTTATTCTTGCTAATCTGGCTAGACATTTTGGATATGTGTGTTTTTACCTATTTGGCATGATGTTCTCTCAACATCATTTTTTTTGGTGTTTATCTTGACAGCAGTAGCTAGAGAACTTCTTGCTAGTGTCTAAATGGATAAGCTGAACATCTCACTTTCTATCCTTTCCTTTTGGTGTTGGATCTCAGGAAACTTTTTAATGCTTGCAAAGCAGTGAGCTAAGGAAATGTGTGTGCGGGTGGGTGGGGTCGCTGGGTCCTCTAAGACAGGTATCTGCAAGTGACCATCTGGAGGGTATGGGTCTGGGGTTTATTTAGCAGCCTTCAGAAAGCTGATGCACAGGTACTAAAAAAATAAGTCTGTTGGTGCTAGGCATAGTTTAGGCTTGTACTGAGCACACCTAATTTCAGAAGTTTTCTGCCATATGACTTGGACTTCTTGGGGTGGAGCAGCAGTGGATAGAGGGTCATGCTCTCACAGCCTCATGAGATTCAGAGCCAGGACTTGGCATGCTTGCCATGCATTTCCTGCAGACTTCACACTAAGGCAGAATAAAATGTCTAATAAAATCATCTCATCTTCTTTGTTGTTGGTATCTTCTTGTTCTTGTAGTCATCATGGAAAAGGATGGTTTTAAGTTACCTTTAATTGTGTCTGTGCTTCAGAGGCTGTACCTTTCCCTTTTTTTTGATGGTGTGGTGCAACCTTAAATCTCTCTGAAATGCTCTGTCTTGAAGCCAGTAGCCATATCCTGATGGGTTTCTATATCACTGGTGTCTCCAGTGCTGTTGGGACAGAAGAATGGTGGAAGTCTTTGCCACACAAATGGTGAAGAATGAGGGATGCATCTGTCAAGTGATAGCTGTTAAATTAACATTTCCATTTCCGTCTGTGTAGCCTTATCTTTATAGGCAGGTGTATCTGTGTTGGGAGAGGGGCTATTTTTGGCTCTACTGTAGGAGAGCCTGAAGGTAATGAGTTGTGCATAGTAAATCTTGCTTACTCCATAATTTCCACTACATTTCAAATTAAGGGCCTAAATTAGGGTTAGTGTCAGACTTGCTCTTTTGCTATGTCCTAATTTTGTTTTAAAAGCACATAGCTAAGGACTTTAATATGTTTTAGATTCAGGGCTTGTAAGTTATACTAAAATCCCTAAGGGAGGCAAAATAACTTATTAAAACCTTGCAAATGTTTTTGACTGCTGCATTCTATTATTTTCTATTCCAGTGGTAGCATACAGCCTCTGCTGCTGATGGGTGGAGGAACGCAAACCTCCAGGGCCCATTAGACTTAACTTGTTTACTGCATTGATATCTATATGTTAAATGACAAGAGAGTTCAGGTTATTGAATAATTTAAAATTCAGCTCTAATTGGTGTCATATGACCTGGAAAAGGCCATGGATGACGCCAGGAGCATGCTGTGAAATTCTTATAAATAATTCATAAATTAGATCATTCATTTGCCTGGATGTCTTGTTAAATGCAGAAGTTTGTAAGTAATAACTGATGATATAACACCTGTAAGTATTTAGTTCATATGCTGGAAGGTAATCTACCTTGATGATCTTCTAGCACAACCTGCCAGAGTACAAGAGTTAATTGCACTAGGGAGAATGCACTACATTTATTTGGGATGGGCTTTGGCAAAGCGTACGGTGCAGATGTTGCATTACACATTCTCTATCAGCTAGACAACTATTCTGTATATGCCCATGTTAAAAATGCAGCTCATCACTCTTTTGCCCTTATTCACATGAACTCCAAATGTACTGGGAAATGCTAGTGACCTGCTCTGCTCACAAATAGTATAGTTTTTGAAATATTTATCTAGGTCTTGAACTACTGATTCGTCAGTAAAATAAAGGGCAGAAGTAAAAAATTGAAGTCAGAAGATTGGGATTTTTTTTTTATTTTTTATTATTTTTATAATGTTGGCAGCACATTGAATCTTAATAGTTGGACCTGGTGTTGTCAAGATTAGTGTAGTGGCATTTTTCTATAGTGCAAACAGGAATGATACAGTTTTATTTTGAAAAGCAAACATGTTTACTTAAATTTAGTGGCCAGGTATTGCAGTGACATGTGTGGGTACCGTGTGGGCTTAATGGACATTTTGCTCACAGTGACTTCCAAGACTTGGCACGCAGACACTTCTCTTTAGTTTTCTTGGAGCACTGTATTATTAACTGGCTTATCAGGCAGTGTAAAAGCAGTCTGCTGATCTGAAATGGGAGCCTTTGTTAGAGATTATCTACAGTGTTTGGGTAGCTGGAGAAGAAGGGTGGCATGTTTATGAATGCAAAATATACACTTAAAGCTGAGCGCCAGCAAATGCTCACATGCTACTTTGAATGCAGGTTTTTTTGTGCACCTGGCATGCCAGCTCTAACCCTCTTAACAAAGAGGAGAAAAAATACTGAAGGCAGCACAAATACAGGAGGTGTTCCTCTGCTGTCAGCTAGCAGCTATAGATTCACTTTTTTGTGATGTGATATTACTTTTTTTTAGCTACCCTGTTCAATATGAGTTCAGTAGATTTTTACAGGAAAAATACCGGTTGGTGACTGTCATTCATGGTATCTTTCATATGAGACCACTTGTTTTATTCAGTGGAATATGGCAATCATAGCTATACATAATTTCTACAGAAAATAGTGCTTTGTTTCTTGCTTGAAAAATGGTTGGCTTACCTTAGGAGTTATCTACTGTATTTATCTTAGGTAGTGACAGAGACAGTTGCTGTACTATTACATGGCACTTTGTAATAACTGATATTGGGTTATTTATGGTACAGATTTTAACAAAGGATTATATGATTTAAAGAAAAGAATTTATAGACCTCAATATATCCTACTAATATACTTTAAAATCTTTATGCTTTTTCATTCTCCCTGATAAATTCTTACAGAATCTTGGAAAGAACAGTTCCTTAATCAGTGGTAACGTACTTCAAATAGTCTAAAAATTTGATGTAATTGTTCTTAAAAACAGCATTTCTGTTGCCCCAATATCCTTTCTGAGCTTATTTATAATACATCCTCATTCTGCTGACAAAAGCAAGTACTTACACTCTTGATAGACCTGAAACACAATGCCAAGCTTTATTCAGATGAGACCCATATATCAACCATTCAGAGTGGTGACTGAGTTCCAGGTTTAGGTTGTATACCTTAGTGAGGGTGTCAGTGGAGTCACTGATGGAATTGCAGAATTGTTTAGGTTGGAAACCACCTCTGAGTCCAGCCATTAGCCCAGCACCTCCAAGCTCACCACAAAAACTCGTCACTAAACACCACATCTGCATGTCTCCTAAATACCTCCAGGGTTGGTGACTCCATCACTGCCCTCGACAGTCTGTACCAGAGCTTGACCATGCTTTCAGTGAACAAATTAGTCCTAATAAATTTTGCTAACCATGTCCAAAGAACAGCTACACTGGTGAAGAATCTTCAGTATGTGCCCTTGGTGCTGTGGAAGGTGTTTCTGTCTATGGTAGTCCCTGCGTCATGTTTAAAAATCTTTAAATCTCTGTATTTCTCCTCTGGTTGCTGCTTCTGTTCATTCTTCTTGGTCTCCTATAGGGTCCCCACTTAGATCAGCACAACAGACTAGTTCTGAATCAACATGTTCCTTCCACTCTTTCTACCCCACCAAAAGAAACTCCTGAGCTGAAAATCCAGATTAGAGAAATGTCCTCAAGATACCAGTGAGAATCATTTTACTTCATTGTCTCTTTTGCCTTTATTCTGACATATTTCAGCTAAAAGCTACAAACTAGGGTTCCATGTACTAAAATCCTGATGCTGTAAATATCTCTAGCAATTTTGCTCTGCACCATAAACAACATTGTATTTTTCTGGAATTCCAGCTTTTGTCCTTCAGAGTGCAAGACTTCTCAAGGTAAAGATTTTGAGCTGTTTCTTAAACATGTATGTACATGCAATAATATCTGTCAGGAGCTTGCCTGTGCTGATTTTGTAAAGATATGCTCAGTTACTAGTTCATCCCTTCCATTACAAAGCCCTTTGTGCTGGAGTCAGGCTGTAACTGTGCTTCTTCTGCCAGCGCTGTGAATTAGAACTGCAAGGCACACAAGTTGCATTTAAGAACAATTTGCAGAGATCATAATGCTGCGTGCATAAAACTGGTGCACTGTTTGTCTGTTCATAGGAAGTTTTAAGGACTGGATGTTTGTTTAAGCTCTGCGCTGAATCCCTGAGCAAAAATTACTGGGGTTGCAGTAAAGACTTTGTAGACCTCCACACGTCTCCATCTTTAAATCATTCTAAAGATTATTAAAACCATTTTTAGTGTCTCCTTGTTTCACAAGAATTTCACATCTGATCAAGTCTTATTAACTCCTTATCATACAAGGAGCAGTATGAGTTTGTTTAAGCCTTAGTTAAAGGAACTTGTATCTTTAAATATGGAACAGCAAGCCTGGAAGAGCTCCATGGAGGAGAAAGCACAGCTGTTCCATCATGGTCCGTCATGGTTTCCATGTGTCCCATAGGCAATATCTTTCTTAAACTCATCTTGTAAAATTACCTGATTCCTTATGCTTATGTGTCTTCAGACTCACAGTAGTAGGTGGGTCTTTGGAGTATTTATTTTCTCTACTTTTCCCCTTTACTTGGCCTGCATCTTACAGATCTGTCATGTCACCTGCTGGTCTCTTCTGACCTCTCATATGTGTTGATGTCTATCCATTTTCCCTGCAATGTCTACCATCTTGCTGTATTTTCAATGAAGGCTTTAGCAGAAAACCCACATATTACTAAAAAAGTTGTTGACTAGTTTCTGACTCCCAATAGTTAATTTTCCTTCGGAGTTAGGCCCTGCAGAGTACTCAGTAGCCATCAAAGGCATGTTGGAACTCAGTCTTCTGCCTAACATGACCTCCTTCTTCTAAAGGAGTAAGAAAATCCCACTCACATTCAGTGACATTAATGAGAATTTTCCCCCCTGCAAACATATTGTAACTGTGAAATAACATTAAAGTTTCTCTGCCTTGTTATGAAGTCTTTAAATGTCAATGCCATTTCTGAGACCATCAGGGCAGACTTAATGGTGGCCAAGGTCAACAAATGCTAACTGGTACCTCTCTTTTAGGGCCTTCAGGGACTCTTAATAGAGTCTCAGCCATGGAGTTAATTTGCAATGTGGACCTTTATTCTTAAACCTGATGATTATTTTGTAACATCTTCATTCGTGTGCTTAGATTTCTTAACATTCTTTTGTCTCTTCAGTCAGCGAGCTGCTAAAATAAAGGTGTTCTCAGACATGTCATCTTTTGAGTTTCCTTTTTTAATGTGTGTTCTTTTTAACTACTATTTATGCGCTGCAGAAAGACAGGTGTTTGCTTTCTGTGACTACCCTAC
This sequence comes from Parus major, assembly GCF_001522545.3. Classification (NCBI taxonomy): domain Eukaryota; kingdom Metazoa; phylum Chordata; class Aves; order Passeriformes; family Paridae; genus Parus; species Parus major. Next base: position 6,775,436 of record NC_031799.1, on the reverse strand, counting down.
ACTGCCAGTCCTGATAGGATCCTCTAAGAATATCTTCATGTCTGAGACCTTCTGGTGTTCACAGGGACTGGGAAACACTTCACCTTGAAAGATTCTTCCTGTAGGTGCCCTAAATGCTATATAATCAGAAGCAGGTAATGTGGGAAATGAGAGACTTCATCATCCTTTTCTGTATTGTCTAATTCAGATTAAAAGGGCTCTGTAGCCTTTATTTGTGTAGAAAATATTGCCCACATGGATGGCATGCTACAAATAATAAGTAACAAAACTCTGCCTTTTTGGCAGCATGTTGCATTTCTGCTCAGTTGCCCTGTGAGCCCCTCTGACTTTAAAATATTTTAGTGTCCTGCACTTTTCACCCAGTCCAAGCACTGGACTTTCCTCAGACATTTAGCACTGACAGTAATGCAAATGTCTCCAACTCACTGGGCCCTTTGGGGCAAAACATGACATCCTTGGCTTTCAATCACATGGCAGAGAGGATATATTTATATGCACAAAACTGGAAATAATAAAATATCAGTATTCAGGTGCTAATCCACATTAATTTACATTCTGTGAAGTCTACAAGAAACTTGTAATTGGTTGTCTTGAAGGGCAGCTGAGTATATTTGGTATTTTGTTTATTTATTAAAAAAAGATTCTAAATTACACATATAAATACTGCATAGATTTGTAGTATATCTCTTTCATAATCATTGCTGGAAGCTTACTTGCATTCCTAAATTTGAGTGTTTTGGGTCTGGCCAACTGTCTTTGCACTCTGTATGCACAATACCTATCTATTGTAAGCATTCCCAGAGGGCAAATAATACCTTTTTTTTTTTTTTTTTTCATCAGTGAATTCCAAATTTCCCTGCTAAGCCACTTACACTGCAGTGGTTTTGCTATCTTTAACAAATCTGGCTTCTGTAATTAAAAAGCCTCATATCTTTCTGGAAAGTCCCAAAGGCTGGAGGAGTTTAAATTCAGTTTGTTATTGAAATTAATGTGCAGTTCTAGCAAAAAGAAATGCATGTGCCTGATACACTGCTGTTGTGATGTGCATAAAAGCTCAAATGCTGAACTGCCTAGATGAACCTTAGTGCAAAGATACACCAGGATGTAGCTAGGATTGTGATATCTATTACATAACGACCATGACTATAACAAAACCACTAGAATTTGCTTGTACTGGGTTGACAAATGTGAATTACAGTTGCTTGTTTTCTTCAGAGTTTTATCAGACTATAATCACTTGCCCAGCTTAATTGAAAAATCGCTTACGTTTATAGCTGTATTTAAACATGTTTTGTATTTAAATGACAGCTTTTGATGTACAACCAGTTTTTACAGAAAGTAGTTGGTTTTTATCTGTGTTTCTGTAAAGATATTTCAAAAACTCTCATCAAATTTCCAGCGGTAAGTAATATACCATTCAGTGCAAGGTGAAATGTTTTACATCAAATCTCCTGCTGTGTAATAGCCAATCAAAGAGTATTTATAGTGGCTGAATGGATTTTTTGGCTCGGTATTCAAAATTAAACATTTTCAAACCTTAACATTTAATGTTTTTTGCCACTCTTCAAGTTGATTTTATGTAACCCTAGATGCTCACAACTACTTGATACTCTGAAGTGACTCATTTTATGCTGAGGATCCTGCAGACGGTAGTTTTACATTTATTACACTTGTGTAGATGGAATGAAATGTTGATTTGATAGCAGATTTGTGTCTGTGTTCTGGTAAATATTTTGTTGGGTTTGGTTGTATGTCCGTCAACACTGACCAGCAGCTGTTTCGAAGAGAGCACATTTACCAAGGAAAATTGGTGAAAAAAGATGAATTTTAGTGATTTACAGGAAATTGTTTCTCCTATTGCAGGTATCCAGTAAGAAGAGCTTATGCCAACAACCCTCTTTGGGGCTGGACAGTTCGTATTTGGGTATTGAGGGTCCTTGGACACTTCATAAGAACAGTAGAGCACTGAAGGCTGGAAGTCCAGCCCATGTTGTGTTGTCTCAGCCTTGCAGGAACAACCATGATTACAGGACTGAAATACATGACAACCATCAGGACTGTCTGAAGGAGTGTCCAATGGAAAATGACTTGCACAGAAAGTGCAACAACATGATTTCCCCAGCCAAGCAGAGGAGCCCTCACCGTGTAAAGCAAGCTCAGGAGATGGACCAGCGATCAAGGGAATTTCAGAGCACGTGCCCTCAGCGAGTGAGTCATGGCTGTGCCTGGAGGCATGTGGGGATCTCAGGGAGCATGGAAGAGAGCTGCTATATCAGCCAGGTACTTGGAAAACACTCTGGGACAGTTCACAAAACCTGTGATCATTCCAGGCCCTGTCGAGGTTCTGGGCTGAATCACAGCACAGACCCAGGGCCTAAGGAAACAGAGCTGGCTAAAAGATTATACGAAGAAAGAAGGCAGAAGCTGCTTCTGCAAAAAATGGAGCTGGAAATTGAAAAGGAACGACTCCAACATTTATTGACTAAGCAAGAAGCAAAACTGCTCCTAAAACAGCAGCAACTACACCAATCCCGGATAAATTATAACAGGTGATTTTGAGATTTAAAATTAAAAAAAAAAAAAAAATTCTAAAATTTCTAATGAGCACATGGGCAATAGTTGATTTAAGTGTGAGAACAGAACAATGCAACAATAGGTAGAAGAAAACAAGACAGGCAAGGGTTATGGGACAGTTTCTAAGAGTGATTCAGAGGAGAGGAGACTTTAGTACGTTAGTGTATACTGTTGGGAAGCGGCATGACAGCTTTGGAAAGCAGTAGAGGAAAACAGTATGTGGTAGAAAGAAAGGCAGAAGAAAAGCACTGCTAAAAGACTATGTTGGAAAAGAAAAGTGGTAGAAGAAAATGAGAGGCTGATCTTAGTGCAGGCATTTGAAAGCAATACAGACATTTGGCAACAGGACAGTGTGAGCGTGGATGACGTAGATGTGGCATTCTCCCTTCTTTCCTCAGAAAGGTCAGTTTTCAAGTGTTGCCACCCTCCTAGGCTGGGACTGAGAGGAGTGTGTTTCACAGAAAAGATGGAGATCATGATATATATATATATATATATATATACACACACACGTGTGTGTGTGTGTATTTATATATGTAATATATGTTTTTCCCCCATATATTTATGGAAGAGGAAGGGAGCTAAGTGTAGCAAAGACATTTTCTTTCCAGTGACGTTAGTGAAAAGGGAGAATGCCAAGACTGAGGCACAATATGTGCTCAAAACTTGAAGGGATATGGAGCATCCATAGAAATGTGAGATGTGGCTTGAAAGGCCTGTGAGTTTTTTGCAGAAGGTAACACTTTTCTGACAATGTAAATAGAGTCTTCAAGATAGGGGGAGCAACTGGTTTTTTGGTATTATGTTATTAAAGTGAGCCAAACAGTGAATGGAAACAGATTAAATTAGCCATTGTACCTCAGCTGAGTACTAGCATTTCAGAATTGGAAAGGAAAAACAGTAGGGAAAAATTCTGCAGTTATGGCAGGAAGAGGCAGTAGGAGTGTTTCACAGGGGCAGATATTTCTATGCTGTTTTAATATGGCAGCTGCTGACAGCACCCCATGAAAGTCTGCATTAGATGACCCCACTTCCTACATCTGTGGACTATAAGCACCATGAGGAAGTACATCACTTTCCCATCTTCATTTCAACCCCCTGGTTACTTTTCAAACTTTAAAAAAGAGTATGGTGATCTGGGTGGTCTTTTGTTTGTCTTCTTGAATTGTTGTTTACATTGAAAAGAATGTGTTTATGTGGGTTTAAAAGTACCTGTCTTAGAGGAAATAACAAATGTGTGTGTTGAAAATGACTGAGATTGCTAACAAAGGATTATGACTTCAGGTGAGAATTAAGTAGGAACAGATGGATTCTTAATCATCAAATACCTTAATTCTATGCATGCATCCATCTAATGAAAAACAAGTAGATATGAAGGACATACAAACTGAGTTTTTTTGTAGATTATTTTTTTTTTCCAATGGAAATTTTTCAGGTTTGGAGGCGTAAGTTCAGAAAAAAATGCACCTTAAATATCTACAATGATGTGGTTGTTAGTACCACTGTATTTATTATAGCTCCTTTTTTTTTTTTTTTTCTGATAAAAACTCCTTATGGTTTACAGAACTTTAGTTACTTAAAAAGAATTCTGTGAAAAAGAATCATATATGATCAATCTGAGGGCTTTGTAATTTTGAGATCTCTTTTCAGAGGTGCATGTGAAGTTAGATTTGCCATATTGTCTCTAAGAAATCAACTAGAATATAATGTGCTTTCTCTTAAAAATATTTTAGTATATTTAGAATTAGATGTTTGATATTTAGAGGTAAATCTCTTAGGCATGACAGTTCTGTTTCAGTTCCAGATATATAATTCACTTCTTTACTTGGTAACAGGGTAATTTTATATACTGCTAACAATAAAAATTTGTTTAGCTAAGCTCAAATACCCTTTGCTTCATTGCCAGGAGGTTCTAACTGAGTTAGAACAATGTAACAGTATAAAAAACAATACAAGAAAAATCTTTTTCCAGGTAGTGTTTATTTTTGTCTGTCCTGCCTGTGTGGAGTTCTGGTTAAGATCCATTTTCATTGAATGACAAATAAGAGGTTTGACCACTTGCAGTTATTGGCAATTAACTTTTCTAATCTTTTAGCTAAAGAGAGCATTGATCTTTCTTCTTTTGCCACACTGCATCGTATCTGCTTTTAATTTTCTACGTTTCTCTATTTAGCCTCATGTGACTGTAGTCCTTTCAGTTTGCAGTTACTCTCGATGTTAAATAGTTGCTCAGCTATCAAAAATAGCGTGTGTATGTGCAGTTCAGTGTCTCCTCTTGGTTCAAGCCTCACTGGAACAGACCAGTAACAGCAAAGCTTGTTTCCTTGAAAGAAGAATTTTAGTCAAATCAAAAAGAAATACCTCGATTTTGACTTTTCTGTCTTTGTTGGAAAGAAAGGAGAAGGTGGAGTGATCTATTAAAAATGGAGCATCATTTGTGGGCCCATAGTTTGAAGACACACAAGCATCTTAGACAAATTCTGTTCTGTGCAGCTTACACATGATGCCTTTGAGCTCTGCTGCTGTACTCTGTCAATGAAACTTTTCTGTTTCTCTAACAAAAAGACTGCAGATTTTTCCTATTGTTTTCCCTTTCTATTGCTGAAATGCTAGTACTCAATTGAGTTACACTGCTAAGGTTGTCCCAGTGGTAACCCTTAGAAGCAAAGGCCCTGGGCCTGAACCAGCCTTCCAATACAACAGTATATTTGAAAGTGTGAAGATAATTGTGATAGCTTCTACATTTAATGTGTGGTCTAGACACATAGGCCACCTTTTAGTGGGAAGTTCCTGGTGTGGTTTGACCAGCTGCAGAACTGACTTGTTTTTTCCAGGATTAGAGGCCATGTACCTGGCTCAGAAGATGTGCCCATTGCTGGAGCACCCAGAGAACTTGCTCTGATGATGAACGGCAGCAGCATGGGGCTAAGGTAATTTCTCTCTTCACTTCTAAGTGCTTCACAGGATCGGTATATCTTCTTGACAGTGTGCTGTTGCCTGCCAAGTGTATTTGTTCATGTGTTTGTTTCAGATTAAGAGCTTTTTTCTGCAGAAAAGGTAAAATTCATTGACTGCTGTGTTTTATGAGTCAACTCAATAGTTATGCTGACCTGTTATTACTCAAAGTTTAGGGGCTGACTTCTTGAAGAGACTTCAGGTTTTGTGTGCCACCTCTTAGCCTGGTGCAAAATAGAGTTTTCACAAAATCTTAGTTTAAGTTATTTGTTATAGGTGCTGCTTGTTACTTTTTAAATTAAGATCAGAACATCTCTTTATTTGGACCTGATGTAAATAATACATTATCCTTTAGCTCTCAGATAGATCTTCCATGGTTGGTGACAGTTACTTCTTTTTAAATACCTCTGCATTGCACCTCTACTTCAGTGTGATCAGAGCAAACCAACACTGAAATAACTGGAAGCAGAGTTAAGCCAATATTTAGCTCTCCATCTCCATCCTGCTTGCTATTTAAAACTTCAATCAGTACACTATTGTACTTTCCTTCTGTCCTACCCTGTCGCATTCAAGTTAACACTGGAAGAAGATTCAGGCTTATTAGGAGAGCAACAAATAAAAACTGGCAAGGTTTTCTCCTTTTTTCAGAAAGTAACAGCTTCTTGTTCTGTGCTGTAACTATAGGTGTTCTTTAGACCAAAGAATGGTGGACAAGAGGAGCAGCTGTGCTTTGAATGACTCCTTCCTTAGCGACAAGAGAATACCTCAAAATAATAAACTTCTCTGTTGAGAATATGGGGAGAACTGATAATTAATTTATAAACTAAGGGTCCAGTACCTTCTTTTCTCTTATTTTTTAATTTCATTATACTAATTTTGTTTTTCTTTTTGATATCCCCTTTCATTGAAAAGGGATAAGCCTTTTATTCTCCAGAACAGCAGGAGTTGTTAGTTTCCTTGGAATACTTCACTGCTAAACCAGGTGTTTGGCTGCTGTGAGTTACTGGCATATCTTTGTTGTATTCGGATGCTCTTTTCTTTCATTTTCACACAAACTGAAGTGATCAAAGTATTATCACTGTAACAAAAAAGATGGAGAGTCATGACATGTTTAAGATGCAGCAGCATTAAGCCCCTTGGAGTAAAAATGTAACCTAGAACATCTGTAGGGCTTCTTGGCAGCAGTTTGCCAAAAACCTGCAAATATCTACATATCCTAACAGGGAAAATGAGGAAAACCTGTGCTGTTAACAAAATGAGAGTCCTAGATTTCAAAAGGTTCCCCACCCTCTCTTCATTCCCCTAGTTTAATTTACTGTAATTTTTCAAAGTTATTGTGTGTTTGAGCAGTCTCAAGGTGCCATGCCAGCTGGTTACAAAGTTTGGCAGGAAAACACTTGGAAGTTTTTCTTCCTATATCTTCAGTTTTGCAAAGGTTACCAGATGAATAGTCCCTAAATAATTTACTCTAATGTAAGGCTTAAAGAGGCTGTGGAAGACAAGTCCATTTGTCTCTTTTATGCATTTGAATATGTAAGTGATGTTTTCTTCAGCACAGAAAAGGAGAATGTGCAAGTCTATGGCCGTGTCTTAGAAAAGACATACATCCTTTTTTGAACTGTTTCTTTTGATGTTTTTTTCTCCTGCCTTTTCAATTTTTAGGGATTTTTTTTTTACATAATGTGGGGCTCTTTGGTTTTTTTTGTGTGGGTTGGTTTTTTTGGTTTTTTTTGGTGTGGGTTTTTTTATTTTTATTTTTATTTTTTTTTTGTTTTTGTTTTTTCTTCGTGGTGGTGGTGTTTGTTTTTTAATTGACCTATCAAAAAGTTCTTGTTATGGCAAATGCCAACAGAACATTAATGGAAAATCAGCCCACAGCGTAGAAGTTGATTTCAGTCTTCAAATAAACAGAACTTACTTTAAAAATATCCTGGTATTTTAAAGGAAATGGTGAAATACCTTTAAAATATGAAACTTGCTGAAGTGAGAAGTAAAATAAATAATATAATCAGGAACTCAAAAAACATTGTTTTTTTTATATAATTAACAGCTCATTTTGTGTTAATTATCTACAATTACAAAAATCTAATTGCAATTTATTTTCTACTATCTGTAGGAGGAATTGTAGACAAGGGAATGTGCATCACTGCCAGGCGTAAATGCTATAGGATGGGTACAAATAATAGAGGAACCCTTAATGAAAAAAAAAAAAAAAAAAGCAAATAGGAGCATGCAGCTGTGCCAGACTATTGAAAGGTAATTGTAGTCAAAAATGAGGTATGTAGTTTAAAAGGCATCTTGTCATCTCCTGTAGGGATTAATTTTTTCCCTCACTGAAGAAAGCAAAATAGATTCCACAAGGAAATACAGTGCAAAGTTTGATTTCTGATGCAGATTTTCCTCATAGTCTGTTAGTGAAAATGAAAACTTTGATCTCAGGGGCTACTTCTAACTATAGCCAGATTTTCAAAGGATGCCTGTTTGGTTTTTCTCTTCTACATGTGCTGTTAAGGTCTTTTTGTTGTCATTGTCAGCAAGCATTGTCCATCTCAGACTATTTGGGTACTTATTATGATACGAATTTGCAGTGTTGGATTTGTCTCTTCCCTGATGTTGAGAAGCAATGTGCCTGTCCCTTTGCTTACTTGTGGCTGGGCCAGCATTTGGGACCTGAACCACCTTCAGATGCAGGATCTCCATTTCTCTAAGGTGCAGCAGTCAGAGCAGGTTTTATTGAGGATGGTTTTCAGTAGCTTGGAGTGCTCCTAAGTGAGCCCACAGACAATTTGCAGGTATGGAGATGGTAGCTTGTGCAATTAATGGCAAGTTGTCTGTATAATTTCTTTTCAAGTCTGCCCCAGTGTGCAAGATGCTTTAAAATATTCAAAATAAAAACATAACCTGATGCATTTGTTTAGCATAAAACAGCCTTTTACAAAGTGCTTTCCATCTCCCAGACGCAGATGCTTGGTACATGCTCAAGTACCCACTCCATGCGTATTCAGTAGGATCAATACACCCAGCACCTGCTTTTGTGTGTGCTCCTGACATCTGCATCTGGGAAAGGAATTTTAAAGCTCTTCCCTCCTTCGTTTAATCTTAACTTTGATCTGAATGGCATGGAAATAAGATGAATTTAATGGCACCAGCTTGAGGAGACACAGTTTTTCACTTGCAAGCACCCCTCCCCAGAGTGTTGCTGTGTGCCTAAATCTTAACATTCAAGATTCCCTGCTTTTTTGATTCTTAGGTTTCCTGTAAGGCTCTGCCAGTGTGGCTTTTTACTGCCTTCTCTCTAATGGGCATCTTTGCCTCGGATTTCACACAGTTCTGCCACCGAGCCTCTACACAAACCCGTGGCTACAGCAGCTATCAGATGTGTTTACAGTTATCTGCAGGCATTTGTTCAATGTATGCTATCTGGTGAAAGGATTCTTTCCTGCTGTATTAAAGATTTTCAGGTGGAATTTGCCACCTTTAATTTCATTGAAGGCTCTTTATGTTTGTGTGCCTCATTCTGCATCACCCATGTGTATTTTTGCCAGTTTGTATTTTTAGTTACTTGAAAATATCAAACACAGGATTCAGCGGTACTTCCCCTGTACTTGGATGCTCATTGCTATGGTGATAGTTCCAGGAGGGAGTGCTGTCAGGGGTCCTTTAAAAGATTTTTATTTTTATGGTGTAACTATTTTTAATATCCAGTGAGAGAAGGTGACAATTATCTGTTGCTCCTTGTTTAATGCTTTGTTATGAACTCTCTTTTCTGAGGCTTGTTAGACATGCAGACATCTTTCTGTGGTGATGTGCAAGCACACTTGTGTGCTTTTGTCCAAATATTCAATACAATTAAATAGACCTGCAGAGGAACGCAGACTTGCAGCTCCCCCTGCTGTCCCAGGCATATCCAGATTTGTTCACTCAATTCCCCCCTCCAAATAATTTAAATATAAAATAAAGTAGCTATTGCATGGCTCTGCTACTGCTGGCCTGTTTTTTGCTGGCCCCATTACTCCTGGTTTTGAGGAGAATTGAAAAACAATGGTAGCACCCATTTGGTTTCCTGAGAGGAATTTTCTTTTCAGTTCTTCATTCCAGCATGTCACTTCCCAGGTCCTGAGGTATGTCCAGGTCCTGGGCCTCTGAAGGAGAAACTTTCACAAGGGCTGCAACTGGCTCATTGTCCAAGACTCACAGGTTTCTGGTCATCTCTGAATTGTCCTTGGTCTCTTGAAGTATATCTATATAGGACTCAGCCAACTTTTAGGAGTGTACTGAATACAGTTTGTTGGGATTTTTTTTCTATTTGCTGTTTTGGCAGACTGGCACATTAAATTGGGATGAAATCAACTGTGCTTGCAAATGGCCCATAAAATCTGTGTATGTGGAAGCTGCTTACCCACCTGTTAGTGCTCCTTTTAACAACCAAGTTACTTTCTTGTTCCAGATAATTTTACATTGAAGTTCGTATCATTTTTAGATAGGATATTTGTGGTGCTTGTTTGGCTGGTAAAAAAAAAAAAAAAAAAAGTGCTTGCAGATCTGCCAATAGTGCACACACTGAATTAGGTGCAGATATGAGTTTTTCTTTCTCTTGTGGTGGTGTCTGGCTATATTTAGGCACAGAATCCTTCCAACAGATGGCTGCTGGAGTCTGCTGTGACGTATGGGAGAGTACAGTCAGAGTTAGACACACATTTTTGCTTCATTAGTGCCACGTGCAGACTCTGAAGGTAGTAGGTTTTCTTGTACAGGGTGAAGATCTTTGTTCTGATGTCGTTACTAAAAGCATAAAGAGGAATGTGTGGCAATTTTTTACATATACCTATGCATGCATTTAATATTGGGGTTTTTTTGTTAGGGTAGGCAGTGATCCTTATCAGACTGGAGAGAGTGGAGTTCATTTCTGCTGACCTGGTTCCTTCACTAATCTAATTTTCAGGTTTACTTTCAACTGCAACAGTGATTTCAAGCTGCCTATCTAACATTTACCTGAATTATGCTGATTCTGTTCTCATGATCATGTCTGCTGCACACAGCAGTATTACATCATTCCCATTGCAGTCCAAAGTAACCTTGAGCAGGAAGCCTACTGGGTGGCTGGAGGTATAAGATGTAAGCAGGAAATGCCATAAGTGGTTTCTATAGGCAGATACACTCAGCCTGTAGGTGACGACTTCAAAAATCACAGACACCCAGGTGTTAGAAACACTGCTAAGCTTAGGATGGCAGTTGGTGAAAACAGGCTTGTTAAAACACAAGTGCTTTGGTATTTTCACAAAACTTGCATTTCCTGCCAGTGCTCTGCATGGGCTTGGTTCAGTAATATCCCACATCAAAACTGAAAATGCTTGGAGAATTTTTTTTTTTTGAGTTGAAATATGTGAAATACATGCATCTCCTGAAGGAGTTTGTTCCTTGCCAACACTTGCAGACAGTGAGAGACATTTTTGCAAGTCATTTGCAGATGCCTCCTTTACAGGAAAATGTAGACACTCTTAGTTTACTGGCTGAATTGAATTTTGAAAACCTGAATACTATTTTTATAAATTGAAGTGGATTACTTTTTCAGACATACCATTTTGTTACTTTTTATTTTTATGTGTTATCTTGGATGAAGAGAATATTTTGGTAAATCTAAACATTCATATGTCCCAGAAATTTATCAGTTGGAAAAGTTAAGAAAAACCTCATAAAACAAAATGTTCTGGAAGGTAGTTTTTAAATCAGGAAATTTTAAACCCACCCGCACAACTTTCATGCCATTTAAAGCTTATATCAGAACTGATGGGGCAGGACTAAGAACAAAAGCTATTGGTATTACAAAGTTAAGTGAGAAGTCCTCTGTACCCTGCTGTTCTGCCCGTGATCACAGCTGCACTATGCTAAAACATACTCCCCCACCCCTCCTGTGACCTTGGCTGCACTTCAGCACTCAGAGAATTGAAGAAATAGGCAAACTTTAGTAAATATTAGGTTCTGCCACTTGCAGATTTGCAGACTACATATAAAGATAATAGCACATGTGCCCTCACTCACTTCCCAGCTCTGGCTCTCTCTGAAGTGGACTTTGTGTATTTGCCACTGAATTATTCTGGCATAAAACATCCCAGACCATACAGATGTATTGAGTTTAACACTGTGGCTTTGCACAGGTGCTGAGGCTTCCCAGAACTACCCATTATATTTATAAAAGTGCTAATTTCTGTGAGCCATGCAGAGAAAATTTTAGATTCAGCCCAGCTGATTTGTTCTTCACACTGCTCCTGCAGTGAAGAGGATTGATTCTTGTGTTTCTTTCGATATTTGGCTTCATTTCCTCTGGTACCCAGTGCTTCAGGCCTTAATCCTTTAACCTTGAATGCGAGCATCAATGCTTCAGAAGGGATCAGGCCTTTTGATGGAGAGAGAACATCTTTTGTTGTACCAAATGGTTGGGAGTGGTATAAGGCAAGATCTCCAGGCAGTATACATTTCACTGTTGTGTTAGAAGACTATAAACAGAGGGTGGGTTTAGTGGGGATTATAAATAATCTGGAGGAAGGTGGGGTATTAAAAGCAATGGAAGAGAGTTAATGACTTATTCTTTAACATTTGACCAATAACCAGTCTATCATGACAGATGTGTACTGGGTTGCCAAATGCTATAGTCTGATTTGGGTAATGGTTCAAAGCTCAGCATGTCATGGAAATGGCACTGTGGTCCCTGATGGAGCAGGGGGAAAAAAAGCTTTTTAGCTTCTCAAAGGGCAGTATTTGTGGAAGCAGATGCTTGCTTGCCCTACCCAGCATAAAGAACAGTTCTGCAGGCAGCCGGGAGAGTTCGTACTGCTGGATTTTTATAGGATCATTAATTATATGTTATAAGGCAGCTAAGCATGGCATTCCTAACTCGATGAATTCCATTATGAATGGCCTTTTCATATTCCTCATCTCATTATATTAAATGCATGTGACCTGAAGTTTAGCTAAAGTTATTGTTCGGGTTAACTTTCATTTAGTGGTTGCCCTAGTTTTAGAAACAGTATGATCTTTAGATTTTATTGAAAGTCAGGTTTTTTTATGCATGTTTTCGCAGCACTATTTTAGATAATTTCATTTGAAACTAGGTAGGAACCTCTGTGAGGTGGCAGGAAAGGGATTTAGTCACTCCTTGATTTGACTGGAGATTTCTGTACCCACTGGATGACAACGTCCTGTTACACGGATTTGGCTATCATCTCCCTGCCAATAACTCTTAAACCTTCTGCTCTGTTCCATCTAGTCTTGCATATCTGACTGCCTCCCTGACACATAATCCCAGTTGTTTTGCCTTCAGATCATTCCTAATCTGGCCAAAACAGAGCTCTGTACATTTTTCTTTTGAATCTCTCTTCATTTCTGATTTTGATAATGCCACATCATCCCTGCCACTCAGACTCATAACCTTGGGATCACTCTCCTTTGCATGCATCTGGGCTGCTGACAGCTATTGCAGCTTCCTTCTCCTTTACAGCCAAAATATCTTTTTTGCTGTGTCAACAGTTAAAAAAAACCCTTTGTTTTAGTTCTTGCACCTTGACTACTCTAAAGTCTTCTTTAACTGTTCAGTATTCATTCACCTGCTTCAAAATAAGTTTTCCAAATGGGTATCTTGGCTGCTTCTTAAGATCTTGTTTGCTTTGCTTCTTTTGAACTCTCCTTCAGGGACCAGTTGTCTGTTAAAAGTCATAAAGCTGTTTCTTATTTTATTTTCTCTGCCACCACCTGTTCTTAACTCCATCAGTTATGTGGCACTCAGAGGTTTTTTGGTGTGTTGGATTAACTTTCAGCCATGTACTGCTACTACATTCCCTAATTCTTTCTGTCTTTTGGGTCATGTCATGGTGACTTCTGCCTTCATCTGTGTGTTCTGACAGTGTCTTTTTTGTTTTACATTTTATCATTTTGAGCTCTTTTTTTTTTTTTTCCCTAAGCTTTTTAAGGGTGCTCTTTTCCCCTCCCCACCCTCAATCCTAATTTGGTGAGTTTCAAACAAATGTGTTTCTTCACACTGATTACAAAGATGGTCTCTGCCTAGTAAATCCATCTAAAATCTAGGCCATACTCAAAAGATTTCATTGGTGATCTGGGGAGAAAAGCATTAGAACTCAACTGCAGTGACAAGTCATCAGCTTGTCTTTGTGGAAATGCTTTCATATGGCTTCTAGCACGCACGAGAGTTTGAAACAAAACAATTTGCAAGTGTCTTCAGTCTTCTGTCAATAGTGCAAGACTTCAACTCTTTGTATAACTACATGCCCTTCTGTTTGATCAATGCATAGTTAATCCTTCTTTTCTTTTTAACTCTGTGTTCCCTTAATCTCCATTTACATCTCTGCATCCTTTTTGAGTAAGCCACATCTCTGAGAGGTGGGCTAGGTTGACATACCAGCTGTGGACTCAGTAGGGCTGAGATGGTTTGGCAGCACAAATAATGCAAACCCCTGAACCAAGTCAGTGTCAGAGTGGCACTCACGGCATCTGCTCTGGGCAGATGTTTCCACCAGGTTGTAAGAAACGTATGCAAATGTAGACTTTCACTCCCAAAAATCAATAGTGGTAGCTCTAAGATGGCAAAAATCACTTGTGTCTGGAAGTTTCCAGAGGGAAAGAAGGGTTTCCAGAGGCTAAGAACTGGCAGCCCCAAGCCCAAAGCTTCATGGCAACCAGCCTTGTGCCAGGATCTCTTCCCTTTGTTCTTCCCCTTGAGAGTGGACATCAGAGCAATGCCAATACGTATCTCAGTGGTGTCTTTTAGTGAGGCAGTGCTTTCCATCTGGTTTCAGTTCTATTATATCTGAATATTTTCTAAATACAAGTGCAAATATGTGTTAAATCTGTTCCGTAAACATCCTGGTTGAGTCAATATTTGGTGTTGCTGTCAAATTCACATAAAATACATGCACTGAAAGGACATGTTTAGTGTGTTGGTTTTTCTTTGGGTCCCAGGCCATGGTTTTTATAGTTGTATTCCATTATTTAGGCATCTAAGTCTGTATTGCTCTTGCAATAAATACTTAGTTTTACAGTCACTAGCCATCAAACATGCTCTGTGAAATACTTAACTTCAGTGAATTTAAGGCAACTGAAGTGGCTAAAATGGTTATTTTAAATCTTTACCAGTAGCTATCTTGTCAAATCTGCATCTGTTGGGCATGGTAATCTACTAATCAAAGTAAAGTCCAAAGTCTCAACTTCTCTATTTACCTCTTTTCAGGCTATGGGATTTTTTTCTTAAAGCAGATCAATAAACAATCTCAGTGTTTTCATTTTACTAAGCAATATAATATGGATGAGTACTAGTGTAGTGGTAAATCATTAATATACTCTTTAATCATAGAGTGACCATGTCCCACAGATGTGATTTAATCATGGAAAAAAGGCCAATGAAGTGTGAAGATGCATCAGGATGGGTGTTTCTAACTGATCTGGGATAGTGTATGACACCATTTCAAAAGATGCTGTAGTTTGAGAATATTTAGGATGGCATGTACATTTGTAGTTACAGACCTGGCAAAATTCGAACATGATTGTTTTTATCATTATAAAACAAAAATCAAAACCCATGTCAAGTTTGTATTTGGCAGAGGAGCCAAATGGCTTTTTGGAGTAAGTAACGCACTGCAGTTTCCAGACTAGTCCCAAGATTTGTAAGACTTTGACACTAACAGACTATAATCCTAAAAACCTGTAGTAACCTGCTCTTAACATGCCTGATTCAATCATCCTGTGGTACAGGTAAAGGTGATTAAAATAAGAGGACAGAAATTTCATGGAAAAATGGGTCCTGCAAGGGTGCTTCTGTGTTTTTTTCAGCGGTAATGGTCCCTGGTTAGAGAAATCAGATTGTGCAGCCTCAGAAGAATAGACAGTATATCTGACTCTTAGTGTGTCCATCCTCTGCTGTATTGTCAGTTACCCTTAGCAAATGATTGCTCCATGATGTGATCCATGATCAGAAAAAGGGCTTTTGCAATTGCTGCTCGTTTACTGAAAGCTGCTGTTATCAACTCCTATCAGGATGTCTGGAAACTTCTGTAGAGGAGAAGAGTGCTTGTGTACTAGTAATCTTAGTAAAGGAAGAGATTAGGTGGTTACCTGCCCACCCAGACCATCTCTGCCACAGCCTGTTTTGAAATGCAGCCCATCCACTGTGAAACCTTTTGCTCTGGGTGAGCCAAGTTGAGAAGAGAGGATGTGTTGTTCTTCTATGCCTTTATCACAACCAAATTGCAATCCAATTTGGGGCATGTTTGTTCAGGAGATAGCTTGCATATGGCATTTCGATGGGTATCTTGTGACTGGGGCTGGCTCTCAGCCAGACTCTAGTGATGCTGGATAAGGCACTAAGACTGGCATTCACTTTGCTGAAGAGCATGTGATTCTCCTTCTGAAGGAGAGAGTGATGCTGCCTGATGTACTGAAGAAGTTTAGATTTAGTTCAAAAACTTTGTCCTAAACAGGGTTTTGCATCATTCCTCGTGGTGCTTTGACTGGTGACAGCCAGGCAGGCTTTTCAGATATACAGACACTGTTTCGAAGGATTGTTTTTATACCTTTGACTTGACATTTACATGACTTCCTTTTGTGAAGGCTGACAGCAAAGTCTGCTGGAACGACAGCTGCTCTGCTCTATAAGAAAGGCCAAACACGCAGTCACAGAATTTTGCCCTGCTAAAACTTGGCCAGTCTGTTTCCTGTGGCCATTTCTCTGTGACTGAAAACCTTTATGCTAGAATTTTCTTCAAATTCAGGAAAGATAGAAAAGTAATCACAGCTGTAATTTTGCTGTTTATTAGGAAAACTTAGATATGTTGGAAAGGTTCTGGTAGGGAATTGAAATGTAGTGAGCTTAAACCAGAGGAAGGAGAGGGCTTCAAAGGGAAGGCATGAATGTAATTCTAGGTTAAATTTAGCTTAATACTTGATACAAATGGACCTCTAACCATGTATATTAAGTGAAGTCCTGACTTCACTGAAAATAAAGAGAGTATTCTGATTGATTCAGTGGGGCTAGGGTTTCACCTATGGCTGGTATGATCTAATAGGTCATTGCTAATTAAGAGCGTATGTGGCCTCAATTCTTGCTAGCAGAATTAAATATCTGAGCATCAGCCACTGAGGGAGTGGGGAAGGAACTGGTCTCTGAAGAGTGGTTTGGGGAAGCTGTGCTATGGATTGCTGTACTCTGGTACAGTTTCAGATATAGAAAAAAATTCAGCATAGGTACCAGTGTATCTCCTCCAAGATGAGAGAAAAGTAAACCAAATGTGGTAGGTTTGAGAAAGAGATCTCAACAGGGGGAAAAGAACCTGAAAAACAACAGAGAAACCTGACACAGCCATGGGCATTACTGGATTCAAGGGCATTGAGCCTGAATAGTGCTGTAAGAGATGTAATCTCTGCATGACAGCTCAGCAATATATTGTCTGCATAATAACATGTAGATTGTAGGCAATCACTGTCTATTTTCTGTGATGAAAAATCCTTTTATTACAAGCAGATTTGATAATATTTATATTTCAGTTCCAGAGCTCTTACTGACTGTTGAAGTGTTTCCCTACCTGTCCCTGCTCTCCTGCCTTTTGCCTAAGAGATATGTAAGAGGGGAGATGGATGTGGTCCTGAAGACAGCTGGAGGAGAGAAGGGGTTGGGGAACCCTGACTGCACCTTTTCAATGGTTAAAGTGGTCTTTTAAGGAAGATACTGACTTTTGAACAGGGTCTATAACTGACAAGTGGTCATGCTTTTCAACTTAATGGGCAGATTCAAGTTAGATATGATGAAGAAATGTTTCACTGTGAGAGTGGTAAAGCAGTGGTACAGGTTTCCCAGAAGGGTGGTGGATTCTCCAGCCCTGGAAACATTCAAGGTCACTTTGGTTAGGCTCAGAGCCATTTATTTGTTCTAGTTGAAGATGTCCCTGCTCATTGTGGGGGAATTGGACCAGGGGACTTTTAAAAGGTTCCTTCTAACCAAAACTATTCTCTGATTCTGTGATCTCAAAGCTTTAAATGCATATGCTCTCTAGAAAGGAAAGCAGCTGTTTCTTATTGACATTCACTGGATCCCAGCAGTGCCATTAACATGCTGATGCATCTAACATAACCCTCAAAATGCCAGGTTTTATAATTGGCCCATGAAATCTCACTCTGGGCTTGAATATGGTCTGCAAGGTCTGTGTTAGAATAGGAATTTTTCTTGCTTCTTAAAGGGAGGAGAAAACGCTAAGCTAAAAAAGCATTTTTTAGGAAGGGAAGGGTGATGGCATTCAGGGATGAGAGATTGCCCTGAAGGTAACACTATGCTTCTCCTCCTCACCTGCAACTCTCTTACCTCCCTTCCAGCTCTGCTCAGCTGCCCTCTGGATTTGTACATCCTGCACAAAGCAGTAGCAAGTAGATCAATCTCCCTTCTCTTTCCTCTTTGCTTCTCTGCTGGCTCCTTTCTTCTGATGTGTTTCTTCTCTGCTTCACTTGAGGGGACTGGAAAAGTTGTGATTGTTCAGTAGACCACTGCCATTTGTTTTAAGAACCACGCATCCAAAGTCTACAGTGCTTCTTTTCTCCCTAGAAATATTTTTTTTTATTTGCTATGCAGACAAACAACCTCCCAAGCAGCTCCACTTTGGAACGGGTGGTTTCAAAAGTGCTGTTTGATAACAAGCTTGATGTGAACTGATCTAAATTTGGACCCCTGCTGAAAAGAAGATCCTGGCATCTTCTCTTTTGTGCCAGCACTTGTAGTGCTGTTGCTTTATACTGAGCTGACTCTGGAAACTGATCTGGCTGGAAAATATTCCCAGCCAAAGTGGCAGGGGAGGAAGCAATTTTCAGCCTGTTTGTCAAACTGCATCTGAAATGGCAATTCAGGTTCCAGCTACAAAAACGTATTGCTTGGGTTGTCTACTTATCACCAGTTTTGCATCATTAAGTGTTATGCATTCTTGGCCTGATATAATTGCAGCAGATTGCACACATGAACTGTTAATTATTTTATTTTTAAAACAGAAATTACAGAACAGGAAAATAACATTCCAACATGTTTGCTTTTGGAGCTAACCTACCACGGCAATCTGTTAGTTTGATAATGGTTAAACTCACAAGCCCTTTCCTCAGCAGAGTGCAGTAGGGTACCATTAAGGCAGCCATCTGTTGAACATACATAGTGGAGGCATACATTGCGTCGCATTTTGGGTTTCTGAATAGTTACAACACTGATCTGCACTGAAAAACGCACGGAAAGATCAGAGTTCAGTGAAAGGTGAGCATCCAAATCTGGGATCGAAGACTGGGAGCCCAGTCAGCTGAGCATTGGGTGTGGAGCAGGGAAGAGAGGAAGCCTCGTGGGCGAGGTAAATCACATGCTGATAGTAAGCACGACTCTGGCAAGAGCCTGAGCTGCTTGGGTTGCTTAGCGATTCAACAGATCTGCAAAACTCCATTTGCAGAACAAGGCTGCCATTATGTTGGATTGATTCATCAGGATCAGCAGCTAAAACAAGTTATATTCTATCAGAGTTTTCCTGCATTAGTTTAAAAATGAATTTAGTTGGCTCTAAATGGACATTTATTTTAGTATCTTGAAGAACTGACTTTCCTCTATTAAAGCAGAATAATGTATCTATATGATGCCCTAACTTGAACAGTACATAAAGATTAGTAAATAAGACCCCATTAAAAATACTTATAATGTAAGTAACATGGGTCCCAATAGCCTTTCTAATGTCCATTAATGCTTATTGTGAGGATCAGAGCTCATTTTACTGAGCCATTTAGTCAAACCATGTGATTATTTAGAAAGTTAATTCATGCATACTAAAATCTAGCTTAAGTAATGCAGAGGGTAGGAGGTAAAACTCTATGGAGACGATAGTCCTTTTTGTTATTTAATGATCAGCCATAATTAACTTGCAAATTTGAAATAATTAGAACAAATTAAAGGTATTTAACTTTGCCTCCCTAAAGAAAAATTCAAATTGCACCAAATGCAGCTTTAAATTATTCAAGTCTCAGAGGTCTGTGCCGGGTTTTTTTACAATGCCTTTTCTATGATGAGAATACCAATCTGCTTTTTGTCAGAAAGCATCCTATCAAGTAATTGTTCTTTGTGTCTAATAAATGACAGCTATTCTTCTTTGTAAAAGTATTTCAGTCTCTGAAGACTACATCAGCATTTCCATGGCATTTTAATTCAATAAAACAAAAGGTTAATGTTTTTCTACTTTTTAAGGAATGCAAATACTAGCAGTATTCAATGGGTCCTGAATGACATTTAAAATTTGCCATTCGCGCTCAGCAGGGATATCGCGATATGAGGCTCAGAAAGGATGGAAGGAATGTTCAAGGTGTGATTTCCTTTGGTGATGGTGTACTTGGATATTCATAATGAGGCAGCAGTGCTGAGACTCGCTTCTTTTCTGGTCACACTACATCTCCTGCCCTGGTATGTAGGGTAGGTAGGTTAATAAGGTCTTTATTTAGACGGTCTTCTCTGTTGGGTAGTTTCAAGGAGTGCCATGAAAATTCATTGGATATTGTGGTGACCTGCAGGAAGTCCTCCTAACAATGGTGCCTTTGAGTGACATGATGAGTAGTTAGATTTGAAAATAGACAAAAACCTCTTTTGCTGCTAAATCTCTCCAGATATAAATTCCCGATTCCTTTCAACCATATGTTGAGTTTAAATTTCCACGTTGCAATAGTCACATCATTCAATACTAATTATTCCAGAGGTGAATGAGTGATTATGCTCTGAAACAGATTTTTTTTTCCTTATGTTTTCTTTGTTTAATTGTGGTAGATAGTTAATTACTGAATTTTCTTCTCTCTGCATTATCCCTTTCCCTCCTTGGTCTGCACATCTTTGAGATTAAGTGTCATTTTAAGATTTGGGACTCTATCATTTCTTGAGCAAAACTTTAGCATAAGCTGTCTTCTATTATGTACTAAACAATGAGGCTCTAGTTGTTTACTGAGGTTATAAATGCAAATACACTTGCTTTTGTTATTTATTATACCTTAGCTTATATATCTTCTTTTTGATGTCTGAATTGCCTCTGCCACTGCTGTATTTAAAACAGAACTCGGTATTCTAGAGGTAACTGCACCATGTAGAAAGATACTGCATTTGGAAGGAGAACCAGTCAAGTGATCACCTCCTTATCTGCAAGCCAAAGGTCACTGTTTTCACTTGAGGAGTGTAGGTTGTAATCAAATGTGCTTTCAACAACTCAGAAAGCATCCAAATAATGACAACCTCACTGTTTTTTTAAATGCTGTTAATCATCCCAAGTTCAGGCAAATGGAATATCAGGTCCTGTTTTATCAGAGAAATCTGGTCAGGTAGTGCACCTTTAAGCCTCTTTAAGCAGTTGCTAGGATCCAAAACCACCTCTTTGTGCTCTTGTAGTTTCAGGAATTAGTAGGTTAATAATTTCATATAACTCAAATAAGATACTAATTTAGGCCACCATAAATTTTAAAAACACTTTGCAGAATTATTAGTGGTCACACAGTTAGAAGCCCTAAAGTAAACGGAGGTTATTTGGAGAAGTTATATCCAACACTTCAGTCAGTTATTATAGGTCATAAGCCATTATATACTGTTCTGCATTAATAATACAGGAGTAGTGCTAATTGTCCAACAGGCTCAGTGGGCCCTATTAAACAATGTCTTATACAGCACATTGATGGGAAACTTTTAATTTAGCTATCATCTCCTGCTTTTTCCACAGATCTACAATAACTTCAGTCAGTGCAAGCTTTTAGGTAAAAGATTCTTGTGATTCAATCTCCATGAAGCTGTATCTTAACTCATAAAAGCTCAGTGAGACTCTTTGGGTTGCTGGTGTAAAACTGGTGCTTAAACAGGAAAAATATCATAGAAATATAGAATGTTTTAGGTTGGAAAAGACCTCTAGGATCACAGAGTCCAACTGTTAAGATTTATTTCATCTTCTAATAACTTAAGAAAGCTGTTTGCCACTTCCATGATTTAAGTAGATCAATATAATCTTGAGATAAATTGTATTATTTTATTTGGATAGTACAAAGATACTTTTTTGTGTTCTTAATTTCTTTTATAAAGGGGCCTTTTATGGCAGGGACTAATGACTTGCAGATATTGGGAATTGTCATTTAAAGCAGTAGTTATTTCCCAGAGAGCAGAATTTGAAATCAGTAGCTTTAGTGAGAGAAACGTGGGTCTTCATAGCCTCCTGCCTGCCCAGACGATTTTGAGATACCTGTGTCTGCAGAGCTTAAGGCCATGATTGTTCCCCATCACTAGATTTGCCTCCTGCCTCTGTCCATGCAGTGTTTATGATCTTGTGTTGAAGTTCATCCTGAACCATAAAGGTTCTGATCAACTTTCTCTTTCCTTAATTTACTCAAAGTACTGCACTTCTGCACCAGATTCTCTCCCACCAGTTTGCTCATACTTTTAAACTTTAAAAGTACCTCTATTCATCAATCTCACCTTGTTGTTTCCTCTCTTCTCATCCATTTCTTCTTGAATTAGATTCTCACTGTCTCTGGGGGTTTTTAAAAAGCATGTAGATGGGGCACTTGGGGATGTGGTTTAGTGGTGGCCTTGGCAGTTGTACTCAGATGATCTCAAAGGTCTTTTCCAGTAAAAATGATTTTGTGATTCTGTGATCTGCTTCCCTTTTGCAAACTAAAATTTCACATTTCTCTTTACACAATCTTTTCTGTTTCCCTTTTATTCTAGCAAAGTGAACATTTTTTAAATTACTCTTTCTTTCAATTTTGTCCCATTGTGGTGAACATGTTTGTCTTCATCTTCAGTTGTGTGTCTTCATCCCACTGGTGCTGTTCTAACTCTTCTGGCTTGAAAAATCCAGGATCTAATGCTTTAGGGAATGTGCCCAATGCTGCAAAACTCCAAATACAGCTGTAAGGTTGCTGCTGGCTGCTGATAACCAAAGACTCCTGATAAAGTGGGTTGGTAAATCTTCAAGCCTTAGGCATCGTGCTTTCACAAATTATAAATGGATTCAACAAGGTCTCTACCAGCAGCATGATGTTTATGCTTCTAAAGAGTAAAAGTTGGGTAGGGAGCTGGGTGCAGTGTTAATGGACTGAATGCATCATGTAACAGTGCAATCTTTCTTTCCTCCCAGTGTCCCAGAGTTGAAACATGAAGATTATTTATTGAGAACACCTCCAGTGAGCAAAAACTCCAGAGAACCTGGAAGCAGTCGTGGGAGCAGTTCAGGGAAGAAAATGGTTGGCTTTGGTGCAAATGTGGATGATGGGAAAAGCCCTCTAATGCAGACCAAGAGGGAAGGCACCAAGTCCAGGAAAGGTAAGGGGAAGCATGCTGTGTTGCAGGGCCATGGGTGTGCTGGTGTGTTGAAAAGAATATTAGTAAAATGCGCATGTAAAGGAAGAGGTTAGCAGGTGTTTGAAACAACCTAAGAGAAGGTGGTAGATTCATTTAAAAAAATACAAAATATTTGAAATAACAAGTGGTGATCCTGTCTGCTGGAAAAAAGTAGCCCCTTATTCTCAAAAAACTCCTTCAATGATTTGTTTTTAACTTTCCCAAAAGGCAGTGAGAGTAAGTGCAGTAGGGTTTGCTCTTTAAATGTAATCCTTGCATTCTTTTCCTCCTTGAGTGACGACTTCACCATCACAACCTGCTATTTTGTCACACAGGGGTGTCTGTACTGCTAGAACCTATCCTGCCCTTAGCTTACTGCCTCCACTTAAGGAGCAGAGGAGCAATCTTTTCTCTCTTATGAAGAGAAAAGGTTGGGAACAAAAGCAGCTTGAATGTTTCACTGCTTAGCCTTGAACATAATCCTTGGTTCAATTATGAACTAGTGCTTTTTTAAAATTTTTTTTATTTTAACTTATCTGCCTGTTTGCTGTATATGTCAGCATAAAAATAAAGAAAATGGCAAAATGAGAAGAAATGTGGTGCAGTTCTCAAAGGAACAAATAACTCGTGTTATTGGTTAAGACCATACCAACATTAAAAAGCAGTCCCTGTGAAGAAACTTTGAAAAGGGTATCATCAGCCTGGACCCAAACAGTGGCTGAGGTTAATCTCTTCCAAGGCACAGCTACAAAAGTTGGAAGCCTGTAAAGGGCTTGTGTCCAAAAAAATCAATTTCTAATTTGAAACAAAATCATTTTTGACTAACAGGGGTTCAGGACCCATTACTTTTGCTGTATAATCTGCTGACATTTCACACTTTCTGTTGTGCACAATGAATCCTAATAGTCATTTTATAACATTGCTACACCAATCAATTTAAGCAAGAGAAAGCCGTTACAATTCTGCAAAGTTTCAGGGGCAATTTTCACTGATGGTTTTCTTTTATGGTTTTTTTTCAGCTATCCTTTTTTTTTTTTTTTTTTCTTTTTTCTTTCTTCCTCTTCCTTCTGCCCCCCTCCTTCTCTGTGCTACAGTGATGAAACTAGGATTTTTCACAGCTGGATGATGGGTTTTGTTCCTTGGATAGGGGTAGTCCCTGAAAGTAATTTATTGTCCATGGATGCAGGGGAAAATATCCAACCTGGCCTCTTCATTCATTCATTTCATTTTGTAGGACTGAGGAGAAGTTACAAGCTGCATCTGGCTATTGCACACAGTGACTGAGATGTACCTTTGCTGATTTAGTGATTGTAGTGGTTAGTTAGCATGATCTCTGAAGATGGTGGGCATCTTTTGCAAGCACCTACTGGGATTGCTGGTTTTTATGGTGTAGAGATGCATGGCAAAATTTGACTTACGAACATCAGCACTTGCTGTGATAGCTGATAAAGTTCAGAGGAATGCTTTCAAGCTGTGGAACAACCTCAGGTCTATTACTGATTTGAATGGTTGTTTATCACAAGGCAAATTACCTAGCACTAATCACTGAAGTCTTCTGTATTTAGTACCTTTTTAATTGGCTTCCTTCTGTTATATATATGGACTCCTTTAGCAAGCACACACACATACTTGTAAAGTCTTTTTTCCATCTTAGGAGATCACCAGGACACAATGTCAAGATTTTTAATTCTGGGTAGCCTGGACTTAGTTGGCTCTGTCCTTGCTTTTGCTGGATATTCCAATCTGCTGCTGACCTGGGATTTCTGGTTCAATGCAGTATGAGAAAGGGGAATGAAATTCACAAGATGATATCTTCAGGCATGAAACTCACATACCTGATGGTGGCCTTTTGGTCAGAGCACAGAAGTCCTGTATACAGAAACATTTTCAGCTGAAAACTTCTCAACCATCAGATGCTAACCTATTGCTACAGAGGTTTATTTTTTCTCATGCCTGTATCAGTCTGGTCTATTTAAATTGTGTGTTCTCCAGGAGGCTGACTCTATCCAAGCACACCTTAGTGCAATGTGAGTATTGATGTGAGCTCTTGTGCTTGCTGAACCACTGGGAGTGGTGGCTGTATCAGTAGTGGTGTCGCTTCAGAGCTACACAGGCACTTGTATCAGGTTTAAAATTACTAATCAGGAAGCTGTCCCCATCCTGGAATGGTGGAAGACTTCCCTGCCTACAGGATTTCTCACTTGCTGTGACAACAGTGAGTTTGAAAAGGGTGATTTCCTAACAAATACACTTTTTCTTTCTCCCTGACAATGGTTAGTAATAGGGAGAAGAGTGCTGCTAACTGTGGTCCCTTCATCTAGTGGAGTAGAAAGGGTCACTTCTGCTCTCTTTTCAGGGTATAAACTTACTGGATCAACTTAGGAAATCAATTTTTATTCCCTCACTGTTGATTTTGTCTTCTGTTTCTGTTTGCTCCTTCGTTTTTATTCCTGTGCTTTAGCAGATGTTTGTGTCTTGTAGTCAAACTTTTTTAGTTTTACCAGCAAAACTTTAGGCAGTGAAGCAACCCTGAAGTCTTAGATCCTTTCAGCAGTAAATTGTTTTTATTGGTGTCACCACCAGCTATGTCAACATGTACTAAAATCTAACAACTTGTCTAGCTAAAAAGCACTGGACTACAGAAATGTTTCTCTTCCTTTCTGCTTTTGAAAATTTTTCTCTGGGACTCCGAAACTTACATCCATTGCACTGTGCAATATTGAGTATTTCTCTACATTTCTGTTTAAGTATTCCTCTTTATGAACTCTTCCTGAAATACCTCTTGCATTTAAACAAAAGAAAGATCTATTTTTCCCTTTGTTTCTTCTTGTTGGATGGAACATCTGCATGATGTTGTATAGCATGCACAGTTCTCTATTTCATATGCAAAAAAAAAAGCCAGAGAAGGAAAATAATTTTAGCTCATTTTAGCCCTGTACTTTTCCAGGGGCTGATTTCTCTAGATAGTGTTTGTTTTTCAGTAGTTTTTCTGATGTAGCTTCTTAGGGATTCAGAATCTGGAACTTCTTCCCTTGAGGGAAGACTCTTCCCTACAATTGAATAGAGCAATTAGTTAATATTAGTGAAGTGCTTTGAAGATGTGAAGTACTATATAAATGTTAAGTCTTATGAATATTACTATTATTCAAGTCATAAAGATTTCTTTTATGATTATCAACCTAGATTTCCCATTGCTTACTTTCATTCCATTGCTGCTTGAACCATATTTCTTCATTCTTAATGTTTACACTTCTAAAATATAGACTGCTGTATTTCCCCACTTTAATAATGTTTTAGTTGTCACTTTTCCAAGCAGAAATATATGGCTATTTGAGTTTTCTCAAATGATTCTTTAATCTACTTTAAATAATTCTTGAACCAAGTTAGCCAAATTGAAAATAGTATTCTTAACATTACCATTTAGGACACATTTATAGTTGCTTTGGGGGTAGCTTGTATCTAATTTTTTTGGGTGGGGGAGGTTTGTGATTCTTTGCTGCTCCAGGTTCTTTCCATTGGTGTCAGGATTTAAATTACCACGCTATGTAAGAGCTTTTTCTTCTTTCCGGGCTAAATGTGTCTATTCTTTTTCCATGTTTCTTGCTTCTCTAGATCATCTGCAATGTCTCCAGTCTCTTACTGTCTTCTAACACCTGCAATCTAATTAATTTGCTGTCATTTGTATCACCCCAGTTCTCTATGACTTTTCATAAATAATTACCAGTCACTTCATAAATTCATTAACTAATTCCCTTTAGCCCTGAAATATATATCCTTCAGACTAAAGACTTTGTATCTTTTTTTCCCCCTGGTAGTTCTTTTCATCAGCTTTATATAGGCAGGTATTATACATCAACAGGGTCTTCATTATCCTCTACTTGCCAATTTTCCCTTCCTTTATTTTTTTCTCATAATATATTTTAAAATTAGTAGTAGCTTGGACATTTTTGGGAAGGTTATTGATTTAATCATCTTTATATATTTGCTTGTTCTTGAGTGTTTCCTTTCCCTCAAAAGACTTGCATGATGTTTCCAAGATTTAATTTTTAAACTTTTTTATTTATTTTTAATAAATATACATTTGTTTGGGATCTCTTGATGCCTCTGCTTTATGTCTGTGCAGCCTTACACCCTCAGTAAATTCCTGATGAGTTCCTTTTCTTGTTTTCTTTTTCTAGATCTGGTAATATTTTCAAACTTGGGTATTTGAACAGTCCTTGAAGGCTACTCAAGGAGAGTAGTATACCTTGAGTGTTGGCCACTACTGAGTCCATATATTATCTTTTTTTGCAAGGATACATCTCATTTTCTGTGGATATAGTATGTTGATGGTGTGCCAGCCTTGTCTTGTATTAGCAATTGAATATTTTCTCCCATGTTAACAAGATTTTTATTACTTTGGTATTAGTTTCTTAAAATCTGGCTGCTTCATTCCACTGTCACATTAAATGATTTCTAAATGTCTCTTACTCAATTGTAAAGTCAAAACTCTAAGCAAGAGTCTTCCAGTCTTTATATGCATACCCACTCTTCTCATCATAGATTGGCACACTATCAAGTTACCAGGGACACACAATCAGCATATATCCCCATGATATTTCCAAGACTTCCTTCACTGATAATTAACTCTTTCTTAGGCAACATTTTTTTTCACTGCATGGTGCTGAAACACAGTTCATTACAGAAAAGTGATAGTGTGTTTTTTTGTTAGTCTCCCTAAAATGCATCTTAAAATGCATGGATTTACTGAATTGTATATAATTGTATAAATCTTCGATCAGTGCATTGTTTTAAATGATTCCTTGGACATCTGTACATTTTACACTGAAGCTGGAATTACAACTTTGTGTTGCTTTGTGTTTCAGCATGTCTGATAAATAATGCTTCTGTTTGCAGAGCTGAGAAATATTTGGTCATCACAGAGTTACATAAGGAGCTAAACACTGGTTTGACTTTCATTTTTGCTGATATGTTTGGTTTTCTCTGTACTAACTCTAGTTAAGTGACTTTAGTTGCACATAAGTAATTAGACTAGATTAAAAAAAGCCCAAATCCACAGATTTTTGTGTGGTATATCAGATAGGTCCTAATTTTCCTACTGCCCTTTACCTCTTATTTTTCTGCATGCTATTTGTCTTACTAAATCTGATCAATGAAACTCAGTTCTCAGGTGAGCAAGTGAAAAGTTGGCTTTACCACCAGCCTTCAAGGGTTGTTTTCATTCCAGCTGGCTGCCAGTTCTTAGTGGTTAGCTGCTTAACATCAACAGCTTGGGCAGTGGGACAGGATGCACCTTCAGCAATTTTGCAGGCTTGGAAGAAGCAGTTGGTGTGCTGGAGAACAGGCCACAATATTCAAGGCACCTTAACAGGTTGGGAAAATTATTTGACAGAATCCTTTTTAAGTTCAGCAAAGGGAAATGCCAGGGTCCTTCAACTGGGTTGAACTGATTCTATGTAGCAGGACAGCCCTGAAAGCAGTTTTGCCAGGAAAGAATGATGTGTGAACTTCTGAGCAGCAATAAGTCAGTGATGTGCCTGTGTGATGGAGTAACTGGACCTCTCACAGGGCCATAATCATAGAAATGTGATCATCAGAGTGCTGAAATGACACTTCCCCCCAGTTAGCTCAGTGAGACTGTGTCCATAAATACTGCGTCCAGTCTGGGACTCCACAGTGCACAGACAATACTGACAAGCTGTAGGAAGTCTGTCAGAGGCAGCCAGGACAGCCATGGGGCTGAAGCAAGAGACTGAGAAAGGGTGCATTAAGAAACCTTAAGAAGAGATGACTCGGCATAGATCTTCCTTCTTGCTTCAGCTATCTTAGGATAGGGTGTAGAGGAGAGCGAATGAGACTTCTTAGAGGTCATCATCAGCCACACAAGAGACAACAGGGAAAAATCACAACTCAGAAAATTCTGATTAGCTATACAGGAGACATTTTTGACTATGAGTCTGGTCAAACAGCTGAACCAGAGGAGTTTCCCAGAGAGGTTTTATCAGTAGAGACATTCAGCACCTAATGTGGCAAGTGTCTGAAACCTATTGATGCTGTTTGAATGGAGGATTGAACTACATGACCTCCAAACTTCACTTTTAAATCTAGATTATTTTGTAATTCAGGAGTTATTTGGAGGTGGGAAGGAGTGGGCTCTTAGTTGAAAATACTGTTGTAGTGATATTTACACTTGGAGAGCTAACATCTTAAAGCACATAATGAGAACTGCATCTGTGAAACAAACTGAAGTGGGCCACTTAAGGAATAATAACTGTGCAAGTCTGTCAAACTCTGGGCAGTAAGATGGAGGCTGCAGAGTCTGTCTTATTCTACAGATTTGATTCTGCATGGTCCTGAAAAAGATGCTGTGCACAGTACTGTCAACTGATGAACTCATTGTCATTTCTCTGTGTTTATTTTTCACTTGACAATTATTTCAGTTTTTTGTCCCAATGTTCTGTAGTAAGATAGAATTGAAGAAACATCTATTCCAAAATCTCTAGCTTCTAATACCTGGTTTGTCTTCATTCCACAGGGACAACTTCAGGACCTAGGAAGGATGCAGCCGTATCTCCTGGGTTGATGGGCGGCAGCAAAATGCTTGCAACCACAGCCATATCACCGATTCAGCTTGACCCTTCACGGTAAGCTGCTGGGTAATCTGTGGTTTAAGATTCTGCAAACACAACCATCAAATTCTCCTAGATGCAGGGAAGTGACTGAATTTCTATGATGTTTCATATTAGCATAAGTTGAATAATATAAACTAAAACCTGCCATATCCTTTTGACATTTATAGTAAGCCTTAAGTTGCGTGTTAGAATAAAAAAAGCAAGAATATGCCAAGTTCTAACATTTTAATTTTACTTATATTTTGAACAGAAAGTATTTTATGTTCCAAGCCCTGACACATTAAATACCTTTGTAAATAATTTTAATGGACAGTGTTAACCCTGTTAGGTTTTACATTTGCTTGAAGATTTTAATCACTCGTCATTTTCCTGCCTCCTCCCACACCCCCATTTTTATCAAATGGCATTTCTTTTAAAATGTTTTGTATGAGAGTTATTTTATGTTTAATGACAAGCAACAAAATCACATTAAGTCAGCAATTCCTGATTATACTATATGTCTGCACTAAATGCACTGGAAAAGTAGCATTATCACTTCTGTTCCAATGAAAAAACTGAAAGCATTGTTACGCTTACAAGTCTGAAAACAACTTGCCTTCTTTGGGGCAGGATTACATTTCTAGTGGGAAATGCCTAGAAGAACGGCATACAATCCCTGCTTTTCTTTATCATATCCCGCATTTTCTCATAATAAAATCTTTAGTTAAGGAACAAAATACAAGCAGATTGGAATATGGAACATGCAGCATTTTATACCACTAGTTAGATAACAGTGCAGTGGCATAACAGGAATGTGCAACTATTCATGAGAAGAGTTAAATGTTTCTTGGAGGATGAGAGGGCTAGAGTCAGATTTAATCTTCTCTTGGCCCAGTGGACTTGGAAAATGTATGCTTGATATCATCCCTGTTTTCTTGGCAGCAGCTGGCAGTTTATTTCTATCTTCTGAGAGAACTTGAGATATATAATAGGTGAAAAACCACTATCAATATTGACAAATTTGTACTTACTTGTTATGGAAATTTTTTTTTTTTCCGATGGAAGGGATGATAATTCTTGGAGGATTTAAGAACTGAGTTAGGTTGGGCTGTTTCCCACAGTAGCTGCGTGTTTAAACTAACAGAAACCACAAGATTGCCTAAGCATTTCTCTTAGAAGCAATGGTTACCTTTGCAAGGCAGGCATAGAGATGAAGTGTGTGTAAAGATACTGCTTGATACTGTCTAATAGTGCTAGGTTGAGATTCCATTCAAGCACTGAGGAGTAGATATAATTATGCACATCATATAAGGACTGCTCAGAAAAAGAAATTTTATTCAAGAGGATTGATGGTCTATTCTTTTCCACAGAGGGGAGTAAAATATTTGTTGAAATATGCTGTTAGAAATCATACCAGGTAAAGTGATCAGTAAAAGGAGTCTGATTAGCTGTCATCTTTGAAGTATTATTAAACCAGGTGATGAAAAATCCTGTATTTCTGGGCACTTTCTCCCATGCTTCCTCCCTTTCTTTCTCACCATTGGTGCTGTAGGTATTATTGACTAGGTTAAACAGCCATGTTGTGCTTTCCCTTACTCCTGGCCTTCTCTAATTGAAAATGGTAAATGGACAAGTATTTCTGGGGGGACCTAAAGCTGATTCTATTCTTCATCAAAAAACCTGCTTGGGCAGCAGGTCAGTCTCAATTTATCACTGAATGGTTATAAGCTTAGACTGCAGGTTTAACTAACTAAATTAATCAATATTGAGAATTATTGCTGCTTTTGTGCCACTAAAGTTAGGGTTTGTCAGCATGTTCATTATGATCTGTGATTTGGGGGGGTTAACAGCTTAACCACAACAGTTGGCACAGATCTGAAACTTGAAACACAAAGCCCTAGCCTAAGAGCAAATTTATTTATTCAGCAGTACATGTAAACCTAATTACTTTTGACTATTTAAATTTATAGGACTAGATTCAACTTGTGTTTGTGCCAGCTTTAACTAGCACAAACCCTGGCACTCGGCAGCAGCAGCAAAGGAAAGCCTGCCAGAGAGAAGGTGTTGGAAAGCGACAGAAGCTCCCTGGCAGAGAGAGGCATCAGGGTGCTACCACAGCTTCTGGGAAGGGCTGGCTGGGTAAGCAGGCATGGCAGGTAGAAGATGTGTTGGCATGATAACCTGCCTTGGCAGGGCTCAACTGGAGGCTTCAGTGTGTTACAGCCACCTCCTGCTTGAGAAAGAATTGCTGCAGTCCTACTTTCTTCTCTGTCTCAGAATGAATTGTGTCATGAACAAGAAATAAGTGTCCCTAGAAAGTAGATATAAACCTTGAGGGCCGTAGCGCTGGATCTGTAGAAGGACCAGACTTGCAAAATGTGTGTGCACAAAGTGAATTCAGTGATATCTTTGAAAGAAAAATAAACCCCAGCATTTCCTTATCTGGCATCTGGAGCTGGGCTAATAGTGAATTTGTCTGCCTATCGGGCTTCTGTGCATGCCTGTTGCTGCCTTCCATAACACTGCCAAACACTGCAAGTTTGGTTATCCAGTGTTCTTGAGCCAAGTGTCTACACCTGTATGAGGGCCTTGAAATTATGTTCACAGCAGGGCTGGAAAGCTCTTCTGCTCCATTTGCTTATTTTTCTAGACCAAAGACAATATATTTGGGAAAAAATGTTCACAGGCCAGATTGGGGCTGGGCAAATTTGGAAGAGTAGGTTTGTTCCTAAAGCATGGTTACTCTGATTGTTTAAATGTTACTTTTTTGATGACTTTTGATTCATAACTGATATTTGCCTAGAAGAAAGGGTCTGTGTTTCTGCTGAACTGGAGGGAAGCTGGACAGGAGAAGTACTGGTATAATAATGCTTTCACTTAGTAATGAAGGTTTTACATAAACTAGGTCTTAGCTATACTCAGGTACTGATTTCAGCAAAACAAGTATTATATTGCATACAGAATTGAAGCTACTCTAAATTAAAGTATTCAATTATTTCTGGGGAAATAAAAAAAAAGGAAGTTATAAATTGTACATTCTGAAATACCATTTAATTTGATTACAGCTCTGTTGCAATTGTGAGGCTCTCCCCACGTAGTATTGAGTTTGGCACAGTAAGTCCTATAACACTGCAGAAATTAAGCACTTAAAAAGACACAGGCAAAGTTTGTTCTGCTCACCATAGAAACAGATAATTCTCCTGTAGTGTTTTTCACATTGGATAAAGCGAATTCAAGAACTGTTAGGTAAATTAAAGGACTGTGTAATAGTCTGGAATTTCAGCATTAGCTCTGTGGTTTTTGGTTGAAGTTTCAGATCAAAGCTTTCATACTTGCTGAATGCATTGTCTTGGAGTGAAGTTCCTTATAGCTAAAAAAAGAAGTGATTTAGAAGTTCTTGCAATATGAATGCTGCATTTGAGCTGTATTATTATCTGTTAGACTACAATGGCCTGTAGGAGTTCTTATAAACAGATTGTATTGTGTAAATTTGTGTTTAGGGACATTTTAAAAACAAAACTATTTGCCCAATTGCCCAGCACATCTCAGGTGAATGTGTACTCAGGGACTTTTAAGCAAATTAATATCTGATGTAAAATATAATGTGCAGAATTGTATACTTAATAATGCACACTGGAATAGTCTAAAGTAGATCTGTTGTGCTGAGCGTTAGGAAATACAACAGTGATGAGATTCAAGCTCTCGTCTTACTTACGTGGTAGTTGATTTTTCACATCTTTGCATTTTGGATGCTTAAATATGGATATCAACTTAAAATGATTTCAGAAGTTCCTTATAATGTAGAGTCTAAGCAAGCATTGCCAAAGAAATATAATTGGGTTTTTTTGCCCTTAGGATCAGACACCACTCAAGATTGAAAAGGACCAGAAAACTTTCATTCCAGATTTTGACTTAGGAACATTTAAAAAGATTAAAAGTGTGTTCGGAGTAGGGTGGTGAGTTAGTTTCTGAATGTGGTAGGAAATGCAAGTTTTGCCTACACCTCAAGAAAGCCAGCAGTGCAAAAAGTCCAATGTAGTTCCATATGCAAGTGATAAAACCAGACATTGGCAAATTAATCTCTCTTATTCACAGTGTAGGTTGTTAATTGTTCTCTCTGCTGGCTGTCGATATAATGTGAAATTTTCATTCCCCATTCAAGATGGAAAAAGTTGTGGCTGAAAATGTTAACATTTGCATTTTTATTTGTTGATTTATTTAAAGGACAGCCTCTCTTACAGCAATCCATCACTCAGTGACACCCCAAATATGAATAATGTATTGTAGACTTGCGGTTACAATGTGTAATAAGTGCCAGAGACAGTAGAAGAATGTTAACTATGTTGCAAATGTAATATTTATCGACTCATACTTTATTGCTTTCGAGGTTCAATAATACTGACCATAGGACATTAATATCACTTATCTTGATTTTAGTTGGGCACCTCTATATGTAGAAATAACCCATCTATATCATACTTACAAAATAAATGTGAATTTTACAGCTCTTTGTAAGAAGTGCTTTGTAGGTTTCTTGGCTTATTGCTCACAGTTCTCCTTTTCTACCTTCTCATTTACTTCTATCTGACACTGATCCCTCTCCAGTTGCCTGACCCAGGTGGTGAACACCTCAGCACTCTTCCAGAGGCTTCATTTATTTGCTGCATTGTGATCCTGTGCCTCAGATAGGATTTGGGCTCTTTTCCTATTAAAGACCAGTATGAAAAAGAGTATTCTATTGCTTCTTTCTGAAAAGACAACAGCTGAGAGGCTAAAACAGAAATACCTTCTCTTCTGGAAAGACACACATAGTAAATCTGAATCATCTCTTTGAAGATTACAGATATCAGAAAGAGAAGTGTTTAATAAGTTCAACATTGTTATAGATATGGAACTTGTTTTCAGAGAAATTTTTACTCAAGAAATAGAAATATGTTAAAGCAATTTGGAAAGACTGAGATTTAAAATTCAGCGGCTTTGAGAAGCAAAATTTTATTGATAACCTGCTTAAGGAAAGAATTTTCAATAAGGTTTTGCTTCAGTTGCAAATCTTTCAGTAGTGATTATTTATTCCTGTCTTTAGGAAGTTACTCCCAGAGTTCTGCTGTGGAAACTGATACCAACTGGGCAAATGCTCCTCCTTATCTGCTCTGTTTGGTTACAACTACTAAAAGCTTTGAAGTCTCGGGGGGAAATGCAGATGTGAACCTAGAGCTGGGATCTAAACCAAATTTAACAGTGGGAGATTTCAAGCTTGTGTTGAAATCAGATTTCACCTGTGAAGCCTGGCTCTTGGGAAACTTGGAATTGGGTTCGGCCATGAAAATGATAAGCCTTTATTATATTTGGTGTTGTAGACATCAAGTAAATTTTGAAGTGACATTCTGTATTAACATCTGAGGTTATCAAATTTAACACATCATTGGCTTCTTTCTTTACTGTGTGTAACAGGAACACCTATTTGTGTCATAGCAGCCTACCTAATAGCTACATTGCGGTAACAGTTTTGGTGTGTCCATTGCTGACAATGAAAATCATATTGGGAAATTCTGATTTGCAGTGCAAAAGGATTAATGTTAATTACCAACTGTTGGCTGTAATTGTCACCCTCATTAAAATGCAGAATTATGTATTTCTTAGTTATAAATAACCCTTCTAATTGTACTTGATGTATGCCAGTTTAATCAAAAAGTACACTTGCAAACAAGCAGATATTTGCATTAATCTAGCACTGGATCTTTGAGTCTTTTTTGATCGTCTTTTATTCCAAACTTGACTAGTTGGGG
Source organism: Parus major (assembly GCF_001522545.3). Lineage (NCBI taxonomy): Eukaryota > Metazoa > Chordata > Aves > Passeriformes > Paridae > Parus > Parus major. The sequence goes on along the minus strand of NC_031799.1, from coordinate 6,740,142 downwards.
GAGGTCTATTACAGCTACATATCCTTTACACATACTTTTTTTCAGCTCCATGGATCTGACAGGATTTTGTATTAAAATGAGGGGAAGTGTCTTCTGGGAATGCTTAGTGCAACAGAAAACGTGTCAGTTTTGAAGTAGTTGGCAAGGTTTCCATCATTCAGTGGTATGACAATAACTTGATTGTAGTTTGAAAGTAGTAATAAGCAAAGGAAAATAGAGTACAAATCATGTTACGAAACTGACTTAACTATTTGCATCATTTTTTTTGTTATTTTAATTACTATTTTTTACAATTTTTCCCCATGTGCATTTGCAAGTTCTCAAATACCATGTCAAATCTTAAGAGATTGTGTGTTCATTGGATGTGATTCCTGTTTGCATTTTTAATCACACCAATGAAAACAGCCTCAAAATATTTACAGGTTCCTCTGTATTTTCCTCTACTCCTTTGTAAAAATAAATAAATAAATAAATAAATAAATAAATAAATATATATATATTACTGCCTCTTTTTTCCTGCACTGATACCTTGAGTGTTCTGCCTTATGCTTTTAAAAACATTTTTAGAATTACTGTGATGGCAATTTCTACAGAGCTTGGCAAGGTGAGATCAGTCTTGATTCCTGTCCTCATGGTTCTCTAAGCAACTCTTCTGTTTCTAGTACTGTAGTAATTTCTCTTCTCATCTTTCTGAGGTATTTCATCTTGTTTTTTGGAGGTTTGTTTTATTTTTGAGATGGGAGGATTTGATGAATAACATAGACAGCATAATTCTGTTGTACTTTAAGAAGCCTTTATCCCAAAAGATGTCTCTGTCATCCTTCCACCATATTGCTGATGCTTAATAAATTCCCCTTTTTCTTCTCTCTTTCCCTTTCCTGAGCCTTTCAGGCTGTAAACTCCTTAGGGCAGGATCTTGCCACAACACATCTTTGTGCTTGGCTGGTCCATACACTAATGATGTTTAACTGTGATGATAGTATAGTTAGGGTGGAATTTGTCTTGCTTATCTTAAAACAACTGAGCTAGTTACCCTCACTATTTTATTTTAGAACCAGCTAAATATCCTTTTGGCAATACCTGTTGTCCCATGAGCTGTAAAGTAAGCCTGGAGTAACACACTACATCTGATATCCCTCTTGTAGCTGAATATGTGAAACTAAAAATAAGTTGTTTGTTATTCATATTTTCTTTATGGATTGGAGGCAAATGCAGGGTTAACCTGTGTGCTGCATGGTCAGTGCCCTGATTATTAATATATTTTTAATGCTTGCTCTATGAATTGAAGGGCTTAGTCATTGAAGATGTAAAGCCCTCCACTCTGGTACAGGGTGTGTATATGCCTGATTGTGAGCATGCAGCATCTATGAGCTTGTGATGTGGTAATATTTTCAATTAAAAATCGTGGCTGCTTTGGAGAGTCCTGTTTCGAATGGTTGTGACCTGGTGACGCCCTGCAACTTGAACACTGGTGACTGTGGTACTGCAGTGATTTTTGGTCTGAGCAATGCCTTGCACCAGTCCTGTCCCACCCCTGCCTGTCAGATGTACCGTGCACCAGGGGATGGTCTCAGAAGGCAGACAGCTCTGTTTTCTCAGGTATTTCATCAGTTATTTCCAGCTGATGAGTTTCCTGCTTCAAAAATAAATTCCTGCCTCTCTGTCACTTAAGGACAGTAACCAAAGTTTGCTTTATAGTGTCTGACTTGCCCCATTTCCAGTTTTTAACATACTTTTTTAAGCCTTTATGATATTCTAGTTTTCTGCCTCAATAAAGACATTCAGTTTTCCTTTGAGCTACCATGAATAGTCTAGTATCATCAGCAAATGTCTCTTTCTTATTTGTCCTTTCTAGGCCACTTGCAAATGCATTAAAGAGTTCAGGCCCTCACAGTTTTCTGTGAGCTCCACTGATGACCTCTCTGGCCACTTTATAGCAGGCCAGTTTTAATGTTTTCTCTTAATTTCCCGAGTTTTAGCCAGATAATAGGTATCCATTAATGGATTTTTCTCTTAGTTTATGTCAGATTTTAAATGTTTGGTGATAGATTTGCTGTAGGACTTTTCAAACTCTAGATAGACTATATAAACTATATTTTCCTTTTTTAGATGCATAATAATCTTTTGAATCTGGTAGAGGTCCCCAGTGAATAAACGCTTTATGTTTAGTCTCTGCCAATATATCGAGTTTATTAATTCCTTATTGTAATTTCTATCAGTCTGCTTATTCTAAACATTAGATGTCTTTTGTAGATTTCTACATACTTCCAGATCACTTTAAAAAACAAACAGACAAAATCCTTCATTTGCCCAGAACTGAAGCAGTTTTAGGCAATTAGTTACATGCTACAGTTAATAGTTTAGCTATTTTCACGCCTGAGCTCCTTCAGATGTTTGTGTGAGTACCAGTTGATCCCAGCAATTCATTATTGTTCATTCACGTTGATTTGTTCTGTAATTTATTTGCAGGACATTTCAGCTTCAAACAGGTCTTCCACTGTGTCCTCTGTAGCTTCAGAAACTTCCTATTTTCCTGAACTTCTGGTGAATGTATGTTCATGTCACTGAGCTTTACTCCTGTGGCTTCATCATCCTGTTCCTTTTGTAACTTCATGTTCTTCTAGCTTTAATTTAAACCTCCTATGTTTTATATATTTAAAACTGGGATTTGTTATTGGACCTAATGATTTCAGCAGAATAAGCCTTAGTCTTTGTCTGGAATTCTTTGTGGGGCTTGATTTTGTGGGATTTTTTGGTTGTGGGTTTGTGGGTTTTCTTCTCTTTCCTTGAGCTAGCAGTTTGTTCCTTTTCTTTATTTAGACCTGACTGGATGACAGTTCACTGTTTCACTTAAACTGGTAAAGTTTCTTTTCATCCTTCTGAGAACTTTCTCCATAGGTTGAATCTCCATTTTTGAAGCCCTAGTACAGCTATTATTTTTAACAAGCTTTCTCATTTTTATATTGTTTCCACTTCTGAAGTGAAAGACTGCTGTAGCAAACTTTTGCTCAGTAGTGGTTACTGTGTGTTAGTTGATGAATTGCTCCCAGATGTGAGAGAGATTCTGTGGAATGAACAGCACAACTAGGACTCTTCAGCATGGAAAAGAGGTGGCTAAGTTTAGGATACTATTAGAATTTTATAAAATGAAAAGTGACCTGCAGAAAATGAATAGGGAACAATTCTTACTGTCTTGTCTACTGGAAAAACTGATGAGCATCATACAGAGTTGGGAGATGGCACATTCAGATGATGTAAATGAAGACAGAAACCATCAGTGAGCTTATGTCTTGACCTTCTATCATTATTGTGTTTCTAAATCCCAAATATTTCAAGATTATAATTATAATTTCCTCTAATTTATACAGCTTTTTAAAGTAATTCTTAGTATATGGATTATAATAATGATTTTTAAATAGCTATCTATTTTTAAAGAACTATTGTCTCTCATCATCCTTGTTAAGACATTTCTGATTGTGAAAAACACGAAATCTGGGCTTGTGTCTCAATCTTACCATGTTACATATCTGTCGTGAGTTCAATAGGACTTCATAGCAGATTTGGGCCCTGATTTTTCCTTGGTAGGGTAATGTAAGAGCCAAGGTGTCTTCCACATTTGTTTAGGCAAAGTAAAGGTTATGTTTCAGTGTAAAGAATATTGAACTTTGAACTGCTGAACTGAACATGTTTTTATATTGTTGGCTTTACTTCAGCGAACCCTGAATCAGGTAACATGCCCTTAGCTTTCTGATACAGAGTTGAAGGAAACAGAGAGTGATGTTGTAGTCTCTGTTTACAGGTCTCTATTCAAGCTGAGTGCACCAGTTTCTACTGCAGGTGTGACTTTTCCTAGGCCACGTTTCGTGTTCAAAAACACGTTATAGATCATCGTTAAGTTTGGCTTTGTGATGGGCTGTGCTGAAGCTGTGATGGGCTGAGGACTGAAGCTATCTCTTCAAAATTTAGATAATTGTGAAGGAAAACAGTATCTTGCTGTCTTTTTCCACCATTTATTTGTACATACTGATTATATTTAACATTTAAATTTCTCCATGCAACCTGTTTCCAGCTCCCCAGTAGTTTGGGGCCATGTATGTTAATTTTGATCTGTTTTTTGTTGATTTGGGGATAGTACTTGGTTTATGGCCCTCTGAGGGGGGGAAGATGATTTTTTTCTTTTAGTCTGAGTGTGTTAGGAGGGAAATAATTTGGAAATATGATGGAAATCTAAACCTTTATACTGAGAATAATATTGTGTCTTTGTTTCTGCCCTGTACTAAGTTAGCTCTCTCTGTTTTATTGATGGTGACTTAAGTGTTGTTTTTCACCTTTGTTTCTTCCCACCTGTAAGTTTTTGAAGTATTTTTATTTGTTCCATACTTCTGGAGAACATAGTGACAATTATCTAGTTTAAGATAGTCCCTGCTTACTACAGGGGATTGGACTGGATGACCTTTAAAAAGTCCCTTCTGACCCAAACTATTCTATTATTCTATGGAAAAAAAATTGTTGATACAGTTCTTTCTTTTATGTAAAAAACAATCAAAGACATTCTAGAGTACTAATATATAATTTATGTATTTAACAGCTTTTAAAGTATATTCTCAAAGCCTCTAATGTCATTGTACTTTTAACTTTCATTTTTGCTTCATCTGCATTGAATCATCTTTTACTACTTAAAACAGAAATTGGGTTTATTGAAACATTTCAGTTCTGATTATTTTATAATAAAGATGAAGAAGTCTAACCTAATGAAATCACTCGAATGAAATGAGAAAAATTAAAAAAATTTAATAAGCTGAAGACTTGAAGTTTTTATTAAGTCACATTTGGCTGTATGTTTCTCTGTGTGTACTGTCTTGGATCGGTAGGATGAGAAACTTGTCTTGTAAGGAATGACCTTTGCACTTAGACTGACTTTCTCTGTTACATTTCCAGAAGGGTTACTGGAAATAAATTGCCAATAGTTCTTACACGCATTAACTTCTGTGCCTATGATCACAAAACTGTGGTTTGAGATGAGCAGTATTACTGAATTCCAATTCTTCCCCCACAGAATTCAGGCCTGTAAATATATTTTATGGAGTACATGCATGTCCGTCAGTTTTTTGGGTCTCTGTGAAACATTCTAATGTAAAATCAACTTTATGATTTATGAGAGGCTTTTCCATACTCTTAGAAATAAAATGCTTCCTGCTCCCTACAGAGTATCTGGTGATTCCCTGTGGGACTGTTGGTGTATCTGCAGTACAAAGGTTGCTTGCTTTGCAGGTGACCACTCTGATGTGGCACTGTCTTCTAAAGTGTCTGTGCCCCTGTGCCTGGTTCTGCCCAGAATTTTTCAAGTTCCTCTCTTGTTCCAATGACCTTGTCCTTGCTGAGGAGCCAGTGTTCTTCCAGCATTGCCTTTTCTTTTTACAGTAACAGGTGAAGCAATTCCTAGAAGGACTTTAACAGTGCTCCAGCTGCTGTTCATCCCAGCTTCTGCTTGACTCTGTTAATTGCTCTGTGCATCCCTGTTCTTATCCATATGCTTGGAATTTTGAACCTGTATATCTGCCTCGTTTGTAGGCAACAAACTGACCTCATAAGAGAGTTGTTCGCTCCCTCCCCCTTCCTTGCCAATCTCTGTCTTATCTCCTAATGGCCTCTCAGCATCTAGATTTCTAGACATGAAATATAAGAGTGTTTTCTTAACTCAGCCTGCACTGACAGCTAGATTCAACTGTGATGAGCATCTTAAGGGATGTCTGAATTACTCGAATGTACAGGTCTATTGTAATTAGCTGTACAATTTTCTTGCTTTTGCCTCTTCTGTTTTGTTATGAACTTCTTAGCAGCAGACCCTTTCTACCAGTGCACAAACCATAACATCACATGACATTGACTTTACTCAAACCAGAAGATTTTTGTGCCAAGGTTGTAACATTGTATCATTACTTCATTGTATCTGTGTGAAAATTTTAATTTCACGCCCTGCGGACTTCACTGTCTCTGTGCACTCTGATCGTGTTGTTGCATAGAAGGGTAAGTCCCTGGGTCACATTCATTTTGTAGAGTATTTTTTTTTGAGTTTTTTTTAAAGTTCTGTTTCCTTTGAGAGATCTTGCTGTAAAGTTAGCTCAGGACTTCTGCCAGGAAAATATTTGCAAGCTTAAAGGGGAGATACTAAAACTATTTTTTGTAAAGTTTTTACAGTGTGGTTATGACCATCTTATTAAAAAAGAAAAAAGATATGTATGTGGTTTGGGCTACATTGCAATGAATTTGCATGTGAATTGTTGCAAATGACTTTGTGAAGTATGTGGGTAAGGGAAGGAAAACCCTTGTTCAAATATATCATCAGGTTTTTCATAATCCTGGTTTTCATGAGGTCCAAACTTTTCTGGGCAGAAGTCCTTGGTTAATGGCTGGATTTGTTCCTGGAGATTCCTGGTTTGTAGGCATTGACTGGTATTTTAAACTTCCCTGTTTGTATCATGCCTGCACTGCATGGGTGGTAGATCATCATCCAGTCCTTGGTAGTCAGTCTTTGCCCTTTTGGTCTGTGTTGATGAACAACCTCTCTGGACAGTCTTTTACAATGTTCAGCCACTTACATAGCAAGAAAATTTTTTTACTTCAATTTGAATGGAATTTCTTGTATTTCAATTTGTTCCCATTACCTCTTGTCCTTTCACTTCTCCAGAGAGGAGCTCCAGCTTCCTTCCTCACCATATCAAGTATTTATACCCATTGGTGAGATCACCCTGTGCTGCATTTGCTCCAGGTAGAACAGTCCCAGCTTTCTCACGTTTTACTTTTGTGTCAGATGTATCAAAGCCTTAATCATCTTCATTGGGTCCATGTCTCTTATACTGAAGAGTCCAGGACAGGGTGCAGCACTCCAGCTGTGCCCCACTGGTGCTATGTTGAGAAGGGGGATAATCTCCCTCAACCTTCCAGCAGTTCTGGCCTTTGCTGGCTTCTATTATATTCTCATTTTCCATGTATCAGGACAAGTATCCAGGTCCTTCTCTGAAAAGCTGCCTTCCAGCCAGTCAAACCTTCCATGTGCCTGGGGTTATTCCTCCCCAAGTACAGGACTAGGCACTTCTCATCATTGCATGTTGTGAGATGCTTGTGAGCCCATTTCTCCTGCCTGTTGAGGTCCCTCTCTCTACACTTTCTGGCCTCTCACAGCCTAGAGTAGATTCTGAGAAATATGGGAATGAGAGATTTAACATCAGTTTCTTGAGCTGTTAAGTGCCCTACCCTATTTTGTATTTTGTATTAATGACCTTATGTAGTTTCTAACAGAGTCGTGGACTGTTCGCAGGTGTGTGGTTATCGAAAAGTAATCCTGCAGCAGCCGAGATCATCTTTGCTAGTTACTGCTGGGAATGAACAAACTAAAATTTCACTTCCCTGCCCATCTGTTCAGCAGCTGAAAGTAGGTAATTTATCTCAGTGGGACACCTACCACCTGTGTAAAGTTTTTGAAAGAGGTTGTTAGCATGTGATGACTATAGCCAAGGGACACTGGGCCTGAGTGCCTCGTGCTCCGTGCCTCACTGCTGTTTTTTCCTGTAGGGTGCCTTGCAACCTGGTAGTTGCACAGTGCCAGACCTGCTCAGTGGCTGTGTCCCTGTGAAGCTTACAGTGGCTGTGCCTGCTCTGCCACACGACCTGCTCCGGTGCCGGCGGCGTGCGGCTCCTCACCAGCAGTGGCCCCTCTTTGACATGCTAAACCAGGCACCACCAACACACCGTATTTTTTACAGCTACTGTTTTATCTCAGTGGCTCCTCTTGAATTATGTATCCTCATCTTTGATGTATGAAATCTCAGCTGATTTAAATATTACCCTAGAGAGTTCAGCACACCTGGAAATGAATGGAGTGACAGATAGTCCCAGTCTTTCCACTCTGGAGCAGCGAGTGGGAAGTTTTACAGCAGTTGGGTAGTGGAATACAATTTTTATGAGAGCGTTGTTTTTTCACATATGGTCTGCACCCAAGCAGTCAGTGTGCTGGGATGCCAAGTATTTGAGCTCAGTTGCAATGTTTGTTCTCAGGCAAATTGGAGGGAATGAGTTCATATAAAGAGCTGGTGCACAGGGAGATAGTGGGCTGTTGTTCTGTTAGGAGCTGGGCACACACAAAACTGTGTGTGCCTGTCACTGGGAGGTAAGTAGTACAGAGCAAGTGAATGCAAATCTGGCTGAAAAGCAGTTGCTATCTGATGTCAGGCTTCTGAGCATGGTATGAAGATAAAAAAAACAACTGAGTATAAGCTACATATATAATGTCAGCAAGATACAAAATCACAGTGTATATAAACCCTAAACACTCTAGCCTGTGAAATATACTTCAGTTTCTTCTGTGTGTTGTGATCACTTTGCTCCCTGAAGGAATTAGACTTTAGATGAAGTGCAAGAACCTATTCACCTCTCTCATGCTAGTATAGGTGGCTATGCTAAAGATGATGCCAGTTACTTTGTCATAAACAAAGTGATACCAGCTGAGAACAACAAGCAGAGATCAAATTTCTAGTGCAGTCTGGTCTGAAAAATGGGCTTTTTGCAAGACAAGCTATATTCAGTCTTTGTATTTTGACTGTTAATATACCTTAAATTTAAATTCCTCTGGATTTCTACCCAATTTCAACTTACTAGGTCTCCGTCACACCTCACTATGTGGTCACTTCTGTCCTTTCTCTTTTCCTGTCTGTTCTCTGCTAAGAGACTGCTAACACAAGCACAGGGTCTATCATCATGGCCTTGCTTCCAGGGATCAGAGGCTGTGAGATGTTTGCATTTACCTCTGGAGCGTAATTCTGACTGATGGGTTCTTATCAGGTTTGTGAAGTCCATCCATCCAATTGTCTGTTCCTGTTTTGAAGACCAAGCAACCATAAAGTTGAAAACGGTGTTGTATTTTTGGAATCTGAAATTTCAGACAATGCATTTATGAATTATTTATGAGGAATGTGTTTTCAGTAATGTGCAGCATAAAATGGAATGAATGCGTATCCATACTTGCCCTGAACTCTCCAAAGTGCGTGCTAATAAACAGAATGATAACCTACCATCACTTCTGCCCTGTAAGATTTACAGTGCAAGCACTTTTTTCTGTGGTTTAATTCAAGTCAGTTTGTCAAGTTAAAGCTCTAGTGTTTTGTTTTAAAGTACAACTTTGTGAGTGATTTTCTATTACTTAAAGAAATCTAACTGCTTCCCCCCCCCCTTCTTTCAACCAGAGTTACTGTCTAAATTTTTCTAGTCAAGTTGGCATACAGCCACCCTAAATTATACTTTAATTCACAATTAGAAAGGAAGTGGTAACCGTGCAGAGCAGCAAACCTTTCATTTAAAATGGCCATTATATAAGATCATGATTCTCCTGGATGATTAAGATATTGAAGAATAATTTAGATATCCTTAGGTTTTTGACCATTTAGAAGAGCTGGGCTTATTTAATTTTTTAAGCCTCCCTGAAACAGCTTTTTCCATAATGACAGTAATGCAGGACTCTATATCATCACAATTTGATGTTTACTTGTATCTGAATTGTCTAATGCAAACTTGTTTTCACTGATATAGCTGACAGGGCAGAGATAATTAAGAAACAGAAGAATTTGAGTGCTAGATTTGCTATTACACACTCCATGCCACAGCAGAAGAAATTAAGCTGACAAGCAGGAGAGGAAGGATCATGCAGAACCACAAGAAGAATTGCTGTTTAGGTACAGAAATTGACTGCATGTAAAATATTTTACCAGGATAGTAGGGAAAAAAAAGGAAAATAGAATGGTAGAATAAACTACTTCCAAGCATTTGTCCAGCCATCTTATTTCCAGGGTGCAAAACAGAAAGCTTGAAATACTTACACAGCCCAGCACAAAAAAATGGCAGGGAAGAAAGCTAACCCCAGTGAAATGGTGGCAGAACTTCCATTGGCTTCCATACAGTCACAATTCCACCCCAATATATACTTAAAATTACTGCAGTCTGATTTTGCTCCTCTGCTCAGTGAGGTTTTAAATCTTGCACAGCTACTCGCAGTTCTTGCCACAATGGTTAGAAAGTCAATGAAAGCTCACAGTTCAGTAACTAAATGACAAGGTAAGAAACTTTGGAATCATAAAAAGGGTATAAATGCTTGACCTAAAACTATGCATATCTCCCACTTGACTGTACAGTTGAAGCAAAAAGTTGATTTATTATCTGGCAGCTTGCGAAAAAGAGAGGTTGCTAATCCATGTAAATTGTGATAGACTTTGCAGGCTGTATGTGGTGGGGTTCTTTTTCCCCTAAGCCATGTCCCTTAAAATTGTTTTGTAGTTATTTAATACCTGTCTCTTATACACATTCTTTTTCCCCTAAGCCATGTCCCTTAAAATTGTTTTGTAGTTATTTAATACCCACGAAGTTGTAGGGTGAGGTAGTCCCAGCTTTGCTGAAAGTGTGCTAGGAAGAAGAGATGAAGAGTGGAAAAGAAATCAAAACTGAGGAACAGCACTGAGACTGGCAGAGAGGGAGGTGCAGGATTGTACCGTGACTTACATATGGAGCCCTTTGTCAGAGGCTTTAGTACATTATAAAAGAAAAGGCACAATTTTGAAGATGATTCATTGAATTAGAGTTTGCTTTGAGGGGAAGGATGCTTGGGGACAAATTTGTACTAGTAAAAAGTTGAAAAGAAAGGCTGTTAAGGCAGGAGATGTAGGAGGATGAAGTATGGCAGAAAAGATGATGACAGCTTAGTTTTGGCCCAGAACAATAAAGGGTGAAGATCTTGCTGAAGATGTGCTATGATGACAGAGTGCTTAAAAGGAATAAAAGCTAAGTGTGCTCTGAAGTGCACAGTTGTTATGTAATATCACAGCAGAATCAGGGCCCCAGGTGTTGTACATACACCAAGGTTCATTTTCTGATCTGAATAGCTTTCAGACTTGATGACACAGAAGCGGCTGTGTGGGAGGGGAGAGAAGGACAATACAAACAGAGTGATTGCAGAAGGTGGTTGTTAAACTCTGTGGTAGTTACCTGGTTCTGTAATTTCTCTCTTTTGTACAAAAACTTCATTCTAAATTATTCTTCTGTCACTGGCAGATCTGATTTAAAAGGTTTCTTTACTTCTCAGCACTCACTCGTTGTTCACCCTCCCCTTTCCAGAATTATTACAACCTCAGTTATGCCAATTCAGCTGCAGCCTGCAGCCATATCTTAAAAGAAATGATCTGTGGTGTTTCTTATTCTTAGTCTTAAAAACACACAGAGACAAAAACAATGAAGCAGTACTTTGAATTGTATTTGGCAGGTTGGTAACAGGGCAGCAGGATCTTAGTCCGATGGGGAAATAACAAAGGCTGAGCTACCAGCAGCAGAGAGGTAGGTTAACTGGACTGGGAGCAGTGAGACAGGAGTGTGGAATGGTGAGGAAAGCAGGGTGTTGGTATCTGGGGAGCAGAGAAGTGAAAAATGTCCTGCTTGTGTAGCAAGGAGGAATAGGAACAGCAGTAACTCCTCTTTCAGTAATGACAGCTGTTTGGATGCTATCACAGGTGAAGGCAGGGTGAAAACTGGGGGGGAAAAAAAATAAATAAATCTCTTTATCAGCCCTGCCTCAGGGCACAACTTTTTTGAGATGCTGCTGGATCTGGTGTCCTTTAGAGCACTAGCACTACATGGTGTAAAACCAGCCGGGGGCAAACCAGTGTCCTCAGCCTCTTTCAAGTCCAAGTCCTCTTTAGCTCTTTACTACTCTTCGCCATGCTGGGGAGGGAGGCTTGTCCCAGAACACTGCCGAGCACAGCACATTTCAGTTAGCAGACCTGTGATGCTGTTAATCAATTCTGCTGCTTCTTTCCAAATTCTCCTGTGGAAGGGATGTAATCTCTGATGCTGCTTTCCTCACAATTTGGTGAAAATTGTTTGAAACCCCAGAAACTGAGGCATTGAATTCATTGCTGTGCAAGACCTACAGGTAAGGGAGGGACCTGTGGAGCAAGGAAGCAGCAGCAGAAGTGCTGAATGTACACAGACATTGGGTGGGTGCTGGAGGGAGCTGATCTCCTCTCTGTTTCTCTGCAGCCCCTCAAGGGGATATGGTGCTTATTTCTGGGTGATTACTTACTGGAAAAAACTGTCAAAGATGGAAGGAGATTTGCAAAATCTGTTGCAATGCTGGAGGTATTGATTTATGAGAGAATATTAAAATACATGTGGCTCAGATAAATGTTGACTGAGACTGGAGCAGAACGAAAAAATGTAACATTGTTTAAATACTTGAGGTGTATTTGCATGAAAAAAAGAAGATGGATTTCTCAGTACCGTGCCAGATCTTTAGCCATAACTAATAGGGTAAAGTTTGGAGGAAGAAAATCCTCTTTGTTTATCTCTAGGTGACTGTCAGAAAGATGTTCTTATTCGTGACACATACCTTTACCTCCCACCAAACTCTGAAGCAAAAATTCATGGAACATTTGTGGTGCTTCCCATGCCATTCTGTTCTCCTTAATGGTATATGTTTCCCACTGGGCTTTGGCTTACCTCTTTTGACTGTGTGCTCTTTTGGAGAGAGGAGTGTTCTTACAAGTGGTACTAGAGTTGGTCCCCCTGATCCTGATCAAGGCCCTTTAGGTTATACTGTGGCCCATAAATAAGTAATAATGGTAATGATAGCATGAGATATATTTGGCTGTGGAATGGCTTCCCAAGGAGAGTAGCGAGAGGCTGATTGTTAGCAACAAATGTGAGGAAGCACACTGTAGGGAGCAGTTCTGTCAGCAGGGAGAAGGCTGGATGATCTAATAAGTCTTTTCCTTCTCTAGGTTATGATTCTGTGAATACTGCCTTGGAGAGCTCTCTAAAATTCTCTGATAGTGTAAGCTCTCTATTACGTGGGTGTGGGTTTTATAGCACTCCAGGAGGCTCTTGCTGAGGACACTGTATAAATATATTCTGTTTTACATTGTATGATATATTTTAAATAAAAGGCTCAGATCTTTTTTTAATTGCTTTGAAATATTCTGCAGTTTGATCTTTTTCTTTAAGAATTAAGAAACTCTGAAATGCTTTTGGAAGATACAGACCTATTGCAGGTGAGAAGTATGTCTCCATGTGGACTTCGTTTAAATTACATATATAGCATTGTTAAATTTGGCTCCTCCTGTATCCCACAGTGAAGTATCTGCTTGGAGTTCCAGCCTGCAGAAAGTAAAATAGGAATCTCAGGCTGTCACAGTCCTTTAGTCTCTAATTCTCAATTTAATCTTGTTCCTTCTTTTAATGTTTCAACCTCATGAAGTGTCCTTCACTGTGTTGTGTTTGTTTACTCTTTTGGTGTCTTGACAGTACATGGGAACGTCCCCCCAGGGTGTGTTTTGGTCACTGAAGGTGCAGTTCACACATGAAAGACAAGCTCCCTTATCCTGATATGTCGCCTTTCAGGGAATGACTGCAAAATCAGCTTCTCTTTCTCAGCTTCTCTTTCTCAGCTTTTATTTCCTACCCAACCAGCCTCTAATGTTCATTGACATATTCATTTCTGGTTTCCTGGGCCAAATAGCCTGCTGGTTAAAACTTGGATTACTCTCACAGAGTTGGGAGTGGGGAAGAAAAAATCTGAGGTATTATCTCAGCCCTATGGACTTTCAGAAGGCTTTTGCCAAGGTTCTGCACCAAAAGTTGCTAAAGAAATTGAGTTTCTGTAGGATTGGAGGACAGTTCCTTCTAGGAATTTACTGGTGATTAAATGATAGCAAGTAAAGTGACTTAATTTTTTAGAATTAGCAGAAGGATCTCCCAGGAACTCACTGGGCTGGTTCTTCATCAGTGGCCTGAAGTGAGAAGTGAACAGCAAAATCTCTTGGGTGACCAAATAAATTTGTGTGTTTTGATACTAAGTTCTTTCAGGTAGTCCAATGATATGATAGTGAACTTCTTGAGTTTGCTGTCACAGGATGTGGTGGAAACTGCAGGTTGAAAAAACAGGCAAATTTATGGACAGGGAGATGGTACATGGATGTTGAAAGCATAAGCTATGGAGGTAATCTCTCATCCCTTATGCTTTAATTGTGGATGCCAGACTAAAGATGGCAGAAAGTGCTTAGGACCCTTCAATTTGGATTGAGTTTTTCCCTTCACCCGTGGGTTAGCTGGGGTGTGGGTGATTAGCTGTTTCTTACATATGACCCCAGGTTGTATCACTAGTGTGGTGTCTTCACGTTGTTTGACTGCTCAGGCCACTTCTTGTGTGCATCTATTTTTTTGTCTGCTTTTATTTGCCCTGTTTGTTCCAGTCAAACAGTGATTTGATATTTGCTCTATCATAACAATAGACTGTTTAATTTTCTGTAAAATGGGTCTGTTCCCTACCCCTTGAATGTGTTTTTAGCTGTATTTAGCATTTGTAAAGTGCTTGGGGGCAGGTGGTGTTTTATGAATACAAAATACTGTTAGGCTTTGTACTTAGGCACAATACTGTACCGTAATTCAAAGGCAATTCATGTAACATTAGTAAATCACTTTGAACTTTATGTTGAAAATATAAGCAGTAGTATAAAAATAAACCTTATTATTTCCTCTGGTATATACAGTTAAATAAAGTATGCCTATACAGCTAAAAAACTGTATTGCCAGTATGCTTTGTTGAAATGCCATCACCTTGCAAAGAGACGTTCCATGTGTTTTCTACATGTTTATGGTTGAAGAATAAATTTTCAGAGACTGTAAATGAAAAGATGTCTCTAAATATAGTGATCAAATATTATCTGACACTGCTTGTTTAAAGTAATATACATATATTTTAATGCCAGAGTATTTATGACTCTAATAAGTTATTTTGCCTCATAAGGAGATTCCCACTCCTTCAAATATCAAACTCTTTGAAATTGTATTGGGTTTTTTTCAGGAAGGAACAAATGCTATTAATAGCTAAATGGAACTGCATGATATAAAAATACAATAGTGTAGTTTAAAAATTGGACAGTGTGTAAGAAATATATTATATTTTACAAGCAGTGGCAAATAGACAAAAATTTAAAATCCATTGGCGTATCCCAAATATCTGAATAAATAAACATCAGTGTTCATCCAGTTGAGGCAAGTAGGGTTTGTGGTTACCTTCAAGAGCACTGTTCTTTCTAATATCCTGCACAGTTATCACTTGTGTATAATCTGACCATTTTTTAGGTACTGTACATTGTTGGACTGTCTGGGCTCTGATTGCCCTGTAGGTTTTATTAGAAGAAATGCCATGTGGTTTCAGGTGGTTTCTTACCAACCATCCTGGGCATAAGTGGTCTTATGGTTCCCAGAGCATCAGCCATATTTGTGTGTTCATCATAAAAATGTGAAAGCCTTCCTTCCCATTCAGTTTGGAAACATGGGACAAAGTAAGATTCACCTGTAGGTCTTCAGAGAGATCTCTTCCTACTGCATGAGCAGTGCAAAAGACACACTGGGGAAAGAGGGATTTGGGTCTGTGCCATCTTGTGTTTATTTTTTGTTTTGCTTTTTAAAATGTGAATGGTTAATGATCTGTTCTTAATCATAATGGTTTATGATGTTTCCTTTTATCTGAGTGATAGATGACAAAACTCTTCTTACATTAAGAGTGTATAAACTCTACTAGATACTTATTTAGTTAAGAGCCAATGCTGAGTTTCTAATAAAATTTCCAAAGGGGTTTTAGTGGCTGAGGAGACAAATTTCTAGCAGCCTGTTTTAGTAATGCAGAGGAGATGAAGGGAATGCTTTCACAGCACTGTGCAATGCCTGACCAGGGTGGATTTTGCTACTTAGGTTGCAGTTCTGCTCTGACCCAGCTATACCAGCTGGATTGCAGTGGTACCACCCTCCCAGATCGGGCATCTCTGTGCTGCTCTGTGAGCTGTGTTTGGAGTTTATGTTCTAGAATAAAAACAAAGGTGAAAGCTTTTTATTGAAAGCAGAGTTTCAAAGCTTACTGTGGTCTAGTCTCCCTACTCTCATCTCTATCCTCTTACCATGGCCCTGCCTTCCTTCTGCTTTGTACACAAGTTCTTGGTGTTCTGTATCCTGATGATTTTTTTTTTTTGAGACTTTAAAAGATTACTTTCCCCAAACTTTATCTGTCTAAATAGTTAGACTTCTAATTCAAACTTGTAGACCTTACAAATTTTCTTCTCCCATGATGAAACATGCAGACTTTCAAGCTCATTAAAGTTAGATGAAAAAGTATACATGGGGGAAGTGTCAAAAAAAGAGATTATTTTCCAGTCTGTTGCAGAGATGCTATGAGAGACTGGACTATTAATGATTAATGACTCATAACATTTGCCCATTTGTGGAGGTGCCAGGGTGCTTTGTGGAGGCCAGGTTTGAATCTCTCAAGGGAGGAGGTAAGTTTTTGGGTGTGCATATGCTAGTCTGCATGAGACAGAAGAGGTGAACTATCACAGCCTGGATCCTGCAAGGTAAGAGATGGTGCTTCTTGCTATGCTAATTTCTTACATAATTCCCTCAGTTGCTAAACTGCCCCCTTCCCCCTGGGGAAGATCTGATAGGGAATTATTGGCTTAACTGAGAGGCAGTCCTTGAGAAGGGATCACAAATTATCAAAATCTCCCTGAGTGCCCCCAGACTCATTTCTGGGACCTTCCACCAGAGGAGTGAAAGCTCTCCTCCACTCAGGGGAGGTACCTGGGCATTCCCACCGAACCTGAGTATATTTCAACCCACTGGATTATGTGATATTTCATTCTAATCTGCGCCAAGGGATCCAATAACAAGAATCTGGGTTGTACTCCCCTTGCTCAGTGACCTTCCAGAGCACTGGCAAATGTACCAAAAAAAGTGAGGACAGACTGAATTATCACCATCCTTAAAGGGACAGTTGCCCATGCTATTTTCCTTCTGTTGGGAGGGCAAAACATATCAAAGAAAATGTGCGTAAGCACCATCACTGATGAGACATTTGGTTGCTTGGTTGAACATCTATACGTGAGGAATTTCTGTATGTGGCTTAATGTACAGTGCTGGTACTTCTGCAGAATGTTTGGGATTTTTTTCTCCTCTGGAAACAGGAACAATACAAGGGGGCCCTTGGCCCTTAGTTTGCTATAAAAGAGCATTCACTATTCACAAGCCAAGTTTGCCAAATCCGTTTTCCTGTTTGAAATATTCTGACTCTTGGGTGGCTGATCCTGTAGCTTTGACTTCACTGAAGCTATTAAGTCTTATTATAATCATAATGGTGGAGCCTGTTTTTACTTATGTTTTTATTCAAGTAATGCAAAGAATACATACCCTGGTTTTAGAGAAAGTTGCATTTCAGTATTGAAGCATTCTGACTGTCTCTTTAAATATTAGGATACAAATAAATGATGAGAAAATTGTCTTTGCAAGTTTCAAACCATTCTATGTCTACTCTGTTGCCTCCAGCCAGATGCTGTCTGATGTTACTTAGACAAACCAGGGCAAACCATTATCCTGGGATTAAACACTAAATACCTGCAAGGAGCATTCTCTTTATCAGATAGTGCTCTGTTAGCAGAGTTCATTCACTTTATTGCATATATAACTGTGGTGTCAAATAGACTGATTTACAACACCTGGTCTTTTACATAATCTTTGCTATTTGCTGCGCATGTAATCTGCCAAATCATTTAGCCTTCCTGATAGCAGAAATGCTGTAAAACTTAGATAAACTTGCGGAAGAAATGAACTCGAAGGTACTGCTGAAATCTAGGGCCTGCACGTTTGCTGTAAATGCACTGGCTGGTTTGGTTTCCCCTGCCTAATCTGTGATTGCATGTGGCTGCTGGAGAAATTGAAATTTTATGATAGCACTACCGTCAGAGGAGATAAGCATTTGTATGCTAGACTAGATTAATCTAAAAAGAAGTTTTAGGTGTGGCTAATGAAAGCAGTGTATGTGTTAACTGGGTTTCTTTGGGGTTCAAACCATATGTGTGTATCTATATAGAGTCTAGTCTTAAACTTTCTCCATGTGAAAAGTCTCATATATCTGTGCACTAGTTCTTGCTATCAGTGCAGCTTATTCCATTTTATGTTGGAGATACCTTTGAGGAGTTTCAGTTTTTAAAGGGTACTTTCTGAATGCTACTACAAACAACAGATTTCTCTAAAATTATCTGGTTTGGCTACCCAAAACTCCACATCTTTCTGAACATTTTGGTTAGGGTAGCTAAAAGACATCATGTTTGCTTAGGGCTAGCCACAAACAAGATAGCCACAATCAAATTGAAAGAAAAGCTGTATTTTTTTCATTTTGAGCCATTAATTTTTTGCTACTTAGATAATAGAAAGACATGTAGACAAGCTTAAAATGTAGAAAAGAAATTTTAAAATTGGCTTTATGATTGTGAGTGAGATTAAAGCTAGCACATCTGCAGGAAAATAAAAGAATCTGTAGTCAAACAGGAGAGAGCCCTGCGACGTGTTAATGCCAAGTCAGACTGTATTAGAAATTACATTGACCATCAGATTGGAAGAAACAATAAAAATTGACAAAAAAACCAGCTTTTATAGTGTAACTAAAGTAGTCACCATTAATATTGGTATACAACCCATCAGTACTGCTAATTCCTTTCAGCTGAAGGAGTAGTTCTGTGTCTCAAACGTAACAATGAATTATTTTGTTATGGACAAAGTAACTTGTCATGTCAAGCACTGGAATGAGCTTTGCACCCAGGAAGGTGGTGGAGTCACCATACCTGGTGGCTTTCAGGAGCTGACTGCACATGGCACTCAGTGCTGTGGTCTGGTTGGCAGGGCAGTGACCAAAGGTTGGACTCCATGGTATTGGAGGTTTTTTTCCATTCTAAATGATTCTGTGACAGTGTTCTGATGATGGATGGGACATAGCACTTACTCATGGAGATAAAGAAGGGTGTTTTTCATGGCATGTCTAGTTCAGGGTAGGAAAACCTTTGACCTGCTGCTGCTGCTGCGCAAGGCTGTTGGACAGCAGAGCTGGGAGTCTAGGAGGTACATTGGCCACTGCTAATCTCTCACATCCATAAGCTACTGTAAACATTTGTTCTTAAGAATTTTTCATTCCATCTTGAGTTCAGAAACCTCTCCCAGCTTTCTTAGTTGCTTAGTCTTTCTAGGCTTTTACAGTCACAAAAATAGAAACGGAGGCTTTTCTCAAAGCGGAGAACAGCTTGAGATGTTTTCTTACACTATAGGTGAACTCTGCTTATAAGAGAGATGTCCTATGGATCCAATCACCTGTGCTGATAGTTTCATTTGGATGAATAATGTGAATAATGTTTTGTGCATAAGAGTCTTTGAATGTGTGAATCACTTCAGAGTTGGGGACATCAGGCTGTTTGGTACTAACAACAGCATGGAACAAAGGGACTTTGGGGTAAAACTCTGGAGTGATATCTCTTACACATCACTGAGAGATCACTGGAGAACAGGCTCCCTAGGGAAGCAGTGGAAATGGTACTGTCTAAGACATTTAAAATTGGACAGGAGGAAATATATTGTAATGATCAATCCTGCACTGGTATTTAGATCAAGTCTTTTCTCCTGTGAATATTAATGGGAAGTCCCTGTCTCAAATACCTCCCGTTATTCAGCATTACCAGATCACATTGGCTTGCTGCCTTCCCCCACGTCTGTACTTGCACTTAAAGGACAGCCTGAGTGATGCTTAGCACCTTTGCCTTTTCTCTTGGTGCCTCAAGTGTTGATTTTGTATTGTCTTGCTTAGATTCTATTCCTTCAGTGCTTCCACCAGACAGACTCCATATAGTACACAGAGATTTACAGGAAGCACATGTAGTTTGTGGCAATAATAATAAAGTCTCCTGCTGTTCTCAAATCCCTGAGAAACTAAATCAAATGTAGAGGTCTATTCAAAAAAAAAAAGGTAAAAAAATAAAAAGAGTGCAGCATGTGTATAAGTCACTTTACCTTTACCATTACCAGTGTAGGTCTGCCTTGTTTGGTGTATTTGGCTGTCATCTCTCTGAGGTCTGTGTTCATTCTCCAGGGTACCACTAAGACATTACACATCTCAAATGGAAAAGCTGATGAAACAGCCTAAAAAAACCTGAGCACCCATGCTTTACTTGCCTCTTTTTCCGTACCTCTATGTTGTCATTACTGACAGGAGTCCATACAGCAAAATTTGTTCTGTGCTGGTGGCCCCTGTCAGGCAAATCTAGTCTGATTTATGGAGGCAGGAAAACTGGATTCATTTCCTGCATGGTGCTGTGATCTTAATAGAGCTCTGTTTCCTCTGTGTGTTTCTGTAGGTACGAAGCCTCTCTTCTTGACCTGGTAGAAGCTATGAACCCAGTATCAGCTCCGGGACACCTCTGCCAAGAACCCTGTGACAGGAACAGAAAGCAGACGCCCTGCTGTGCGAGCCACAGGCTGTCCTCTTGGTGCCAGACCCCCTGCAGCCCCAGGAGCAGAGCGGATGAGCTGGAGGAGAGTCGCCTCCTCGAGGAGATCTTCTTCATTTGACAGAACTCCTTGGTCCACAGCTACTCTTAAATTATTTTAGTGATCATGGCTTGTTTTCCCTCTTCTAAAACATAGTTAATTAGCATCCAGGTTCATTTTGGGTTTAGTAATCATGATGCAAGTATATTGTTGGGGTACACCAATCAGAAAGTGTTAATTTTTTTCCTAGACTTTTCATGTGCCAAGTAATCAATTTAAAATAACATATTTTTTTTAATCTACAACATTTTCTAATAGATTGAAGTCACACTTTTGCCAGCCTTATATCGGAAGTGTATTTCATTATCGATTTTTTGGGCTCTAAAGCAGTTTGCAAGAACTGCCTAACATTCAAGAACCAGCATGTTCAAAGTAGATTATTTTCTAATTAAACAAGTCTATTTAAAACCTGGCATATTATAAAGGTACAAGCACTTTAGTACTTCTTCACTGATTTTATGATCTCCTTTTTCCTTCAACATTCTGATATTTAACACGCTGAGTTTTTAGGGGATATATCGTAAGCTCAACTCTACAATGTCTGATAATGTTAATAGATGATGTTGCAGGTTGATGTACTAGGCAAAGGTTTGAATTATATTCCTCTTTAAATCAGTGCTATTTGACAGAGTTTATGTGCTGGGTAACGTAACCCTGAAATAGCAGAATAGAGTCAGACATTGTAGAGATCCAAAACCTATTTGATCTACTTTTCAAGATTAAATGCTTAGTAGTGCTAGTATAAGAGCAGTCTTAAGACATTTTCACTAACTTGCACTATTTTGGTCTTGCATCCAGGCTTCACTGTAAATAAGACAAATCAGTAATTATTTCCACTAGCAGCTCACAATGCACACTTTCCTGCCAGCTTTAATTATTCATGCTGTATCTATTTCAGTTTATTTAAATGCATTTCCATCTACTGCATGTACTTGGTTATTTAAAGAAATGTGCCGAATTGGTAAAAATGACTGCACATTACAGGATTAATGGTCATTTTCTCCACAATGCAGTGTTCATATTTTATTGTAACAGTAGCCACCGGCATGTGTTCCTAGAAATATGAGACTAAAATACTCATTTTGCACAGTAAAATTGCAGTGAGGGAAAGGTAGAATCGATCCAGTAAGGGCAAGTTCTAGGCCATTTGCTCCTAAACATGACTTCATGGGCCAGTAGTGCTTTTCAGACAGTCTCTTTAGGCAACCCTGCTTATCTTAATGGCTGGGTTGAGTTCCTGTACCCATGCTTGGGGTATGACTGCTGCCTGTCTCCTCATGCTGGTCCTGTGCAATGTGTGATGCTCTGCAAAGTGGATCTCAGATGAGAGCCCTGCAGCCCCTGGCAGCACCATGCTCCATCAGTGAAACAAAAGGAGAATGAAGGGGAAGAAGAACCTCAGGTTACTCTGGGCTGCTTCAATCAGGCCCAGTCTTAATCATAAATTAGGTGATATCCCTTCTGTGCATCCCAGCTGAATTTTAAAAGCTGCTTGGAGGAGTTTAAAGGAGGAAAGCAACATTGCTGGACCAGAAAATTACTGCTGTGGAAAGTCCCTGCCTGGTCTGTCCTGCTTTTAGTGAAGTATTACAGTTTTCTGGAATATGTCCATCTGCTGTTTAATGTCCCCCTTGTTCTACTCTCTGAGCCTGTGCAGGCCCAGTTTCCTGCTAAGAGCCCCAAAGATGTATTCCGTGCCCTAGCCCAGGTAGAGCAGGTGGGGACATAAGTTTTCTTATTCTCTTGGCTGAGTAGTCTGCTGCTTAAAGAGGGCAGGAAAAAGGAGGAAAAAGAAGAGAAAAATGTACAGGGACCAGCAGGAAATTTGGGGATAACTGTCACATAGATCTTGGAGTTTGGGGTTGTTTCATGGTGTTTTTTTAGCTTTGTTGGTGGTTTTTTTTTTTAAGTGTTGGCATTTATAGAGAAACAGTTCTCTGATTTCAGTCCAATTGCTTCTTGTCTCTTTTCCAGTTTGACTGAAACTTTAATTGCTTTTTCTGATAAATGCTAACTGACCTTTCAAAACAGCAAAAAATACATGTCTATTTCTTGAAAGGTGCCTTTGTGTTGAGAACACTTCGTGGGAGCATTCTGTTCTTTGATTCTTTTGTGGGTGCCAATATTTAACTGCTTTGGGATTCCTTATGATGACTTAGTCCATAAAAAATTCTACTTCTGAAGGTGACTTTTGGCTTGAATCTGTATTTTTTGGTTGTAGCTCTTTTTAAAAGGACATTGTCAGGGTTGTGGGCTCTATGCTCAAGGTGCTGTCCATCAGTCAGATCTACTCAGGGGGCACACCTTTGTGAAGCAAAGTTTTCCAGTAAGAGATGGTTGAAATGGCTGATGGGTGAAGAGCTGTATGCTTTAACTCTCTATGAGATGTGGACAAAAGAAACAAAAGCTATTAATTTTGTAGACCTTGTGGAAAATAATTTTTTATAAAGCTGGCTCGTGCTCTAGTTATCAGCTGTATATTAGGAATAGTGTTTAGCAGTCAGTGCAAGCAAAGATATTTTGCCATGAGGCACTACAAAGTTGAAGTTATTAAAACATTTATAGCCTTAGAAAAAAAAAATCAATGATTGTCAAATAGGAAAGGACAAAATCAGTAGTTGGTACTGGGAGGGGAATTGTTTTCCATCTGCTAAAACAGTAGAGGAAATGCAAAAATTAAACTAGCAAAAGCAATGATGTGACAATGTCCTTTTAAGTTTGAGCTTCAGGGAGCTGCTGCTGGGGAGTTGGTCCAGCATAGACTTTGTTCAGAGCGTTCCCAGTGAATATCCTTCAGCTATACATCAGGCTGTGTCTTCCATGAGGCTTTGTAAGTAACATGAGTGCTGCTGAGGCTCCTACCCACACCTTCAGTTTGTGTCCTTCCCACATGGTTCGTGCACACACATTTGCTGGCTGTTTGTGTAGTTACTGCTTTTGTGCACCTTGCACATCACAGATGTAATAATCGCATCCTTTTCATTTCTAGCCTTTCCAGTCTTGCTGCTGAATCCCATCTTGAGCATGTATTTATATGTGTATGTGAGGTCTTCATCTAATAAATTATATGGGGTTTTAATTTATTGTTCCAGACGTTTATTTGGCTTATCTTCTGATTTTTGTCCAAGATGTCAATACTGCCATTGATAATGTGTTCCACTTTCCACAGCATCGCATCATATTATGTTGTGAGTCTCCAGTTTGCTTAGATACATGAAGAACTTGATTTAAGTCTTCTCTTCCTCTCCAGGACATGGGTCTTACTGTGAGAAGGAACAAGGCCTCCTTTGGAGTGTGAAGTAAAAGAGAGGTCTCAAAATATAAAGGAGAAGAGAATTGGAGAGCCAGCACTCATGCTTTGTCCCATGCTTTGGGACAAAAAAGTGAATTAAGAATAAGGAAGAAAGGATAGAGGTGAAGGCAAGAAAGGACAAAGATGCAAGGCAGATAACTGTACCAAACATGGAGATGAAGTGGGAGTGAGATAGAGGGCAGAAATGAGTTGTTAAACTAGAATAAGCTGATGAGGGGAAATTTTGTGCTTGTATCTTAAAGTGAGAAATGTTTTCAAACACTAGTTCCCATAAGAGCCTTATGACTCCATACCCTTTTCCAAATCATGGTCCTGCATTTGAGGAGCTACTGTCTAAGGCATAGAAAATGAGGGAAAGAAGAAAATTACCTTGACCTAACTTGAGCATCTCCCTTTTAGAGCAGCTGGACAGGGAGGCCAGAGCACATGGAGAGCAACTGTGCAGAACCTGGGTATAACCCAGGCCACAGACTGAACTTAATTGCTTGCAAGGGATAGTGACTTAGGTGGCTGAAAAATAGGAGACTGGAGAGCAAAAATCAGAATAAACAAATAAAATATGCAGTGATCCAGTGAGCTGTGGAAGTTTGGTGTTAAGGAAAAAGAGAAAAGGGCTTAGCTACACTTCAGAGAGATTGAGCCTGAGATATCCAAAAGACAGCCCTTGAAAGTGCATGTGAGCCTGGGGTTAAACTCTAGAAGTTGCAGCAGAGATTTTCTCAAATACGACCTCCAGGCTGTGTTTGAATTTGTACCATCTGTGGGGGAGAGAGCACAGCCTGGTTAGTTAGAAACCTCCTTTTTCACTGTTACTAAATTTATGAAATTGTGTGCTAATTAGTGTATGATTTATAAATTTACATAACTGCATGCTACATAAGACAACACAGAATATTGAATGAAGCGATTTAAACCAGCAGAAGCAGTGTAGTCTGCTCTGACTGGTTGGCTTTCCTCTGGAAAATGCCTCTCCTGATCCCAGCCTACTCCCTGCATCATTGGAAGGCTTGTCTGCTCACAGCGACAATAAATGTTTTACAATATTTTGACTCCTTGTAGCTGAGACACATCCACCTCGAGCATATCTGGCATAGCTGTGTAGCAGAGCTTTCATGGTGATCCCTGACTAGGGTGTTAGAAAGCAGAATTCAGCTCAAAAACAGCAAGAAACCCAACTTGGCCTGGCCATTTGCTTGAGGACTCCTGCATTTGTTAACGTGTGGTGGAAGAGCATCCAGACTGCAGGAAAAGGATGGGCTGGGAGGGAGCTGGATTAGTTTTCCAGCTCTGGGGAAGCCAATCTGCCTCCCTCCACAGCCTGCTGTGGGTTCTGTGCTGAACTGTGTTTAGTACCACATCTCCGAGGGGCTGTGACCTATACCACTGCCCACAGCAGAAGATACTGGAGGTATCCACCAAAATACATCTTTGAACTGTAATCTGTAATAGCAGAAACATAGGGGCCAAACATTCCTATTGAACAGAAGCTGAAGCTCTCAGGCTTAATGTATTTTGAGGCATTGGAGCTAGACTGGAGAAACTTAGATGCCACTAAGAGGTGAGGTCCTGACATACGTGAGGTGGGAGATGCCCAGGTGGTCCCAGCAAATGAACTAATCCATGAGCTGCAGCCTAGCTCCTTGATTCAGGATTCATCCTGAGTATGTAAAACAAAATAATTTTCACTCAGAGCATGCAATAATCAGTATGAGTTCATTCTTTCTGGTCTCCTGACTACAGACAAGAGGAAAGTGAAAAGCTGAAAAAAGGTATATTTCCCGGTTGCTTACTGGCAACTACATAAAAACCCTGAAGCATGGGTTTGATTAAAGCACTTGCCCAAACACAAAGGGATTGAGTACTGTGAGCATTAGGAACAGAGTGGGAACTCCTCTCCTCTGCTACAGCTGATAATGAAGGAAAGGACAAGATGAATTCACAGACACAAAACCTAGTTTATTCTTGAATTTCAGATATCTGTGAGGAAGTTGCATTGAAATTTTAAAAGTGCCTTCTCAAAATCTTCCAGCATGCAATTATTCTTGCTGCTATAAAACTGCTTTATTTTGAGGCTGAGGTTATCTACCTGAATTTCCAGTGGCTGGACAGTGTTGTGCTTCTAGAAGCAGGATTACAAAGTTGCTGTGTTGCCAGACCCCAAAGGCAATGATAAATTCCTGGTTGAGCCTTCTCTTTGTTGAAATAGCAACACTTATGCCTTGTGTCCTAATGTCTTTTCCAGCCCCTGGATTATTTGGAGGGCCTGTTTCTGAACTTCCTCTAGGATTTATGCAGGATACCCAGTTCTAGTGCTGCTGATGTGAAATTGTGACAGTGTGGCCTCATTTCTGCACAGCCTTTCCGCGGGTTTTTTTGTGTTTTTTTTCTCAGTGTTGGGCTGAGTACCAGGTCTGGTGGCATTTCAGATCATGGTTCTCTTTCTTGAAGCAGAAATTCTGTAATAAGAAGAAATTCTGAAACCCGGAGACCCTACTAAATTTAGAAGAGTTGAGGAGGAGAGGATAATGTGAAGTAGAAATACCAAGCTGTAAGGAAAAAGATTGCAGGACTCAGTCTGGGATGGAGCATGAACTTGTGGGTGCTGTACCTGTGAACTCAGACACATGGATAACAATCTGCCAGACACATTCTTGATGGGATGGGGGAGACCCAGACAACACAAACTCCTAGAAGGGGAAGAGTGAACAAAGCACAAGGCGGTGATAGCAACAAAAACAGACAAGACGACTTGAGCTGCGGGTGGGGAGGCAATGACATCTCTGAATTGCAGAGGAAATGGCTCCTTGTCAGTGGAGCTGGTGCCCCTCTATTTGCACTTGTGCCTTTAGCACAGGGATCTCATTACCAGAGAGCTTACTGGCAGATTGGAGAGATCTCAGTGAGAAGTAATAAAAATGATCAGGGACTGCTATAATTGACATAATGAGGAAACAAGATGAGAAGAGTCAGATATTTATAGCATGGGTGAGAGAGACAATTAAAAGGTGGGGTGGGAGATGGACTGGATGACCTGAAAGCCTTGTCTGCTTCTAATAACTCCTTGTCGTCTGCTGAACAGAGGACTTAAATTTACCGAGGCTGTCAATCTGACTCTTAACAGCCCTAACTTCTTGTGTTGAAAAGCTCAGGTGGGTGTATTCTGGCTGTATTGGCACTGTCAGGATGTCACTGGTGCTGTACTTTGTTTAAAAAGTAGTCATCACCCATGTTGTGGGAAAAAATTGACATGCTGACAGTAAAGAGAAAAAAAATTAGGCCTTCATAAAGCAAAAAGCCATAGAAAACCTTGCTGAGGGATGGGCTGCCTGGTTGTTCAGCTGATGATGCCAAGCTCTTCCTGCTGCCTGGAGGGTGGCCTGTGGAGGAGGAAGGTTCATGGGGAGGGAGAAGATGTGAGACATTTTCTCTGTGAGCTGGCACCCAGCTGTGCACACAGCTGAGCAAAACCACCGCTCCCCAGGACACACAGATGTTCACAGGCTGTTGTCCCCAGCAGCTGCTGAACTCCACAGACAGCTCTTGGAGCAAGTTCTGGGCCAGGCAAAAATCTGCCAGTCCCACTGATGGCTACAGCCAAGTGTGGGGTTTCTCTTCCCTTCCTAGCTCATCCATGTGTGCTCCTGCACTGGGGCCAGGGTCAGTGTCCAGGCAGATTTTTAGAGCCCCATGTTTGCTCTGGACTTGGGAGACTGTAGCAGGGTTGGAGGCAGCCAAGCTGGAGACATCTCAGCTCCTGGGTTGCAGTCAAATTAAAACACTGCTATGGAAAGCAACGGGGCTGTGTGTGTTGGAAGCACTTTGGGGAAATATCAGAGCGGTGCTTGTTGAGTCTGGTGGCGGAGTAGCCGCTCTGTTTTAATGATACCTGTGTGCAAAGGCCACAGCTGCTGTCATCCGTTTCACATTAGTCTGACTTTCACAGAGCAGACATAGCCTAGGGTGGTAGAAAGGAGAGAAAGGTGACCAAAAAAAAGAAAAATAAAAACCATTCATTTTTCCCCGTTTTTTCCACCCCTCTGAGCTGTGATACCAGTCTCTGGCTGAGCAACAGTAATCTTATCCAGCGTACTGTTGATTTAAGCCTCTTGGATTTATATAACTTTGGAAATGGTAAACTATATTAATTTGCTGTGTTTTCAAGGGAAAGTTATTTATTGAGAGACATTTTTAACTCAAGTGCCAGGAGCCTTAAATCATTATAATAAATTCATGCTATTCAGGGTTTCTTACATTGTAATAAATTTGTTTTAAACATGAATGAGGAGATCCATGATTTCTTTAATATACTGTTATGTATTTCCTTTCAAAATGACACAGCTCACTATATCAAGTGGGAGAATAATAGTGAGAGATTTACAGCACTTAAGAATAACACAGCCTGGGAATGTGACATGTGAACCAACAGGGGGCAGGGGGCTGGAAGGTGCAGGGAGCCCACTGCTGCTCCTGGTGGCCCTGCCGAGGGTTAAACAGCAGCAACAGGTCAAGACCAGTGAGTGAAACCACAGCTGGGTGGGAAGCTCCCTGCAGGGTGGGAGTGACAACATGACCTTGTATTTGCTTTCCATTTTAATGTGCGACTAGCCATCAAAGCACCCGAAAGGTGACAAGGACCGTCTGCTGTGACCTGGGACAATGACACAGCTGCCTGACTGGATGCCACCTGAGCCAGAGGTTTGCTTGTTCCCTTTTACCAGGGACTCATCCCCTGCCATGTGGGGAGCAGACCCCTCAGCGGTGGCCAGTGGCCCTGGAGTGTGGCAAGCAGGCACCAGGTAAGCACTTGGATAAATTTCAGTCTCTGTTCTTAATCCCTGACCCCCCATTAAACCCCTGCTGACCCTTTAGCTCACGGTTACACACATGGACAGCTGTGAGCACAGGACAATAAAACTTGCAGCTGGCTTTACATCAAGTCCTCCCAGCTTCACAGGGAGGAGGAGCTGGCACAGACACAGCCTCGGTGGCATCAGCATCCGAGGGCTGAGACAAACCCACTTTGGCAGCACAGTTCTGGCTTTTTTGGGAAGCAGAGCCCTTGTGCCCCATGTAACATCTGCTGAACTTGTGTCCTAGCTTCATCTCGTCATGGAGTGCTGCAGAAACGAGGTCTCATGTTTGTGGTGACCTTGGGATCGGGGTTGACTGGGGCAAAGCATCACATTGCCTAAACTACAAAAGCAAATTGGTTTCCTAGTGTCTAATGAGAGAAGTTACCCCCAAAGATACCTAAAAACCCTCCAGCTCCTCGAGGCACACCCTTCCTGTAGCGTCTTGAAGAGTGGTTCTGCCATGATGTGGAAGTCTGTCCCTCTGGATGCCTGTGCATGAAGGCAAGAGCATTTCCCTGTCTGTGAAGGGTTAACGGGTCTTTGCTGGGTGTGGCTGTAGCAGAGGGTAATTAAACGCTGCTAGTTCCCAGGGGAAAGGGGATGGTCCTGCTGCTGCTCCTCACCTGGCTGCAGGTGAGGTGTAGGACACTGAGGACTTCAGCTGCCCAGGGTGGGGGCTGACGGTGCACTGAGGATGTCTGTGCTGGCATCACAGGGCTGGAGGAGGGGATGGGAGAGGGCCTCATGCTCAGAGAAGTGATGGCAGGACCTCATCTGTCAGTGCAGAAAAATGTCTGGCTAATAAACTTGCCAAACGTCCCTAATAAAGGGCTGGATGTGTTATCATGTAGAATGGTTTTATAGGGGACAGCCATAAAACGTGCACATTGCCCTTTAAAATGCCAGGACAAGGATTGATTCCAGCAGGGCGGAGGGAGAGGAGGAGGGGAAATGAGGCTAATTGGAAAAGGGGGATAAATCCAGGGGCTCATTTCTCTGCTGTGGGCCCCAGGGTGTCAAGGAGTAGTAACAAAGTGTGTTTCACTGCCTTATGGGCTGCACCCAAGCTTGGGCTTCTCTGCTGTATCCCCATCACTGTGTGCAGTGCTGGGGTGTCCTTTCTGGCGTTTGTTCCTGCTGCAGGACTCCTGCTTCTCCTAATACCAGCCCAGGGAAAGCTGTGGAGATGTCTCCATCAGCCTGCTCCTCATCTGTGCTTCTCCTTTCAATCCCAGGAGTCCAACACCCATTGCCTCCTGTTGTCAGTTCTGGTGGTTGTGTCCTGCCTGCCCAGTGGTCCCATCACCTTGTCACTGCCTCTCCTTCCTGGTGATTTCACCTCCCCTGTATATGGGAGTGCATCACTGCTGAGAGCTGAAACACAGAGGCTGGAGCAGCAGTTTTGGGTCCCCTTTTCCATGGACAAGGCCTGTCCTGAGCCCTGCTTGAATAAACAGGATAGAGGAAGCTGGAGGGAGGCCCAGGGTGTGTTTAGTGGTAATCAGTAAATATATTGTACTCCAGCTAACTTTTAATGCTGCAGAAAACAGACCGTGATTTCACTTAATAAATGTAGACAGTGTTGCAGAGCTACAATAGCATCTATTGTGTGAGACAGAATTTCTGTACCACAGGGCTGCATGTGACCACTGCCCAGCACTATCCACAGCTGAGGCCCATCAGCTGCCAGGGACAGAGGGGCCAGCCTCTGCTTTTTCATTTTCTTCTTTCAATTTCCCTGGACAGAGACACTGGGCAGCCAAACCTCCACAAGATCTGGTGGAGGGAGAAATAAAAAAACCCCAATCTCCTCAAAGTCACTGAAAACCTTGTGTATTTGACCACTGGGTGCTCAGGTGGGCAGGTATTGGAGAGATGGAAAAAGAGGGAGCCAGGAAAAGCCAGATTTTTTTTGTTGGCCAGGACTGCTTCAAAGAAGTTTGTCACTGTGGGTTTGTTGGTATGTGCTAGATCTTGCTTGTCCGCCCCCTCTCTGCATGTGGCACTGCTGGGTTTCACATTTGCAGAGTCCCTGGCAATCCCATTGGAGCTGGAGGTGACACCCCTGGGAGGGAGGTGGTGCAGGCAGGGTGCCCACATCCCCTTGGCTCTGAAAATGCTCTTTGGCTACCCATGGTGATTGACAGAGATTTTGAATTCTCCAAGCTGAATGGTGCTCGGGTCCAGGTCTTTCATCCCCGTTCCACAGTTGTGAAGTTCAGAACAATGTCCAGGCTCCTGAGGTCTGCATTTGCTTCTTTGCTCCCTCTTGGCTCAAGCCCATCTCTACAGCACTCACCACAGTGAAATTTTCATTGAACACAGTTTTAGTTCTGGATTTGTAATTAAATTTAAGGGTTGGTAAATTTTGCTATGAACATTTTTCTGGCTCCCTTCCTAAGCATTTGGTCTGTTCAAATAGTACTTAGTGTTTTGCAGATGCTGTTGGATGTTACACTGCCAACCACAAGTATGAAAAAAAAAATGTGTGATTTGGAAAAATACTAATGCATTTGAGGTCTTGTTTTTGCTTTTATTATTACGCTTCAAAGCTTTTTTTCAATGTTTTTTCAGTTATAAACTTATGTGGCATGTGGGAATATCATCCTGGCACTTGACTTCGAGAGCTGTGACCTTTCCACTTCATCAAACTTATGATCAAAACATGGGCATGGCATCACTGCCCGTAATTGCTTTCTGAGTTAAAACATTTCCTCCAATCTCCAGTAATAAGGAAAATTAAATCTTCAGGTGAGGTTTAGTAGTTCACCCTGAAAGAGTTCCATCTCATTCTAAACATTAAGCCACGTAGTGATTTCTGGGCACCTCTCTCTTGGAGACCTGTGGGAGAATTAACTCAAATTCATTCTTAAAGGGGATTAATTAAACTGAATCAGGACTCTGTTTCAACATTCAGAATTAAGATGAGTTGAAGTAAGACCCCTTCAATTAACCAAAAGAGATGAGAGACCTCTTTGACATTAAATGAACATGCCTGAGGAGCTGTTGGTGTGATGTCACCAGTCCTTCTTTCATATATTTAATTCAGACTAAATGACCTAGTGTAGACAGACCCTGGGATGTTAAGACTGGCTGTGATCACACTGGGAATATTCACTTTTCCAGGTGTTTTGTGAGGGGACAGAAGGTGTGTAAGATACAGGTTGATCTATAAAAAAGAGACAATCAGTCTTGGTCTGTTCAGAGTCCAGTGACACCGTGGAGCTTTCAGAGGTTCAGCAACAGATATACTCCTTAAAAAAAAAAAATAAAAAAAATTGCAAGTCATTAATGAAGGATAGGAAATCTCAATAGAGAAGGTAAACTGGAGATAAGAGCTCCTAAACTTTTGTTTGACCAAGTTTTGTGCCATATCACTTTGCCTTGGGTCTCTTTGCTAATTTATGGGATGGGGAGGGGTTAAAGTTTAATCAGCTTTTGTGTACATTGGGAAAAATTTTACTTTTGAGTAAAGACTCAGACTCCTTTAGCTAATTAGATATCAAGGTGATATGTGCACTATGTACACTTCTGACAGTTTCTTTTTCTTATCTCTGCCATCAGTTACTTGGCTGTGAAGTTTGATGTCTGAAACTCTGCCAAGATTTCTGAACAGAGTCCTTCACATGGGATTTCTCCACCTTTTACTTCCCATTTCAGGGTGTAAGAAGTTTTCTGTTTACTTTTATCTTTTTCTTTCTCTACTTTCTGTTTTTTTCCAGCAAGGGATCTGACACATGATTTACTCTCAGTGTCTTGGAGACACTCTCTAAGTATCTGTGGGCACTTCTTTTTAAGAGGAGAACTGGCCAGCTTGCTTTCCTGCAGCAGAGGGGTTCAGAGTGTAGTGAGAGCTGGGGAAGCTCATGAAACTCTTCTTTCAAGCTTTGTGCCAGTGTGTATTCATGTGGGATTTCCCTAATATTGAAATAAAGCTGCTAAATTCTCGAGTGGGGTGTCTGAGGAGCATCCAGGGTCTTGGAGCTCAAGATCCACCCGTGGCATGAACCAGTGGGCCTCAGTGTAAAGTACAGCTGGGAAAGGACAGAGTCCCACCTTGCCACTCCAAAACCCACTTCCATGTCTCCTGATCAATAGCCCATCAGGCAGTGTAAGACACCAGATGTGCAGAGGAATGTACCCCCTAGAAAATGTCAGGAAGAGATTTGGGCCAGCCTTTCTGGTCCTTTGGAGAGCTGGGACAGCCAAGGTGGGACATGTCAAGGCCACTGGGGAGCTGTGTGGATGGTGGGGCTCAGA
This sequence comes from Parus major, assembly GCF_001522545.3. Lineage (NCBI taxonomy): Eukaryota > Metazoa > Chordata > Aves > Passeriformes > Paridae > Parus > Parus major. Next base: position 6,707,262 of record NC_031799.1, on the reverse strand, counting down.
AATCCCTGAGTGGGGAGTGCTGCACTGACAAGTGTTTTGAGAGGCTGGGGGTGCTAAGGACAGTGTGATGTGCTGGTTATCCAGAGTGGTTTGCTGAAGGTCCTGTAGCAGGTCCTGGGGGAGCTAGAACAAGCCCACAGGTCACTGTCTGCTCTCACACAGGCCTGAGGGTCACACAGCCTCTCCTGGGTCAGTGCTGTTGATCTGGTGCAGTGCTCACCCATCACAGCATGAGCCTGGGACTGAAGGACACGTGAGGATCTCCTGAGGGCAAGAAGAGGTATAGGAGAAAATTTCCCAGGAACAGCCTGAGAATTTGTGTTTTTGCTGGTCAGGGCAGGGAGGCTGGGGACCTTCCTATCCCTTCACTAAAGGAACAGCACAGAGTTTTCTGAGCTGGAAAATTAAACTCTTTACATCAGAGAAATCCAAAGCCAGGAATTAATTTTGGAAGAAGAGTTCCCTATTTTACAAACTCCAGCTGCATCTGAACAGGTTCAGTGTGGCTTTGCTAAATGCTTCTCTGAGCCCTGACAATCTTTGGAAAGGAATGTGGTCCTCCCCGCCAGCTCCCCAAGAAGGTGAGTGTCAGCATGGGATGTGATTTCTACAACTTCTGCACAAAGCAGCTTAGCAATGGGCTCACTGGCTGGTGCAAAAAGCTCCTGGTGCTCCACTTCGTTGCTCTTTCCTGAATGTCAGCCACGGCTCTGCAGAGAATTGTTTGCAAAAAGGCAAATGAGTCTAAAGAGAACATGGTAAATGTAGCCTTGCATTATACTGGGGATTTTTAGGGTGAATGTACTCCTCTCCCTCTGATATTACTGTCCTGGGCAGGGTGTGCTCTGGGCCATATATTCAGGGCAAACTCATAATTTTCCCACTTCCCATCACCTACCCCTGAATAGGATACACCCACTTGGCACATGAGTTGAAGTAAGACCCCTTCAATTAACCAAAAGAGATGAGAGACCTCTTTGACATTAAATGAACATGCCTGAGGAGCTGTTGGTGTGATGTACCAAGATAAAGCATGAAATCCTACACATGAATCCAATGTTCTCACAAATACAAAGGGAACCAAAATCTGTTATTTCTACTGTTAAAAGCTGATGTTATTTTCCTTCCTTGCAGAAGCAGTTGATTAACCAAAGGCTGCTCACATAGAGTTTGCTTTGAGGTGAGGTTAGAAAAACAGAAAGCCTGGACAGGGCAAGGAGTTGGGAAGCAAGAAGAAATCTTCTCAGGTTTTCAGACTGGGGTGTGAATTGCTAAAGATTTAAGGGACCTTGCAGTCAAGGGGCTCAGCTGAAAATGTGGGGTTTTTTTACACACAGACTCATTATGGCCTGCTTGGCCTGCTTTCCAATTCTGGTTGTCACAGAAGATTCCTTGGAGGATAGACCCATTCCCAGGAGTATCAGGATGCTGGAGTAGACAGAGATTGCTGACTGAGAAAGGGTGATGAAGCTGGCTGTGTGACCCGAGAGCAGAGGCACTGGTGTCTGATTTAGACCACAGGATGATTCAGGTTGGCAGGGTCCTCAGGAGGTTTCTGCTGCACCCTCCTAAAGGCAGGGCCAGCTGTGAGATGGGACCAGGTTGCTCAGGGCTTTATCCTGATACTTCTTGTAAACCTTTAGGGATGAGCATGCCATAGGCTCTGGGATAGATAAGCTGTCTGGGCAGCTTTGCCAATGCTTGACTGTCTTCACGGGAAAGAATCTTTTTCTTATATCCATCCCAAATTTATCTTGTCTCTGAGCACAGCTCAGAGTAGTCTTCTAATTCTGGCATCACTTGCAAATTCTCATCCTCTGTCTAAGTTGTTGTTGAAGAAGTTGATCCAGACTGGTCCCAGAACAGACCATTCCAGTACTCCTTTTGTCTCTGGCACTTCAGAGATCTGCTTGAGAAGTGGATTTTTTCCCTCCTGCTGTGTCACATGCAGTGGGCTGTGGGGACAACCAGATGTTCATCATGTTGGCTTGGCTCGTCCAGCCAAAGCTACAAAGATTCTGTAGTAGCATCCATAAGAACTATCCATTCAGCTAAAGTCAAGGGCTGTTTTCACCAAGTGTTTGCCTCTCCTCCCTCACCCTCATTCCCTCTGCTTTCCCACCAGCAAATAGAGGGAGAGGATCATTGGAGTCCAGCTGGGGAAAGCCAGACTGAGCCATAACTAGGTGAGGCAGTCTTTATTGGGATCAGAGGGTTATGGAAAACAGAGTGCAGAAATGCTAAGAGGAAATTACAATTTCTCTCTTTTAATTTTTTTTTTTCTCACTCTCCTGTCACTGGTTTTTCCTCCTAGGTGTTGGGGTCTTTCCAAAGGCAATCGTTACTGTTAATGATTTTAGCTTGTTGGCTATTATCACATTTGTGCCTGGGGACTGCAGCTGGCTATCTGGGCTCTGGCAGGCCTTGACAGCAATCAGCTCCTTCCAGCTTCACGCTAATTTTCTCAGGGGAGCTCAGAATAAAATACCTTTTCGTTCATTTTCCCTTCTTTTTCTGCATGTCCCTCCTGTCCTGCTTTCCCACCTCCCTTTTCTGGGAGCTCTGGCCCAGGACAGAGGCACACAGGAGAAACCCACAGTGAGGTTTGGGGCATTTGGATGTATCGGGGGGGGAAACATCTCCAGGGAAGAAGCACCCCAGCTTTTGTTACCCAGGCTATGTTTGGGCCCGGGTTGGCATTGCTGCTGATCCCCCAGCTGTTACAGAGACAAGGAGGGATCATTGCAGTTATTTCATGAAAAGTGTACGTGGATCTTTTTCAGTGGCTCAGCCTGAGCACAGGGCTTTTACAGCCTTGAGTTTAATATTCTCTTTTTTCCCTCCATCATCATTTTATATTATTCAAAGCAAATCAGACAGCCTTTGAAGAACGGCTCAAAGCCTTTTTTCTTACTTTCTTTTCTTCTTCTTCCTTTTTTTTTTTTTTTTTTTTAAAGGTGGGAAAGAGTGGGAGCCACCTGGTACATTTTCTTTCTCAATTCAGTGATTTTATTCATTGGGGAAGAGATCGCTTTGCATCTTGTTCTTTAAAGGAGTGTAAAAGGCAGGTAAGATCTGTATTTCTAAAAGCCCCAGAAGAGAGTGCTTTTCTTTGAGGGTGACCAGCATCTTCCTTGCACTGAAAGCAGCCTAGCTGGTGAAAATATAACTACTCATGTTGGGAAGGGCTCTGGTCTGGAACAACTGTTACAGTTGGAGCTTCTTAGCAAAATCATTGCTCTGAGGCATTCCAGTGACTGTCCAAACTATTGTGGCAGGCTGGGAATCTCCAAAGACCACTGAATCTGATCATCAGGAAACCTGTTGCCCCTGTGTAAGTTGCCTCTTTTTGGGGTTTTTTGTAGTGGGCACTGTGTTGGCAAGGAGATCTTTTCCAAGGAAAAGTGCTTTTCCCACTGGGGAAGTGGAAGCAGAGGTCTGAGGCTGCAGCTTGTCAGGTGTCAAGGTTTCTGCTTTCACACTTGTCCTGGGACCCCCCAGGTGCCTGGTGAAACCATCCCCTCTGCTCTGTGTACGGGACAGCTTCTGTCCCTGCAGAAACTTGGGCTCCTGAAGGCTGAGAGAGTCTGCAAAGGGATTTTACCCAGCTCCACACTCTGAAATGTAACCTTCTAATGAGTTTACAAATACCACGGTGTCACATCGTTCCCCCACCCCTTACAGGTGGTAAGGGCACTGTGTGGCATTGCCAGAGGAAGTCCTGCATGCTTTTGTTTAGCTGCCACCCTTCTTTTCTCCCAGTTTTGTAGTGCAGAAAAGTCCCTGACAGAGTGGTGTTCCCTACCACCTCTTCTCTTCATGCCCTCTTGCTCCCTCTTAAAAGGCCCCTGCTTGGGGCTGTCCCAGGCACATGGTGACTGCACATGGTGGTGGGGGTCAAGCAGAGATCACCAGTGTGCTGAAAACGTGGAGATGTGGAACATCCTCTGTGCTGCTGAGGACCTGCCAGAGCAGAGAGCTGTGCTGCTCTCTCCACACTGAGAGGTGCATAAAACAAGTCATCAAGCCCAAAGGTAATGGCCTCTCTGGGCAGGCTGCCAGTCATTTAATGTCTTCGCTAATCATCTAGAAGTGGGAATAAACAACATGTTAATGAAATGTGTGGGTGAAGCTAAACTGGGAGGAGCTAGAGGGACTGGTTTGGACAGTGGAAGTAAAACAAAAAGATTTGGGGAGGCTGGAAAGACAAGCAGGGAATTATAGCTTGATGTTTGGCTTGGGAATAATGTGAATACAAGTGGGCAGGGAAGCAGAGATAAAAGGCCATGTGAGGACATTAGGTGCCTGGGGGTGAAGAGCCAATGCAGCTTCTGTCTGTCACACAGCTCTGCTGCACACTCCTGGAAGTGGGGACACAGCAGGCTGTATCCAGGGAGTGATGGGCACAGCAGGACACCTCTGGAACTGTGTGTGTGATGCCTTTGGCCAGGAATGTGTGGGGAAGACTGGCAGCAAGGTGGAGAAAGAGTGAAATCATAAAGAATGACTGAAACACTACAGAAGGGTCTGTGCCCCACATGAATGGCCTTTGAGTGAAAAACTCTCTCAAGTCTGTCTGAAATAGCAGCACATCATGGGGAGGGAGTTACTTAAGCAGAAATGACTTTTCTTTTAAGCAAAAACTAAACTTTTACACAAATTCATTATGTCAGTTTCTAATGGCAGGATCTGCTGACCATGGGTTAAAAGAGTCACTTTACTTCAGGCTGAGAGAGTCCAAAGGGTTTGGTTTCCTTAACCCAACTAACTGGGGGCCAAGAGAGGACCCAGTGATCTCCCAGAGATTCTCCTGTGGGCAGAGTGGAGGAAAATGCTTTATGGCAGTGCTAGAACAGGAACAAACTGGTGTAAGTGTGCCTTGTGTGAGCAGTCTAGGGGTGGTTTTCCAGGCTTTCATGATGATGGCTGGCAACAGCCTGATCTGGGAAAAAAAAGAAGGAACAAAGAAAAAGCATATTCTGAAGATATCCCTACTAGCACTGGACATTTTTACAGTGCTAACAGCAGGTCCCTGCAAGTCCTGTGTGGACAGGACAGTCTGTCTGTCTAAGGAGGAGATGGCCAACAGCCCAAGGGGCCAGTCTGGAGGCACTGGAAATATGAGCAGATCAGTCAAAATCATCTGAATTAGAAGTGCTATTTTTGCTGATATTTTTGCCAGATATTGGAAGATTTTGAATGTGCCAATTCCCTTTCACCCTTCCTTCCCTTCAGCTTTCCCTGGCAGAAAAAAAAAATAAATAAATTATCCTCATATTAAAAAGAAAATGGATGAATATTTAATGAAAATGTGCAGCCAGTTCTCTGCTCAGTTCACTACAGAATAGCTGTTGCAAGGCACCAAAGCACCTTTGTCCTGGTCTGAGCTTCCTCTTGGCTTTACAGATTGCCTGGGGTTCATTTCATACTTGGTCTGGGCTACTAAAGGATTTTTGGAGCTCCTGAGTTGAACGTAAACTTTTCCCACACCTGTGCAAAGTTCCTTAGAGGAATTTTCTGAGGGAAGCATGTGGAAACATCAAGAGTCTGGGTAGTGGCGATGAGTTCTCCTGTAAGGAGTTAAATCCCTGTGCCAGAGCAGGTAAGATGACAGCCTGAAATTAGTCAATAAGATTGTTGGCTCATCTTTCAGTAGGAAAACAGTAGAAATTTGTGATAGAAGGGCCCTGAAAAGAGATTGACCTAAAATTCAGTCCCAGATGTGGACTCATTGATTCCAAACCAAGCAATTTTAAGAGGAGTAAGGGATGGCAAAGGCTTATTTCAAGAAAATGGTCGAAATAAAGGTGTCAGAAGCATGCCCATTAGAGAAAGACCTACATGTGTGAGGAATTTTAAGGCAAAGCAGAGTGGGAGATTTACTAGGAAAGGCAAGAAAGCCGCCTCTCTCATCTCTGCTCCTGGCTCGGGTCTGTCCATGTCCACCCAACTCTGATGCTTTTGCTGCTCTCTCAGGGAGGGAAAATAAAACAAGTCATCAAGCCCGGAGATCGCAGCCTCCCGGGCAGGCTGCCAGTTGTTTAATATTGCTGCTAATGATCTACAAGCAGAAGTAAACAGCATGTTAATGAAATGAGTGAAGGAGGCTGAACTGGGGGAAGCTGCAAGAGCTGGTTTAGAGAGGAAATTAAACACAAAGGTTTGGGGAGGGCAGAAACTCAACAGGGGGAATCAGGACATAATTGTTCTGGGGGTAGTTCAAGGGGATAGAACAGTTGGAAGGGTGAGGAAAAAGATAGAACAGTGCTAGGAATTTTCCCCAAAGTGAGTGGCTGGTGAAGGCCCCTCAGTAGGAATGAGGAGAGAGCTCTGGGTGAGAGATCAGGAGTGGAGATTGCCAGTCAGAAGTGCAGCCCAGCCTGTTGTCTCCTCTCCACCGTGGTGGCTGCCCATGGATCTGCCTCTCACAGGAGAGAGAGTCTGACTCTGAGCAGAGCATGACATTGCTATGGAGCCCAAAGCTCCTTTCCATAATACAACCAAAGGGAAATGTACCTGCCTGGCTTGGTTGCTTGGGGTTGAATCAGGGAGTCTTGAGCCTAGCTCAGTGAGCCAGCTGTGAGGAATGCAAGCTTTATATTAATACAGCAGATCTGGAACTCACTGGATTTATGGATCTGTCTTGAGTACAGCTATTGGGAGATGGAAGCTCTCATCAGTGCCACTACCCTGAGCCAGCACTGGGATGAGTTTGTTAGCATCCAGTCCTTGTGTGGCCTGCAGGGAGGGCGAAGTCACTTTGAATAAATGGTCCCCCCCTATCACATTTCTTTTCTTCTGCTTTTTACCCCTCTCTCCCCCTCATTTGAAATTCATTGGCTCTAATTGCAGAGGTAGTCAAACTTTGGCTGCTTCTGAACTGCAGGTCTTCGAGGGGACTTGCACGCGAGACAGAGAGATGAATGATTTATATTATATTATTATTTATTCATTTAAATTCATGAATGCTTATCCAAATCCAAAATTGCCCAATTTCATCCAGATCTGAATTTATAGATTTTCAGGCCAGATGGGACCGCTCTGATCAGCAGCCTGACCTCCGGCATTGTGCAGGCCAGGGAACGCCACCCGGCAATTCCCATGGTGAGGGGGAGCTGCACCACTATGTAAATCAGCATTACCAAGCTCAGTGGCTTCTCTGAAATGGTCTCTAGTGGAATCTGTGCAATTGCCCCTTGGTTTGCAGCTCTGCTTCGCAGGACGTGGCTGTGAATCACAGAAAAAGCAGTTTCTGCTCTGCTCCCCTGTCTGGGAGACAGCTTTGGAGAGGGATACCAGCAGCAGGCAAGGGCCAGGGGATCAGGTACTCTTCCCTACAGCCTGGGACGGAGAAAAAGTGCACAAAACTAGTCAAAGTCCCTATAGTGCTAATATGAGAAAAGTTACTTTTGCTACAGAGGCTTCCAGGACCCCAATAGAAGTGAAGTCCCCAAGCCAGGCATGGTGGCTGCTGGCTCAGGGGAAGTCTTCATGGACATCTGGGCACAGAGAGCTGTGGCTTTTACTGTTCTCTTTTCTTGTCTCCTCAGGAATATCCTTCTCTGAATCCTTCCTGAATTGTTTCACTGCCTGTGTTGAAGTCCCTGAACAGTGACACACCACTGAAACCTCAGAAGCCAGGTGGCAGTTTCTGTGGGTTGCCAGGGTTTTGAAAGGAGTTTGGGGTGTGTCTGGGGAAGAAATTGGGAAGTCTCACAGGGAACAAGTGAGTGATCAAAGGCAGATAAGTTTAGTAAGAGGCAGCCTCATAACAGGATCCAGCCTACATCAAAGAGTGGGTAAAGTACCCCATCTCCCAGAGCTCCATTAAAATGTGTCTGTCCATAACCCAAGGGAATGTTAGAAATCTGGCAGCAAAAATAAGATAAAGGAAACCTCACAGAGATTATCTTATTCTGTTTCCATAGATTTTGTGATTTTGCTGTAAACCAGTTACTTGGAAGAATTTCCCCCCTCTCCAGACACTGAAACATTGATTCCTTTACGTTCTTTGCAGAAGGGTCTGGGAAGAGACCATGTCAGCTCACCTCTAGTGCCACAGGTCCTGCAACCCTGGATAGCAAGTTCAGGATGTGGAGTGGGTAGGCAGATTGAGAAATGTCCCCAGAGAGACCTGTTCTGCCTTCAGGCAGTGGTCTCATCCTGGCAGAATCCTGGTTTATTCAGCTTTAATGAGAAGAAAACTCCAAGCTGAAGAGCCTGGTTTGCACACCAAAGTCATCTTTTCTAAGATCGTATTTATCCTCCCAAGCCCATTAGATCTTCCTTGTCCACCCAACTTGAGATCTTATAAAGCACAAACTGGGAAAGGTCTGTGCTACACAGGTTTGTAGGTGGTTCTCATGTCTCCCTCTTGGCTGAGATTTGTTGTCTGCCACATGGCAATAATGATTCTGGTTGTTTGCTCTCTCTGGTCCCATGGTGACTAGAGCTGGCTTGGTGGGCTCAGCAGGAAAGACACGCCAGCCTCTCAAAATGAATAATTGTTTTGAATATTTTTGCACACATGAAACACAAGCAAGACAGAAAGAAGAGACCCTAGTGGTTTATGCTGCAGTCATATCTCATGTGGCCCTTCAAAGGAGCTCCAAGGACTTCATACACTCTAACTTTCAGGAATTCAAAGATCACCTTATCCAGGATGAAAAGACAGAGGCATTTCAGTGGTCCACAGACACAATTAAAGATTAGAAGCATTGTGGCTTTCTTTTGCAATTCAGGCTGATGAAATTGAAAAGAGGAGGGTGCAATCATCGGCTGGATGCTGTCCAGAACTCTGAGGCCGCATCTATACCTGTAAATTAACTGTAGCTAGGTCTGCTCTTTTGTGCAGAGGCCAGCTGGCACAGGATATCCTGCATCTGTACTATTGAATTCTCTCACCCTCCAAAAAAAGGGGGATTACATCCAAATTGCCTACTGAGAATGGGCACTAGTCTGTGCTAATTCCCAGGCTGTGTCTCGGCATCACTTGGGACCATCCTAGCTAGATTGTGCCAAAAACATGCCAGGTAGTGTTTTAACAACTTACAATACAGAAGATCAAGTTCTAATGTCCAGGGACATTTTCACAGCTGTCTGTTCAGGTGGTAAAGATATAGTACAGGAGTTTATTTGAATGCTTTAACTAGAATATCTCTGAGTTCTGTGAGTACTGCTGGTTGGTCTCTTGTCCTCAAGTCCCCTCTGAAGGTCAGTGCGCTACTGGGATCTTCTTCTTTGCTCAGAGGTTTTCTCTGATCTCCTGGTTGTGGTGCCACACATGCTTTTGCCATGCCTTGGGTAAAACAGAGGCACAGGAAACTGAGGAGGGAATCTGGCATTGTAAAGTACATCTGAATAGCCTTGAGGCCACAGCAGTTATCAGACATTGGTCTTTCAGATCTTTCCAGACTGGTTTATGGAGAGACCTGGGGAGTGCTGAGGTAATCCTGGGGCATAGAAGCCTCATGGAGGAAATGAAATAGAAACTGTCACTGCTGTGGACAAAGTTCATACCATGAAGCCATCCACTCTACAGATTTGGTGATTGTACCTTTATGTGCTACCTCAGAAGTCTCCCTTCCAAGAGAGTTCCCCCTCTTGTAGGAGAAGCTGGCGTGCTGGATGTGGGCTGCAGTGTGCTGTAAGCTGATGGCATCTCCCTGGTCCAAGCCTGGGGTCAAACGAGGGAAGGGTCACAAGTTTGGCTGTGAAAGCTGTGACGGTGGCTGTCAAAGGCTTTTTGGCAAGGAGTGGGGGGTGAGCCGACCCCTCTCACCCTCGCTGACGCCCTGCACCCTGCTAATGGCAGCCAGGATGACTTTCTGCTAATGCAAATGTTCACAGCTGTACGCTGGATGTTGCTGAGTGGATAATGGCTGATGAGTTTGCCTGTAGACAGTCACTCCACTACCAGTGTGTAATTAATTGCTATGTAAAGTGCTCTGAGATGCGGTGCTGCTGAAATGCCGGGTGTATAAATGCCATCCCCACACAAAAGGGAACAACATGCAAATTCTCTCAATATATTTTTAAATACGAGCATTTTTCAGCTGTTTGCTCTTTTGTAAAATTTATTAGGCCCCCTCCTGGGAACAGGGAGGCAGCAAGGGCAGTGCACATGGATGAGCTGGCTTCCAGGGGCTCTGACTGTTCGTGCTGCTCAGCCCCAGACTCCGGGGGGTCATCTGTTTTCCTTCTTCTATTCCCTTAACCACTGCTTAGTGTTTGTTTCCCCTTTTGCGTGCTTGCTCGCATGGTGAGCTGCTGCCTGCCTGCCTGGGGAGGGCAGCAGGGAAGGAGAATGCTTTTTGTGCAAAGGGCAGAAGCTTGTAAGGGCTCTGTTTCCTTGTAAGCCAGAGAGGTTCAGGTCCTGCTTCCTAAGAAAATGTGTTGTCCCAACTGGATGCAGCCCAGACAGGGGTGGTTTCAGGCCATCAGGAGCTGCAGAGGCAGCGTGGTGTGAAGGCAGCAAAGGACAAAGCCCTGCCTGGTATCTGCAGACATCTAGCACCAGCTCCAAGGAAGGAGTGGGAATGATAGAACGTCTTCCCTGGAAATAAGTCTGACACAATGAGGCTGAGAAGCCTCAGCAAGGTGGCCTGAATGGAAGGCTATGAAATCTTGAGCAGTAGAGATTACATGAAAAAGGCAAAATTACTCACTGCTTCCCGTGTGGTATAAAGGAGAGAACATCTAGAGAAAATATACAAAAGTTTAAAACAAAAAAGGGGAAGTCATTCTTCTTGGGACATAAGATCCTGTTAGGGAATTCATTGTGACAATAAACAACTAATATGCAAACAAGTGAAAAAGAAGTAGAGTAATTCAGGTCCACTGCTAACTCTAGGACCCAACAATTTTGTTGCCATTTCTGCTCTTAAACATGCAGCTGCCAGAAGCATGGAGAATATGTGGGGGAGTGGATGTGTTGCAGTTCTTGCAGTCATTTCCTTAGTCTCTGTTGCTGTTAAATGAAGAGAAATAGGACATAAAGACTATATGGACTGGAAATCTATGTTTCTTTTATGTGCTGGTATTTGATAGATTGAGCAATGGGTAGTTGACAGATCTTGGACAGAAATTATGAGCAGGAAATCTGTTTAATGAACACTTTCCTATGGCATTCCTGAGAAGGCAGTCATAACTTAGATGCAAATTAATGTTTCCATCAATGGTCTGGAAATACATAAAAACAACGCTGCTGGCTAAATTGTACAGATAGCCTAAAGTTTGGAGGAGTGATTAATATGGCCTGAGGATGTGTGTAAAGGACATCAGCAGTCCAGGCATGTAGAACATACATTTTCACAGCATCAAACCAGGAGAGAGAATAGGAACTAGGAGGACAGATGTAAGTATGGGCTGGTGAACATCAGCAGCACAGAAGAGCTGAGGATGGAAGGGTTAGAAGACATCTCTGGGAATCATCTGCTCCAACCCCTTCTGCTCAGAACAGGGGCAGCCAGAGCAGGTTCCTCAGAACCACATCCAGTTGTGTTTTGAATATGTCCAAAGATGGAGGCCCTACAACCCCTCTAGAAATTTGTTGCAGTGTTTTAGCATGATCACAGTTAAAAAGAGTTTTTTCTTGCATTTCAATGGAATTTCCTGTATTTCAGTTTGTGCTTCTTGCCCTTTCCTTGGCACCACTGAGAAGATTCTGGATCTGTCTTCTTTACTTGCCCCCACCAGGTGTTTATACTTATTGATAAGATCCTCTTAAGATCCCCTTCTCTTCAACACGCTGGCCAGTGCAGCTCTCAGTCTTTCCTCACACATCAGATGCCCCAATGCATTTGTAGTTTTTGTGGCCCTCTGTTGGGGTCGTGCCAATACTCTGTTCACTGATACTGGGGACAGAGCACACACAGCACTCCAGGCCTGTGCTGGACAGAGGAGAAGGATCTCCTCTCTCCATCTGCTGGCAGTGATCAGCCTAAGGCAGCCCAGGAGCCTGTTGGCCTTGTTTGTGACAGAGGCACATCGATGGCTTGTGGTCAACTTGGTATTCACCAGGAGCCCTGGGTCCTTCTCTGCCAAGCTGCTTTCCAGCTGGCTGGTCCCAGGGTGCAGAGTGTCTGCAAGGTCCCAGGGTGCAGAGTGTCTGCAAGGCAGTGTGTTTGAAGGTGAGTAGGAGGTCCTAAAGGAAGGTTCTTCATCTGGACCCGTAATGTCAGTGTGGTGGTGGGACCAGGCGGTGTCAGCTTGAAGGAGGCTGGTGAAAGGACAGGTCTCATTTTACCTTTGGAAGGGGCTGGATGACAGAAACCCATCTCCAGTCTGGGGACACGTGTTTTGTTAAGAAAAACAAGAAATTGGAGAGGATGCAGAAACCCACACAAATCTGGGTTGGAGAAAATGCTTCCAAGAGAGCAATTTGTTCAGCTCATCAGCAAGCTCGAGTGGCAGCTTGTTGTGTGTGTGCACCTGCTGTAGAGGACTCTTCAACCTCAGAGAGAAAGAAAGGCACAAGACAGACCGGTGCCCACAAGCTGAGCACAAATACACATGAGCAGGGATCCAGGCACTCGTTGTGCTGGTCATTGTCTCTAGGAACAAACTGCCAAAGGTCTTGGAAGAGATTTCACCTGTCTTTGAAGCAAGGTTGTGTGGCTGTAGTTGAACCCAATCTATCAGGTAGCTCACTGGGGTGCTTTGAAACCCAAATTTTGAAGGCTGGGCTCCTCTTGCTGTGGTCTTTGGCACTGACTTGAGTGCTCCCTGAGGGAGTAATGAGCACAACACATGATGTGTGGCCTTTGCCTCTTCACCACATATTTTCCAGGTTGTGCTTAGCCCCTTTTGATGCATCTTAGCCTGCACAGGCTGGGGTTTCAGGTGGTTTAGGGGGAGGAATAGCAGGTGAGCTTGGTGCGGAGGGTGGATGTTACTTGGGCATTGAAGAGATACCGTCGCTCACAGAACAGCAAGAACCCTACAGAAGGTTTCTGGAGCACCCAAGGGGGCAGCTGGCTGAAGTCTTTCTGTCTCAGAGGACAGGAGAGACCAGTAGCAAGAGGCTGTCATTATCTTTAGGCAGTGATTGGGCTACTGAACATGAAAGGAAGAATCTGTGGCATCTTCACATGGCCTAAGAGTCACCGTATTGAAATCCTGGTGGATTTCTTAATTCTGTCTTGCCTCTTTTCTTGGGTTTTCCCTGGGCTCTCTGCTACTGCTGGCAATACCAGTGTCTGTGGCTAGTAGTGGATGTCCTGTGTAAGGAGGACCATTTACCCCAGGATAAGCAGACCCAAAATTTTCAGCCAAGTGCATCTTTAAGTGGGCAAGGGCCACTACCTATAAGTACTGCTGTAGCTTCCTGCAAACAAAGCAGAAATAGAGTTGCAGGACTATGATGGGAAGAAATCTATAGGCACAAATATCTTTTCCTTTTTCTGTGCTTTTACTCATCACCCACAACAGCTTCTATTTCTAACCCTGTGCTTAAAAAAACCCAAAACAAACCCCTGAAAGTCAATATTTGTTTTTCAGTCTCCCTCTCCCCTGCTGTTCGTCTCTGAATTTAATGCTTTTGAAAGGTGAATGATTGACGATTTACTGAAAATGAAGTTAAAATATAAATAATTCCACGATTTCACTGCTGTATTAAGCAGGCATATGAGAAAAGCCCAGAAGACCAAGGTTGGCTTTTATTATTAACAAGGAAAGAAATTAAATTTAAATAAATGTAATATTTATTAAAATTTCCTTTCACGCTGTTACCTGAGGTTCATAAAACTTTTGAGCTGTGTCAGCTTTGCACTCCCCAGTACATTGAACTCCAGGGAAAACTATAAGCAAATTCTTAAGATCAATGCAAACTACTTCTCCATTACTCAAAAAAGGGAATTTTAACTATTTTTGAAGGCCCCAGGACTCCACTAATCCAGATATAAAGGCTTTTTTCACCTTCAAACTTCACAGTTCCATCTACCCTTTCACCTTCTTCCATCCCCACCCCAACACACACAGCCCTTTATGCACTGAGGGTGACTGCACATCCTTTAACTCGTTTTCCATCCTTCCCATAGCCAGTTGCCAAATGAAATTTGCCAAAAGGTGGAGAAAGTCATTCTGAAGCTTCCCCTGTGCCCAGCCTGTGCCTGTGGCAGTGCCAGTGCTGAGGAGATGTTAAAGCTCTGGTAGGTGGGGATTACCAGGTGATCCAGGTTTGGATTTTAATGATCCTGTGAGACCTGCCTTAGTGTTTTTAATGAAAGCAGACCTGTATGAAGTAGTCTTGTCTGAAACACAGCTGCAGACCAGTTTGGGCCTTGGAAACTTTCCTGCCTATGCCAGGCAGGATTCTGTCAGGCTCTAGAAACATGCCACACATGTTTCTAGAGCTTGACAGAATGTGGCTGAGCTCTTCCTTCAAGTGGAAGAAATCAGGGAGAGGAGAAGTTTTAACAGCTTGGAGGGTGTGGGGATAGAGGCTTAGACCTGTTCTTGGGTCCAAGTTTTCCCTCACATCAGCTGTGTAGATACCTATTGCTAGAGTATCTGTCACCTGAGAGGGCCTGGGGGCTACATGGGGAGGGAACACCAGCTTTCAGCACCTTCAGCACTGCCCTGTCATGTGGGTAGGCTGGCTGAGCTGAGCCCAGGAAACTGGTCTGGATGGACTTGACAATTGCCTGAGCCCTGGCTGCCTGCAGGGCAGAGTGGTACTGCTGGACCACACCTTCAGCATCTCTCTGGTGACAGCAGCACAGAGCAAAGCACTTGCTGGTCTGGGCTGAACATCCTGAATGCAGCCCATGAATATAATGCAGTGTGAGACTCTGGCTTGGTTTGGGAGGTAAGAGAAATTCAGAGATGAGGTACCCATCAAAATATAGCTTGGGCACAGTGGAGTCTGCAGGAGTATCAAATACAAATACTCTGTCTCAGATGAATTCACCTTCGTGTAAGGATTTCAGTCCCTGCATTAGTATGTCAACACTGCCCAGGTCTGAAGAAGATTTCATGCACATGATGCCTTGAGAGGCTACCTAGGACAGAGGCTAGACAGTGTTAAAGGAATAAAGTAGGTGTTTAAGTAAAAGGTCTTCAAAGGATACACCTTGGGCAGTACAAGAGTTTGACCTTGGCTCCACCCAAGATTGACCATGGGTCACGAGTTTCACACTTATATAAGTTTTGATCCATTTACATGTTTGGGTTAATTGTCCAATTACAGCTTCAGTTTATGAAGTCCCATCCTTCCAGATTGCTCTCTTCAATTCACTGTTGTCTGTACTTTTTGGGCCTCGAGCTGCACTGGTGTCCTTGGCTCTTGGGCTGGAAAAGGATTGTTTTGTCTAACAAAACTGTAAGGAGAACTTGCTAACACTTTGTATGAAGTTCAGGGTTATATACTAATGCAGTACTGAATCTGGAAAATATGAAAGCTAAAACTTAAGGCATCACACAGAGGCAAGTTTTACTCCCAGTGAAGTCACTGGGTATGGAGAGAAATAGTAGTTTGGATTTTGCAAGGGTGGATTCAGAAGGAAAAACTGAGCTGTAAGAGAATGTGCTTTGATGTTGATAAACGTGCCTTGTGAAGGCACTAAAGAAAAGAAAAAGCAAGAGAAAGAAGGATGTTGAAAAGGATGATAAAGCAAGAAAAAGATCCATGGGATTTGGAAGCATTTGAAGAAACCTTTTTATAAAGCTGTGCTCGGCACGTCCTGTCAAATCTCTCCTGCTGTGAGGAATTTTCATGTTACTTTGCAGATAAACTTGTTGAGAGCATGCTGTCTGCCTCCATGGTGACAGAACAGCATCTCGAAGGGAACAGCCCTGCATCATCATTTCTCCATTTCCAGGCAGCATCTGTCACTGCAGACTGGGCTGGGAGCTGTGAATTAGACCCATGTCCTCCCTAGGCTGGGAAAGCTAAGCAAAGCTGCATTTGGTCCATTTTAGCCTAACTTTGCCAGGGTTTCGTTTGGTTGGGCAAAGCATCGCTTGTTCATGAGGGACTTGTTGCTTAGGTCTCTGTTCCAAAAACCAGCTCCTGATAATATTTTTAACTGCTGTTTTCTGTCCCAGGTTTGGATGGGAGGAAAGGAGAAAGAGGTGAGGCTGACATAGGATTATAACACAACCCAGGTCTGGGCTTGGTCAGGCAGCCTTCATGAACTATGAGGCACAAGGAGGAAGGGGATATGTGTCACCAAGTTCTGGCTTCTGAAAGGTGGAAGAGTAAATTGAATTGTACTTCATGTGCCATTCAGCTGGCTGGTGCCCCTCTAATGTTAACTTTTAACTCATTTGAAAAAGGTTTAGGTTGAAGAGAAAGAAATCTTAAAATTCTTAAGCTCCTATGTGTATTGTGAAAAAAGGTGTGGAGGAAGGCTGATGTTCATGGGTTTTATCCCTTCATAGGCCCTGGTAAGCACAGGGCCTGTGAAACCTCCTATAAAGCAGGGCCAAAAACACACACACACACACAAAAGGACTTGGCTTTGAGTCATAGGAAATCAGTCTTGGCTCTTCAGCTCACAGAAACTTTGGGTGGCTCAGCTGAAAATGAGGAGGAGGAAAAGGAATAGCAAAAAAATGAAAGTGAAAAGAAACAAACACATAATAGAAAAACTGAGAAGAATATTTTGGATATCAGAATAGGTGAAGTGTTCTTTGTTGGAAGGGACTGGCAGCTCTGGGCTCTTCCTACATGCTCTCAGCCCACATCTTTTCCTGGTGAGACCAGCAATCATTCCAGTTTTCCATGGCCTTGCATTGCAGGGGATAAGAGCCACAGAGCTGTGTAAGGCCAGCTGGATGTGTGTCTTTGAGGAGGAGGAGGAGGCAGTTAATACCCAATCTGCCTTTTTCCTTCTCCATCCTTATCTGCCTCACTGTCTCTGCACTATCTTGAGAGGTCTGAGGCTCTTTATCAGATAGAGGTTTTGTTAAGGTCTGGTGGAGAACTGTGTTGGACATCTTTGAGCTCCTGCATGGAGCCAGGCAGGGCTTACCTGGCTGGGAGGCAGCTGTTTTCAAACATGCTCTGCCTTTGGGCTGTCCTCTCATGGTGACTTGTGTCTGTGTGATCTTGTTATTACTCCTTCACTCCACTACTTGTTGCACTCAGCTCTTCCCAAAACAACACCCCAGCTCTGTAAGACAAACATTGCCTTGGTTTGGTCAGTGGTTGAAAGGCAGGTGACAGCTGACAGCCCTGACTGAAATGTATGCCCTCTAAATATTTTTTCATTGGAAAATTGACTTTTTTCATTAAATTGAATCTTCCTATAAAACAGTATCAGTTCTGTAGATTTTTTCCACTTTTTTTTTTTTTTTTAACAAAAAGGTTTTCACCTTTTTTGGTTTTCTTTCCCCTTTTGCTAATTTGTAAATTGTTTTTGTTGTGCAGTTTAGAACAGGGAAATTCCTACAGAAATGTCTGCCTGACAGAAGTTCTTCACTTTTTTTGTTGCTTTGGGTTGTAGAATAGTGAATAGGTCACAGCTGCTCCCAGTGTAACTGTGGCCACTCAAAGAAAAATTCACTTTCACTTAGCCAGCCATGTGCTCCAATTAAATGAATGAAGCCATTCATTTAATAGAGCTCTGTGTGATTTTGGGGGGATTTCTTTTGAGTCTGTGCATTCAAATCCTCCTTTGGACTGCAAGACACTTGAGTTTTGCATTTTTTCTCAGTTTAAAACAGTACTCTGTAAAGGAGGTAGGCAAAGGGAAGGGATATGGCAGAGGATAGGAGGGGAGGGGAAAAGAAGAAGAAGGTGGGCATGTGTGGGAACTCCAATGTGAGTTTCATGATTCCTCCAGCTTGACTTTTAAGGGATCAAGTCTTCCAATTCTTACAGGATAGTCCCTGAGGCCATGTTAAGTCACCCTTGCAATTACTGTCTTTAAACAGAAAATTTGGAGTGCTTTAAGAGCATATTCCCTCATATTAAGAGACAGCACAGATATGAAGCAGTGTGCTCCAGTGAGCTGGAGTTAACTCCCCATTTTTCCACCTCTGTGACTCTGGTACCAATCTCTGGTAATTTTGCTTTAGCAGCTCAGCTGCAGCGCGTTAACTTCTGCTCTGTGAGGTGAGAATGCGGGCATCGCTGCGGACCACAGCGCTCCTGCAGCTGTGCTGAGCTGGGAGGGGCTGCAGCTCCCCCCACATGTCAGACACAAGTGTTTCAGGCTAAGCCTTTATGATAAATTAGGGAATGTGGTCAGCCAGAAACAGCCGGAGCGCTGTTTTATTAATCTGCGGGTGGATAACAATAAAAATGATGAAAGATCTAATCAGCTACATTATTACCTGGAGGTTGGTGGGGCCAGGAGAGAAGAGGGGTGTGTGGGTGATGTTGGTGCTGGGGAGAGTTCAAAGACAGGGAGAGGCAAGAGCATTGTCTTCAAGCACTGTCACACAGTAAAATTGAGGGGTGAAAACCTTGCTAGAGATACCTTCAAAATTTTAGCCTTCAGCACCCCTTTACCATTTTATGTTTTTTTAAATCTGGGATATTTTTTAGCAGACAAGTTGCCCATCAGGGCCTGATGCTCCCTCCCTCAGTTACACCTTCCTCCAGTTCCCTTGGACAAAGCCATGCCAGGACACCAAGACATTGCCTTCCTGTGTAGCAGAAGGTGGGGAGATGCCCCTTTTCTGTAGTGCATTCTGCTGGTGTGTCTGTAAATTTTTCTGCAATTCTTAGGAGATTTTGGTGATAGAAACTGAAGGGGTGGGCTATTCAGGCCCCTTTGTCATTCATTATTAGCTGGAGGGGTGTTGCACACCCGTGAGCAGGATGCTTATGGTGCTGGATAAAGCCTTTTGTGTATCCTCTGTGTCCCTTTTCAAATTAGCTACTTTTCTCTTTCTTTTGGTGTGTAGGAAGATAAACACAATACAGGGGAGTCCTGTCTAAGTACCTGGATGTGGAAGAACTATAAGGCTCCAAGTCTCCATTAAAGCTTTGATTTGGCAGCATCACAAAGTCTTGCAGTCAACACATCTGTATGCAAATGCATTATGGGCAGATAAAGAGCCTCTGTTCTCATCTCTCTGTCATATTTTGCGTATTATTTGCTTACAATTCATGTCTGTCTCATAGTCTCTGTGGTAAAAGCATATTGAGGAAAGTCATCTCCTTTCCCAGCAATTTTCTCAGCTTCTCTTGATCATTAACATGCTGGAAACCACTTGAAAGAAACACTGCAATTTTTTAAGGGATTTTATTCATTTATTCATCAAGGTTAAGGACCCTGAAAAACTGCTGTCTACATCTTTTAGCACTTACTTCTTTCAAATCTCATATACATTATAGTCCTCAATCTGGAGTTCTCTTTTGCTATGGGGTTTTCTCTGCCTGTATCTTCTGTTGCAGTCTGAATATACGATAAACCCCTTTAAAATTAGTTATACTGCTACAGTTGTCAGGAGAACTCAAGTAATCTGATGAATTTAGTAAGAATTCCAGGCTGAAACAGACACAATGAAATTCTCTCCTTCAGCCTTCTTGCCTCATTATTAAACCTTCAGTTTATAGTGTGCAGACAGTCGTGCACTATAATTGAGGTTGAATTGCCATTCTCATTATAAATCCCCTTTTCTCGCGTGCTCATAACTTCAACCAACACATGGGCTGAAACTGTGTGCTCTCACTTTCAGCCCACAGTAGAATATTTAACTCCATGATCTATGGGCTTTAGCTCTGCTGCCATGGTCTGCTGCCCCATATATTTCACCATAACAAGAGCTTCTCTTGAGGTTAAAATACAAAAGTTGAACATTAGCAGGTGTGCCTGGCTTAGGCACCAGACTTGCAACTATATTTTAAGTAGCTGGTGCCCTGGTGGGGGCAGTGGCATTTGCTAGCCAGCCATCTGAGGTGGAGGGGGGGAGGTTTAGGACCCTATCTGATAGTTTCAGTAGAAGCTGTCTCTCTGAAGCCTTGAAAAGTGGCTGTTCCTCCCCACTGCTGGACAGGAATTTAGATGTTTCCATCATTCACTGCCTAGGACTTAGATACAGGTGAGATCCAGCAAAATTATCCCTCGGCTTCCTTCTTCTGTGAGGGTGAGGTCTGCCAGCCTGGTCTGAACTTCAGTAGGAGATCCAAAACTCTTGGCTGGATCCACTTGGACTCTGAGCAAGTCTGTTAAGCCCCCAATGCCAGGAGCAAGGAGCTCCTTTCCTCTCGGTATGCTTGTGTGTTCTGACTCCCCTCTGCTTTTCTGCCAGCGTTGGCAGGTGGAGGGAAGCCCTTGGATGCAGCTTCACACACCTTGGTATCCAGTCCTCTGAGAAAGGGTCAGCTCAGGTGGACAGTTCAATGTTGCATCTCGGTCTGCAGCCAAGAAGAGCAGAAAGGAGCAGACGTGTGGCTGCAGCACTCAAGGAGGAAGCGAAGGTTTGGGGTTTGGGCCTCGGTGCTGGTCTTTGTCACAGGTTTTGTGCATGCAATCTGATGATGCAGTCAGGTCTGATGACTAGAGCTCTGCTGACCCAAACAGTGATGATCTCAGGCCCAGATGTTGGTATTGGCAGCTAGATGGGTCCTTGTCCACTATAACAACGACAGAAGTGATGCCTGCAATGAAATAAAACAGAATATCTACAGACAGACCATGCTGCACACGCCTACTCCAAGTCTTGTCCACTCTCCACAGGCAGAGGAAGAGTTCCCCTGCCCAGCTTCAACACAGTAACTTCTCCCAAGGTGCTTCATGGAGAAGACTCAAGAGCCAAGCTTTGCCAGAAACTCTTGCTCAGAGTTTGTGGAGAAGAGTGAAATGTGAAGGATAAAGAAACACTAGTATTTATCAAAAAGCTTGAGCCAAAAGTATTTATGTCAAGAGCTGGTCAGTTGGTTGTTCTTGTTTTTGGGTTTTTTTCTCTCATATATTTATAATGGGAGTGAAGAAGGAGGAGGAAAGATTTTTTCTTGAAAAAGAATTTGTCACGTTGGGAAGTATGAGGCAGAGAAACAAAAGGACGTCGTACAGCCAGGGGAACCATGGACCAAGACCAGTCCTGTCTGAAGACAGCTGGTGTAGGGGAGTGTTTTTGATGCCTGCTGTCACAGAGGCCATGGCTGTTCACTAAATCCCTCCCTCTGCCCTCGCTGCCATGGTCCAGCACCTGCTCAGGGAGTAGACAGAAGCAGTGAGGGAAGCTGCTGCCATTTATCCCCACAGTTTATTACCAGCCCTTCATTCCTGCAGCAGAGGGGGAACCTCTGCCTGTCTCTGGAAGTCTAGCATCTCATCAATTCTCCTTGGTCTGCGTTCCAGACTCCCCTCCATCCCCCTGATGAGTGAGGGTGCTCATGACAGGGGCTGAGGATGCAGGAGCACGTGGCAGGACCTGAGGAGACTGTGGCAGTGTTTGCAGAGCTCATCTGCCAGTGCCTGAATCCTCCAGGCAGATGGCTCAGCTTTCTCACACCTCTCCCCCACTTTCTTTGCTCTCCAAGCACTACTTGTGGGAGTTGAAAGTGAAGTGACAGAGCCCGAGGGAAAGGGGAAAATACAGTGTGTGTCTCTGAAAATGTGAAAGGGACCCTTCTGTGTATTTTGTTCCACTCCTGATACTCATCCCTGTCCCCAGCTGAACTGCTGTGACCAACTGCACTGGGAATTTTCCTCCAAAAGTGCAGTGGAGATTAGAAAAAGGCTAAGGGGTGGGCGTGAGGAAAGTGACTCCTATGCTGCTGGCACAGGGAATTTTCTTTGACATAAACTTTATTTTGGGTGACAAGGATAAGGAACATCTTCCTTTATGGTGTTTCCTGCATTTGAGGTCCACTCATTGGAAACTGCACTCTGGAATGTGGTGGTGCTCCCCAGTGTGGTCTGTGCATGTTCTGTGGTGATGTCAGGCATCCTGACATTTAGCAAAACACTTTCTAGTGCTGTTTCCCTCTATCCTAGTAGCAGGAGGGGCTGGGCAGGAGCTCTCCAGGCTGCCCTGTATCACTGGGCTTAACAGCTCCTTTCAAATCCTCCCCCTAAGAAATACTTGTGGCAATCACTGTCCATGTGTGCCTGGGCTGCACAGGGTTTTAGGAAGTAGGTTGTGTGGAATAAGGTAGCTCTGAGCTTTGCTGACAGTGTTATCCCTAGGAACCATGTGAAGGTTTTCTGCAGCCACCAGAGCTGTCCTGAATTTTTAATGAATTTGGAAATCATGCCTCAAGCTCGGTCTGTTCCAGAGACACAAACAAAGAATCACCTCCAGTGAACACCCAGCCCAGAAAATGAATAATGGGGTGTTTTGGGTAAATCCAAGTTGTCTCTGTTCAAGGAAAATTTGAAAATGTTGCTAAGAAAATAATTCTGCTCTCCAGTTTTGACTACCTGATGAAAGCTTGCATGCAAGACAACTGAGGGCACACATTTCAAGCTGAGTGGTTGGCTGCATTTGTGTGTAACTTTGTAGATGTGTGGATATAAGAAATAGATGAAGGTATGTGTCAACATAAAAGACAAAAATTTCTGTGGAATTCTGCTAGCCCATCTCCATCTCAGTTTTATGTTCAGCCCTCCTCTGATGAACTAGCCAACCTGTGTAGAACTGTGGTAGCAAACAGGAGGGCAGAATATTGTGTATTTTGTCCGTCAGGCTCTGTCACTGAGCTGACATGAATAGCTGTCATGAATTGGTTTTGTTTTTGTTGTTGTTCCTTGGCCTGATTTTAAGCTTTGTGGGCAACACCATTTTGTCTGTGTTCCAGCAGAGATGGGTTTTAGGCACACGGAGAGTGTGACAAGACAGATTATGACCATTGGAGAAGGACAAATCTTTCCTGCTGAAATATTTTTCACAGAGGCCTATCCTGACTCCTTCTCTATCCTTCAACTCTTTTGTAATCGCTAGTAAGAAAAAGCATTTAATTTTCAGCTTGCTGGACTTAAAAGACTTCATTATTGGTTGTACATGTCAAGGTCCATGTGAATTGCTGCAGTACCTGACAAGACTCAGTTTGTGTAAGCAGTTTTTCCATCCTCCCACCCTGTGCCATTGGTTCTTTTCCTTCACCAAGTGCCATTTCCCATCAAATACTGAAATATCTTGCTAGCTAGAAACTTTTTTGTCAAGCTTTGCTGCTTTTGATTGAACAGTTTTCTCCATTAAAAGTTTATATGTTTTCAATATTTTGGCCCCATCTGGGCTGAAAAATGTAGTTTTTTCAGGCTGGATTTTTTTCCCCCCTCTCTGTGGTCTGCTGTTGAGATGTGTGGGAGATTTGGCTCCTTCCATCTTTTCTGGCAAAGTTCAAGTAGGTCAAATGCTACCATCGCTGTTCTAACTTTATCTTTACTCCTTCAAATCCCCACCAGCCTCCTGGACTTGACTTTACAAGTCCTTTCATGTCACTTCAGATTGTAGTAGGAGGAAGTGAAAATTACGGGCCACAGGCAGGGTTCCAAAAAGTGCTCTCTCTCTCTCAGAAAGGGGCTGGCATCTTTCCATGGGCCTTCATTGTATTTTATAGCCATACTACAGTATTTAACAGCATAATTTAGTAAGTGTCGGTAGTCCGTCGTGGAGTGTGGAGAAACTGTCTTATTCAACCCCTGGCGACGTGCACCGATTCAAATAATGCACCGTGAGGTAAAGTTAATGTTTTCTGGAAATGGAATTGGAGTCAGAAATGCCCTTTTTGGCCATCAGCATAAATACTGTTGTCATCCTGATCAGCAAGCAGAATTCAAAACCTTTTGCCCTTAAAATGTGACTCTCTCTCATGTTTTAATTAATCCCCCACCAACATATGAAATAATTAAAGAAAATCAAAGTCCTTGCCGTGGATTAAAGGTGTATCCTAAAAGTATCTGAAGACCTACTGCAGTACAAAATCTTACTGAAACTGTTTCTCACCCTTTTGATTACGGTGCCTCTTCCTTCCTTGTGTGCTTTTAATGCTTGGGGGAAGATAGGTCTGGCTGGGATCCTAGATTGCCATCTGATTTAGGGATGGGAAAACAATGACTCTTCTGGGTTGTCACAGAGACCATTTCATGTTTACCTCAGCTGTGCAGCTGCCATCTGTGTCTTACTTTGATTACCAGGGAGGTCAGCTGTCAAATGGAGTAGGAGGAGGCAACAGTTGCATAAGAACTGGTCAGATATCATCTCCTGAAGAGATTTTAATATGGTCTTCAGACCAGAAAGCTGCAATAGTGCATCACAATTTGCATTCTGGTAATTTGCCTTACCAGAATATCTACTTGGATTAAAAACCCCAACAACCCAAACATCAAATGGATGCAAAAATCATTCATCACACTTTCAGTCCCGATTTCAGGCCTTTCCTTCAGAACTGGTGCAGCTTGGTTTATGCTGTATTGATTTCTGACTTGTAGGCAGGTTTAAGTTGAAGTTTCCTCTGCCTGTCAGCTAGGGAGCAGTGGGAGCTCCCTGAGCTTAGAGCTGAGGGTTGTGCCTGGAACGTGTGAGTAGCTCACAGATGGCACAGGTGGACCCAGCCTGGTGAGGACAACCCTTCAACATCTGTGGAAGTTTCTGTTTTTCCATTTCCCACAGTGGATTATCCAGGGTACATCTGGGAAACCTGTTCTCCACTGGGTGGAACTGGAGCTGCTGTGTGGGGCAGAGTAGCTCCCCATAACGTGCCCTGAGGTCCTGGTCCCTCTGCATACCCCAGTATTTCTCTGGGTGACTGCTTTTGTGCTCACCACTCACTCTACCCACACTGGTTTCCCTTGAAGAGAAACCAGGTCCTGAAAGGAGGTGCAGCAAACTCTGGTCCATCTACCAGGCTGGACAGAGGTGAGGAGAGGGGCTGCTTTGGGTGCCAGTCCCACAGCCTAGGAATGATACAAATTTACCTGTGTAGCCTTTAAAAGCTTTATTTTGTGAGAAAAACAAGGGACATACCGAGCAGGCCCAACCTGATTTCAGTAGGAGGCTGGGTGAGAAAACCACGGAGGTCCTTCCCATCAGCACTGCCATGATTTGGGGGCTACACCTGCTCTCCTGGGGAGGTTCAGAGGCCTGGTGTCTATCGTGGTAACATACACACCTGTGCACACCTACAACAACCACAGGACCACAGAATCATCAAACATCCCGTGTTGGAAGAGACCTAGAAAGTTCATGTGGTCCAAATTTTCATGGGGAAGGGAGCTTAGATGAGATGATCTAGCACCCAGTGCAATACAATGGCATGTTGAAAACCACCAGTGGTGGAGACTCTACCTCATCCCTGGGGAGATTGTTACAGTGATTGAAAGTTTTCACTGTAAAAGATGTCTTGCCTATGTTGAGAACAAACTTCTCCTGGTACAACCTGTACTTGTTTTCCTTTGTCTTCTCCTGAGGCTCCTTGTGAAGAGTGTCTGTCCTCTTTGAAGCCACTTTAAATTTATTCCTCTCTGGCTTTCACCTGAAATTGTCAAAGCAGGCAGGGTTGCATTGTAACAAGAATGAGCTAGCTGGGCACTGGACTCTATTTTTAGAAGTGTCCTTTGTAATTCTCAAAATCAGTGTGAGGCAAAGGCATATGCCATTTCACAAATGGGTAAAGTGAAGTGATGCAACCCAGAAATGGTGCTGAGCAGCACTGCCACAGGCTAAGCACTGGTCCATAACCTCCTCTCAAGATGGCATGTGGCTTGGTAACTGTCCAGCTTCACCATCTGCAGAGACTGAAACTCAATTGCTGTTAACGAGAATGAAATTATGGCGATATTAGCATAATTAAAATGAGAAGAATCCTAGTTCGGGGATGATTGATACCCCTGGAAAGCTTTGGATGGAGGCAGAAAAGGCAGGTCCAAGACTGTTGGCTCAGATGTTATTTACCTGCATGATTTCTCCAGGTATGGGGGGAAATGTCCTCAACAAAAAAGGAAAAAAAAAAAAAGGCAGCTTAATGTGTCTAGTGACTGGTATTAAATAAATGATGCATGTTGGCAGAGCGATAGATGAGAATAGCGGAAAACACATTGTGAAAGGAACCAGAAGAATTGCTGTCATAAATCTCCCCAAACTATTCCAGTCTGAGAGAGGCATGAAACTAAGCAGGTTACTAGGAGCATAAGGAAGGGGCCTTTAGAAGAAAACCATGGCCCTGTAGGTTCATTGACACAAGTTTTGCCCATGTGTCCACCCTCTTAGATGAGGAGAAATGCATGGCCAGGGAAAGGAAAGGGTTGTGGAAGTGTGACATTGCCACTTGGGTTGTTTGTCTCTTGGGTTTTATTTTTTATTTGAGGCAGGTTAAAAGAGCTCCAGGTGTTCTCTCTAGAAAGAAAGAGATTAGAAGGCAACATTAATCAAGTTTACAACATATTCAAACAAGTAGATAAAGAGGAAAGAAAAAAAATACCCTGAAATGCTTTTGTAATGAATGCATATTTTAGCTGAAGAATTCACAGGGGTCGACATGTATATATGCAAAACTAGGGTTAGAAGACAAAGTGGGATTATTTTCAAAGCTCATAAATAATTTAACTGTTGGAAGAAAAATGCAGAGGTTTCTGTTGATCTTATTGCCAAAGAAATGACTTTAGGCCTGATAAAGTAAAGGGCTAAAGGTGTTTTCACACAGAAGAATGACAGAGCACAGCTGTTTGTCTATTACAGCTTGTCACACCAATTGTGGATTTTATTGGGTAAAAGATGGGCATGTTGGGACAGGATATTCTAGCTCCTTTGACACACTAAAATTGCAGTTTCTTGTTGACTTTTGTAAGGTGTTCACTGAAAACAGTTGTAAATGTTCCTATTAACTTATTTTGCTGCAGAAAGAGGCCATTGTTGAATGCTTTTCACAACCCCAGTTGGAAAGACATGGGAGGAGCTTTGTAAAAGACCAGCCACTGGAAAAATTTATGGAGCAATGTGCCTTCTTCACTGGTGTTTCCAGTCACCATGAAAATGGTGCCACTTCACAGTGACCAGGGCAGGTGATGCAAGACCCCTGAGATCTGTTTAGCACATGTAGTGCTTCATGCCACCCTCAGATCCACTCATTCTCCATGCCAGTCACATTGTACAGTTTAGTCATGCAGTGAAAGGGCTGAAGACCTCAAAGTCTCTGTTCCGTACCATTTCTGTTCTTGCCATGTGATGCTGACCAATGACTTTCCCCCTGGCTCAAATTCCAGTTTTGTCCCTCTTCTGTATTTGTCTTTGAATTTATGTTTCCATAGAGTGGGAGAAGCTGGATTGACACCCTTGAATCCTGCTATCCTGTGAACCTGTGGCCTCTTGGCCTTAACACATCTCAAGCCTGTTGGCTGCTGCTCAGCTCAGGATGGAGGTGCTCAGAAACACCAGTGCTTCTCTCCTGCATGCGGTACCCAAACATGTGTACCCTCTCTGAGGCTTTCAAACAGTGAGTACAAACCATGGCTAGACTGTTTCACTTCCCACTTCACCTGGCTTCTCCCAGTCACTACCTCCCCAGTGAGATTTGCTGGTTTCTATCTGCATGGAAGCTGTTTCCTGATTTAGCCAGGTGAAATGCTTGGCCATGACCAAGTCACCTGTGAGACAGGCAAGGTGGCTCTGCGTGCCCAGGCCCTGGAGGACCAACCACTGAGAAGTCACATTTCATGTTTTTCCTGTGTCCCCAACTGAAAGTGCAACAAAAATCAGCAGCTGGGCTCATGAGCAGTGACAGGGTCCCCTCTAATTGACGACCACCAAAGATTTCACATGATCTGGGTGAAGGCAAGGCATTGTCCAGTCAGGCCAAGTTTGTCCTCTCACCCCAGCTGCAGACCTTGACTGTTCGTGGTTTGTGGGGAGGAAATGCTTCTTTAAATCTGAAAACCTGTCCTAAAATTTGGCATTTGGTTGTTTTCATCCCTCCATGGAAGGAGAATTTCCCCACTCTCTGGTTAAACTGGGTTTGAGCTGTATTTCTTTCAGTCAAATGTGTTGTTTATGTGGATTCCTTACTTCTAGAAAAAATAAAACTCCTTAAATGTCCAGTATTTCACTCAAACTCAGCCCCCTCCCAGCACTGCAATAGCTTGGTAGTCAAGGAGAGAAAATATTTACTTAGTAAAGCTTTAAGGTCAGGCTTTTGGGCTGGAAACTGAAAGGTGTAAATAAGGCAGATACAGGACAACTCCTGCTTAATCTACAGAGCTTAATCTGCACAGCCAGGTAGCTCTCCAGCTCTTTGTACATGTCTGGCTTGGATTGTTCTGTACAACACAGAACAGAGCAGGAGTTTTGACTGAGTGGGATGCTTAGGCTGGGCAGAGGAGCCTGATTGTTCCCATACATAGGGTCAGCCTGCTCTCCTCAGTCTAAATCTCATGTTTCACCTCCTATCCTACACTTGGCTGCTTGCTGCTAATCACCTCTCAGAGTTGTGCACAGGGACTCAGACCCTCTTTGGCATCTGGGCTCTGGAGCACAATTAGAGGTATAATAACACGGGATAGCTGTCCCTTG
Organism: Parus major; assembly: GCF_001522545.3. NCBI lineage: Eukaryota > Metazoa > Chordata > Aves > Passeriformes > Paridae > Parus > Parus major. The sequence goes on along the minus strand of NC_031799.1, from coordinate 6,678,855 downwards.
GGGTTAGGAGATTTGGGTCTAGAAGGGAAAGTGTCTCATATCAGTCTCCTGGTTGCCAGCCCTCAAAACAAGTCAGGCTGCACCCCAGAGCAGCCCACTTATGTGAAATGTGGTTATTGTGAGAAATCTCTGAGGTCCTGCACGCACTGGGGCTGCTACAGGAAGCAGCAGTAACAGAACAGACCGAGTGCGAGGAGTTAAAACAAGGATAAGTTGGGCTGACACTTTTTATCTGTGCTTTTATGCCATTGTAGGGGTGGCTGGGGGCTTCTATTGGCTTGGCTTAAAAAAGACATTGCTAATGTCTAACGCTTGATGACAGATGGTTCACCAATGCTGCTAGGCCCATTGTCTCACTTAATAGCTCTTTGTTCTAGCTGAAAGAAGGTAATCTTTTCTTGTAGGAGTTGGTAGGAGGATCTGTGTACAATATGCCTTCTGACAACTGTTCCAGTTTTGGAGCCTGTTCTGTAGCTTGCTGAAGCAGAATCATCTCTGTAGGAGGGACTCACAAAGGAGGCATCACAATCATGATGCCTAATTTGTGGGTGTTTTGCTATCTGGTAGGGCTCACCACACCAAATTAGAAAATTGCATTCTCTGTGTATGCAAGAAAATAAAATATGTGATCTGATCTGCCTCAAAGGGTGGGGAGAAATTTAGGGCCTTTCTCTGGGTGTCAGGGGAGAGGCACCCATTTTTGGGATGTTAGGCTGTGGTTCCCCACTGGGGAGAGTTTACCTACCCACTCACCAGCTGGCTGCAAACCTGCACGTTTGTATCTCTTCTTTTTGAGCATGAAAGAAATAGCTGCAACCCAGCAATGACTACACCCCAAGAAAGGGCCACGTGGAGCAGACTGGGGAGTACCAAGGTGGGAGCTGTACAATGTATATCATATTCAGGAGTGGTGTTAGGAGCCTGGCTCTCCTAGGAGAGGTTATAGAGTGACTCACTTCCTGATTACATTCCTATTTCCACCTTTTTAAACAAGATGAGGCAGGTCAGTTAGAGGAGTTGTGAACACCTCCCTGGACTGACCTACCACCTTATAATCAGGGCTGTCTTGTGTGTCACAGGAGTCTCAGACAAAACTTCATCTGGGTGAGGAAGAATCTGAACCTGTTCTTCTTGTGTCTCATGTGAATGCACTGCACCCTGCAAGGCTGCTGCTGACACGAGGAGGGCATGTGCTTACCTATACCTGTGCAAGGAAATACCTTCCCCATCTTGCTTGCTGATCCATGCCAAGTTCAGAACTTACCAGAGTGAGACCCTGAATTCAGGATAGCTCATGAATGCCATGGTGAGAGGATGTTTGCTTCAAGGGTGTTTCTTCCCACCAGCATTTGTTGTGTATTTACCATGCTGATATTACAGAGGTTCCTCAGAGGCAATGTGGGGAAGGTTTCAGGTTGTGTGGGCATTAACAGAAGCTTGTACAATGGTGAGGGCAAGTGTGCAGAAGGATGAGGTTCTGAGCAACATTATCCAGCCCCTGCTCTCTGCAGGGGGGTTTGGACTAGATGACCTTTAAAGGTTCCTCACAACTTAAATGATTCTATTTTTCTATGAGACACCAGAGTGACCTCACACCCTTAATAAATGAAACATAAGGGCTCTGATTTGGAATATTCTGAGTGCTTTTGGGGATGTGTTTGGCCTAATATCAGCATTTACTGTAGCAAGAGAGAAGCTGTGGTGTTGCAACCTGTTTTAGGAACTGATTTCCTCGACAAGTAGACAGCAATGCTATTCCAAAAGATGTTTTCAGGCTCAACAGGTGGCTGCCTTGACTTTGCAGCCTATTCCCATTTCATAGGCTCGGGAGTGGCAGGACAAGTCAGGCCATTTCAAATGAGCTTTGTTAAGGGGCATTAGTAAGGAAGAGCACCAGCAACTTCCTTCTCCAAGTGGTGCAGAGCATAACCTTGCACTGTATCACCTGGTGATGCGTTTCCCCATCTACCAATCCCCCTGTGATGTGTGAGTTATTTCTGGGATGACAAACACCTTGCATGGTTCTAGGCCTATGGGACAGTTGCTGCACCCAGGTCATATTTGGGACTGGGAGAAATGTGCTGTTGGAAACTGAAATATTGGAGGTGGAAAAGTCCTGACCTTGCTTTGCAAGAACATTTCCAAATGTTATTTTAATATTTGTTGTACAAAGGGAAAATAGGCAGAACTCTGGAGCCTTGTTCAAAATTCATATTATCCTTTAATGAAATAAAGTTTTCTAATGGACATCTCCATGGTGTGGGAATGGGGTGGAGGTGGGTAGAGGAATTGTTTTACCTCGTGTATGCTAAGGGAATGTGACTCAGTGCCTGTGTGAAGTTATGCTGAAAAGGAAAAGTGACTCCAGGAGGGTATGAACTGCTTTCTTAGGGACATGAAAATGTGATTATAGGCTGTGGTGTCTTCATAGGACTCCCCAAAGAATGACAACAAACCATGCCCTGTTCTTGTGCCTTGAGCTACTCATGGATATGGGAAGTTTACTATAATGATACCAAGGAGCACACTGATGAATGTTTGACCTTTAAAAAAAACCTTTAGTTTCATGTAATGTGACTTAGCAGCTACAAACAAGAGAGGGGATCCAGCATCAAACATGCAGTGGCTTTTGAACCTCTAATACAATGTTCTGCGTGCTGGTGCACACAGACATGCAGCTACAGGCTTTCAGGTAGACTTGGTCTCTCTATTTTCATTGCTTCAGACTGGGATATTTCCTTGGATAATTGCCTGCCCCAACAACAGAGTCCCATGCCAAAACAGGCTTGTGCTGCAGTTTTTTTCTTTACAGCACCTGCAGTGTAAATGGATGAACTTCTGGTGAGAAGCATGGAGTGTCTCTGAGACAAGCACTTAAATCAGGGCTGGTGTGTCTGCACAGCCTGGAGAAAGGTGTTTTAACCAGCTGTAAGTCTGTGTTCAGCCCCTTCTGTTCTCCTCTGCCTCACCACAACCAGAAAGCAGAGTATGGTAAGTACCCATCACTTGGTTTGGCAGCAGTGCTTTATTTCCCAGCGCACCAGTGTAAATGAACCTCCAGTGTAAATGAACCTCCAGCAAGCTGACAGCCTTGTGGTGCTTCCCTATTCCCTGTATTGGGGCTGAACCTGGGGATTTGACCACCCTTTGAGCTTGCAGTGTAATGCCATGAGGATGTCCTGGGAGAAAGGCCAGGACCAGGCATGGTTTCTCTTGTGTCACTGGTTGTCCCTGATGGTCCTCACATCTAGTTTCCCCAATCCAGTAACTCCATAGGTGTCTCTGCAAAGTGAAACAATTTTGGGGTATTGACCTAAGTCATAGAGTCATCTTTAACAGTGTTTTCTGGTCTCCCTTTGGGAGCTGATAGCCCACCAACACTGGATATTTTATCTGCTGTGTATTTCAGGGTACCTGAAACAAGACAAAATCTTGTGTCACAATCATCAGTCAACAGCCCCCAGCTGTGTCTCATTGGCCAGAAGTGTTCCCAGCTGGATGCCCCAGGGGTGCAGCCCATCCTGCTTGGATGGCATGGATGTGTTCTTGCAGATCCATCAGGATGTGACTCACACAGCAGAGACACAGCATCTACCTCGAGCAGGGCAGGGAAGGGCTCTGGGGACATTGAAGATCGCAGAGGAGGCCTGACAAGTGGAGAGACAATCAGACAGCACCTTTCAGTTCTCCCTTTGCTATGCCATTTTGGGAAATTGAGTCTTTCCTGTTTGTTGTGAGGTTTTCTTCCTTCAAATAGTGATTTTCATGAGCCCTCCCCCACACTTTATTCTCCTGACCCAGGAAAGAGGCTGTGGTTTTGTCTGTTCATCCCTGCATCTCAGGACAGGATGCTGAATAACCTTTGGAATAGAAAACTCTTCTTACTGGAAATCTAGTCCTCATTTTCTCTTTCAGCGACATCTGAGACCAGTTCCCATATTTCTACCCTACTCTGTCCTCTGCAGAACATCTTCTTGTTGAAAAGCAGGGATAGGTTTGGTGTATGTGCCCATCTTTATTTGTCTTTCCTTTCAGAAGAAAAGCAAATACTGTGTTCCCTCCTTGTGTTCATCATCTTATTTATATTTCATTTCTACTGCCCTGAACAGACTTAAGTAACTGATATTATTAATAATAGGAGTTTCCTACTAACAGAACTCCTTCCAGTGGAGTTCAACTTATGGACAAGCACATTAGACTCATTTAGAGGTGGATTTAGCCTGTGCAACTTGTCCAAATGCAGATGTGGCTGCAAGAATCAGGGAGAAAATGCAAAGGCTCCTGATCTCAGCCCCAACCTCAGCTCAGCTGATCTGGTACAGCCTTTCAGGGGAAAAGAAAATAACCATTCAAAAGACAAGATGTGAGGGATGTTGAGGAAGAAATTGAGCTTTGTCTCTGGAGACTGCTGAATTTGACAGGGTTTTCCCAAAGCAGCAAAAGGAGCAACGTCCCGAGCTTTGGCCTCTATAGTTATCAGCATGAAAAACCCATGAGTGTGAAATCAAACAACAGGCTTCAAATGGGAGCTACAATGACACTAATTTGTATGTACCATTATTTGATCTTCTAACCTACTAGGTTTAAGGTAAACCACACTGGAATATCAAGCAGACATGAAATGAAACAGTGTCATTAATTCAATCCAATGAGATACGTTTTATATAACAAAGGGATTTGTTCTGATACTCAAACAATGTATATTAATGAAAGAGTCGAAATAGATTCATTTTGTTCTCAAAGCAAACACATTAAGAAAAGCCATCAAGAAGTAAAGAACACGGCTTTTTTTTTTTTTTTTTTTTTTTTAAACTGTGCTTTATTTAGGGCTAAGCTGGAAAGCGTCATTCAATAATTACAGAAGATTACAAGGAGTTTTAGGGAATTGAGAGTGAAAGAGCAGTTGTATGGAACTGCAGCTGCGTTACACATCTGTACTTCCTAGCTGTGGGCTCAGTTTGCTTCAGTCCTTACTCTGGCAAAATGCTCGTTATATCCCCATGAGAGTTTTGGAAGAGTAAGGACTGCACGGTCAGGCCCAATATGTAATCAAAATTAACATTAAAAAAAACAAAAAAAAAACAAAAAAAAAGGAAAATAAAACCAAAAAGGAAAAACAACAAAGAAGAAAGTTTGAGATTGAGATAAAAAATACTGAGAAAGACAAACAAGAGCATAAACCAAAAACAAGAGTATAACCAAATAATCAAAAACAATTATCACACTGCTCAATCGATGCAAACAAGTGTGAGAATTATGTAAATCAAGTTTTAAGACTGTGAAAATAAATTATAATAAATATGATATACTTTAAAATATATGTGTTCTTAAATAATTCATTGTTTTTTCTGAGTCAGATTTTTTAAAGCAATGTCTTATTTTTAACTGCTCTAAAGTCATTTACCAAAGATAAATATCGTGCTTTCATTAAATAGTTTTCCTTGTTTTTTCTCTATCATTACAATTAAAAGTCCTACAAAATATGCAAATTTATTTACAGAAAACAGAGCCAGCATCTTTTTTTTTTTTAAACATCCCCCTGTTTTTCAAAATTCCTTGTAAACAGTTTCAGAAATTCTTCAAAGAGATTGTTTCTTTAGTTTACTTTTATGGTTTTTTTTTTAGGTTTTTTTTTTAGTTTTTTTAGTTTTTTTTTTTAGTTTTTTTTTTTTTTTTCTTTTTTAAGATTAAGGTACTAGGCTAATCCCTTGCCCTGAAGGTTTCTAGAGCAAATATGGAAGCTACTGAAGCATAGGATGATGGGAATTTTGCGGACAGCAGATCATGAAGACATGAAGCGTTTAGCTGTGTTTTGTTGTTCAAGTTAGAACTAACGTCTGATAAAAAGACAGCTGTTTTTTGTTTTTTTTTTGTTTTTTTTTTTTTCCCATTTGCATTGTCTACAGAATTGAGTCTTGTCTTGTTTATTTTTTAATCGCTGGAATGCTTGCAGTTAAAAAAGCTGCCAAAATAGCCATTTTTCTCCTTTTTCTCCTCAATAAATAACAGCATCCAACAGCAATTGGCAGAGAGTAGGAATTTATGCTCAATCTAAACTCTACAAAAATTACAGTTCTACAACATCTTTGTTTTTAGCATTAACGCTAACTTCTATGTAGTATTATTTTTTTTTGCTTTTTTGTTTTTTTTTATTTTTATGTTGTCTAATTTTTTTCTATTATATAGGTATTTTAAACTTTCTTTTTTTAAATTCTGTACAACTATTAGGATTTTAAATGGGGAGAGTTAGAAGCATTTACAAACCTTTTTGTTTTCCATTTAATATCAACCATCTTTCCTTTCTCTTTTCTATGCCTTTTTATGTACTTAATTATGTATTTATTTATTTACTTTTTTTTTGCTTTTCATAGATATCCATCTTACCTGCCTTTAACAACGCAATCCTTGCGTATTATACAGAAAACCATATGAAAGCTTCATAGACTCTAATTAATGTATAACCAAAGAACCTCCCAAAGTATCAAAGAACTATTATCTTGCCATTTTAAAAGCATTTAAGCATTTGTAATTTTTTTTTTTTTGTGGGTTTTTTTTTTGGCGTTTTTGTGTTTTTTTAATTTTTTTTTTTAAATTTTTTATTTTTTTAGGTTTTACATATTTCATATAATCACTCTCAAAAACTGTTTTAGGAACAGCTCAGAGAAAAGGAAAGAACTTCCATATTTTACATACAGCTACAAGTCTGCGGTAAAAAGTTTTGTCCTTTGGTCCCTATATAGCTAAGGAATGACAGATAAAGATGCTCAGTGACTGTTACCATGGGTCTCGCATGGTAACCGCATCCTTGGTGGCAAACAGGCACTCCTTTGCCAGAATCCAGGTTTGCATCTCCTGTTTGAAGAAAAGCCGCTGTGGTGATATCAGTGTCTCTTCAGAAATCCCGGTTCATCTTCCTCCTGCTCTGATTTTACTTTATGTGTTTGTTTGTTTTCAAGCGCATGTCCTTCGAAGTCAGCAGATGTGATACTTTTCTTGAAGAAATGTTACAGTCTAAACAATCAAAGAGAGAATAGGTCTGAAGTCTTCAGCTTGACTGATATTTGCTGATATGTCAAAGGTGTAATCCAACAGTTCACTTTTTTTTTTTTAATATATATATACTTTTTTTTTTTTTCTAAATGTGGCCCATTCAGCTGCTGCCCTAAAAAATGAAGAAGATCATTGCAAATTAAATCAAAAAGGGGAGGGGGAAGTAGGGAAGGTGTGGGGGGAATATTTGAGACAGGAGGGGGGAAAAAAAGACCTAAAAATGAAAATGAAATTAAAATCAAGCCTGTTCTTTTGGGCCCAATCCTGCTCCCGTTGAAAGTAATGGATGTTTTCTTCTCCCTTCCATTGGGACAGGATGGGGCTTCTGCTTTGGTGTTTTGCTTTTGAAGGCCTTGGCTCTGATTCTGCTCCCACTTAACATCAACAGAAGGATTCCCCTTGACTTCAGTGGGAACCGGATCAAGCCCAAAGTAAGCAAGGTAGTCACGATCATGATAAGAAAAACACAATTTTTCCTAGTAGTAGTAATAATAATAATAATAATAATAATAATAATAATAATAATAATAATAATAATAATAATAAATCTAAATAAGATTAGGTCATGCCTATGTAAATCTGTATCACTACACATGTGAAACAGCAGCATTTTAATTATTTTTAAGTGCTGCTTTGCAATGCCAGATCACAATCTTGCTTGGCAGGCTTTTGTAGGGTGAAAGGCATCAGGAAAGGGTAGTTCTTTATTTTAATGGGGTGCCATCTTTGACAGTGTATGAGCTTTCTGTGGAGATGTAGCTGCCAATAACATCTACTCCTCTGTGAATGTCAGAAAGTAGGACTTTGAACAGGCAATTTACAGGAGGTTAAATAAAAAAGACTATTGAAATAAACTTTTTTTTGGGGAAAAAAAAAAAAGGTAAAGCTAACGTTTCTTAAATAAAAAAAAATATTTAAAAAAAAATATAATCATGATCCGACTAGGCTTGACATTTAAGTAGGATGCTTAATCATTAAGGATTAGCTCTTATCTCCTTCTAGCAAGCAGGTTCTTCTTATACACTCGGTGATTTATTACATCAAGAAACTTAGAAACTGCAAAAGGTCCACTCTGGTGGAAAAGTGTCATGCGGAATATCAATCCATGCTGGCAGGTTTTCACACTGTTGGTTCAACAAACAGCAAACCGTACACAGCAGTCTAAACAATTACAACACCAAAAATAATAATATAATAAAAAAATAAAAAACACTCGTCAAGGACCCTTTTTCAGTTGTAAACAAAAAGATGCATTTTGCTTTTTTGATCTGGATGGGTTTTTTTCCCACTCAATCCCTCCCTCCCTCTAAGCAATTAATTTTTGCTGGAGTTGCTGTAATATGGCACCTTAGAATTAGGAATTCTTGAAAAGACATACAATGAGGCTTTTCTTGGGGTTGCTTTTTTTGATAGCTATAGTTTGCAAACTACCATTACTATCATTAGTCTTTTTAGTTTTGATTTGTTTTTTCAGTTTTTCCATTTTTTCTTTTTTTTTTTTTTTTTTTAATTTTTAGAAAGTGATTTGAAATATCCTAAGGGGAAAAAAAAGGTGTCAATTGAAAAAGGCCCCAATTCTCCGGAAAAAAAAAATAATCACAAGATTTTCAGTGCAAAAAATTAACCACACATTTTTCTCTCTATTTTTTTTTCCAAATTATCTGTAGTTACAACAATCCCATTTTTTTTTCTAAAGAATTAGGAATCCATCTTTTTTTTTTTTTTTCCTTCTATGTGACATCTAAAGAAGCATAAAACGCTGACGAGAAATCAAACAACAAATAAAGAAACCACTGCAAGCACCAAAAACAAAACGAAAATGAGCACAGCAAAAAATTGTGGCAGCACAAAGTCAAAAAAGGCACATGTGATCATGACTGGCCAATCATCAACTGATACAACATCCAAGAAAAATGCTTCAATCACGGCACCTGCACGAAACTTGACGGCATGTCATGCAACCAATTCTTAGCTTGTTACATGACGCCATCATGTCACACTTTCAACTTCGAGTTGATTTGAACTTACGGCCTGGGGAACTGTATTCTCCACTTTCATGTCATTACGAGAACTTTTTTCCTAGCTCAGCGCGAGACTGTGGTGGATTTGACTGGCTCTTGGTTGGAATTTGATTGAATGACAAAAGAAGAAAAGATTTTTTATATATATATATTTATATATAGTGTGGAAAAAGGGAAAGGTGGGGAAAGAAGATATATATAAAAATAATAATTAAAAAAAAATGTTACAAACACAGCATCAATCAAAAAATTCTAATGGAAATACTTGCCATTAAACTATAGAAAACGAAACAAGAATGAGAGCAAAACAAACCAACTGAACGGAAAGAAAAGAAAGGAAAAGAAGAAAAGAAAGTAAGGAAGAATTAAAAAAAAAATAAAAAATAAAGGATGGAGGAGGCCTAGCCAGAGACACTGACATAAAACACACACTTAAATGTGGACACACGGTCAACAGCGAACAGGAACAGAGCGTGATGCAGCGGCTGTTGAGGAGAGCATGCACTGAATGGATGAGCGCAGACACAGATCGGTTTGCGGAGTCTGGAAAATAAATACATTCACTGCCAACCAGAATGCTTTTGTTAGCACCGGCCTTCCCCACACCACCCCCAGCCTCCTGAGCTTCACTGGATGGCTGGCCAGAGTCCTCCGGGAGCCTCTCTGCTGCCTCGGATCGACTCCGGAGCAGGTACCACTCTGATTTGGTTTGTATCCCAAGTTTAAAATCGTGGGGGAGTAATAGGCCAAGAGCTGCTTTGGCTGCTGAGAATAAATAAATAATAAAAAAAATCCAAACAAAACAACAACAAAAAAAAAAAAGGAAACCAAAAAGGAAAGCAGCTACTGCTGGTTGCTGCATGTCCATTTAGCAGTTCACAGGACAGCGGTCTCTGAAACAGCAATGCTGATATGGGGTGGGAAGCAGACTTGTAGGAGGACTTGGATGATACAATGGTCCCTAAATCAGCATCATTAAAAGAAGGATGTTTACTCCTTTGGCATTTAGCTGTGGCCTTGAATTGAAAAGATAATGGA